>NC_092091.1:1677616-1895116 GCF_045679555.1 Salvelinus alpinus
TCACTACCATTACTACTACTACTTCTACCATTACTACTACTACTACCACTAATGTTACTACTACCACTACTATTACTTTTACTTATACTGCTACTACCATTACTACTACTTCTACCATTACTACTACTAATACTACTACTACTACTTCTACCATTACTACTACTATCACTACCATTACTACTAATATCACTACCATTACTACTACTACCATTACTACTACCATTACTACTACTACTACTACCATTACTACTACTACCATTACTACTACCATTACTACTACTACTACTACCATTACTACTACTACCATTACTACTACCATTACTACTACTACTACTACCATTACTACCACTACCATTACTACTACTACCATTACTGCTGCTGTCACTGCCACTACTATCACTACCATTACTACTAATATCACTACCATTACTACCACTACCATTACTACTACTACTACTACTACCATTACTATCACTACCATAATTACTATCACTACCATTACTACTACTACTACTACTATCACTACTACTTCTACCATTATTACTACTACTACTATCACTACCATTACTACCACTACCATTATTACTACTACTACTTCTACTACCATTACTAACACTACCATTACTACTACTACCATTACTACCACTACCATTACTACTACTACTACCCTTACTACTACTTCTACCATTACTACTACTACTTCTACTACCATTACTAACACTACCATTACTACCACTACCATTACTACTACTACTACTACTACCATTACTGCTGCTGTCACTGCCACTACTACTACTATTTTACGTCCAGAAGTACTTCAGGACTAGCAAGCACACCACATGTCCTTCAGTAAATGTCCTTTTGTAGTTATTTATTAATGTATTTGTTATTCTCAGGGGTCAGCACTGGCAGAGTGTAATGGCCAAGCCTCGCCTTGGGTGAACCTCTTTTGTGATGAAGATGTCTCCCCTGCCAGATAAATATACACGCACACGTTGATGTCAACGCATTAGTGAAACCCAGTTCATTGAGGGAGTTGAAATTAAGTTACAAAGTACGTCAGTCAGGGCGGACATCCTCAATAAACGATGTCTGCTCACAGTAACCTGGTAATCAGCCAATCAAGGTTGTAATGTTGCTCTAGCTGTCCATCAAAGAACATCAAACATTGAGTCATATCCTTGTATTGTATTTAATATTTACTTTTAATCCCAACCCCCGTCACCACAGGAGGCCTTTTGCCTTTTGGTAGGCCGTCATTGTAAATAAGAATTTTGTTCTTAACTGACTTGCCTAGTTCAATAAAAGTTCAATAAATATTTGTCCAACTCTTCCAGTATTTCCAAACCATTTTAACTGGCATGGTGCCAAACAAGGAGTTTCTTTGTCTGAAACAGAACACCTGGAATGCAGCTCTTGCATCCGAGAAGAGGAGGGTAGATGTGTGATGCTTCAGTGGAAAGGTAGCCCTACCTATACAACGCTCCTACACATACCTGTACCTGTCAAACACGTTGTGGATTGATGTTGTTTAGGGCTACTGACTCACCTAGTGGGACAGTGGGAGACACAGATGGGGAGGAGGTAGAGGAGGAGGTGGTAGAGGAGGAGGAGGTAGAGGACAAAGGTAGTAGAGGAGGAGGGGGTAGAGGAGGAGGAGGTAGAGGACAAAGGTAGTAGAGGAGGAGGGGGTAGAGGAGGGGGTAGAGGAGGAGGATGTAGAGGACAAAGGAGGAGGTGGAGGAGGAGGAGGGAGAGGAGTGTTCTGGTCTCTCTTCCCAGTAGAACTCTGGTTACAGGAGTAGTGTTCTGGTCTCTCTTCCCAGTAGAACTCTGGTTAGAGGAGTAGTGTTCTGGTCTCTCTTCCCAGTAGAACTCTGGTTACAGGAGTAGTGTTCTGGTCTCTCTTCCCAGTAGAACTCTGGTTAGAGTAGTAGTGTTCTGGTCTCTCTTCCCAGTAGAACTCTGGTTAGAGGAGTAGTGTTCTGGTCTCTCTTCCCAGTAGAACTCTGGTTAGAGGAGTAGTGTTCTGGTCTCTCTTCCCAGTAGAACTCTGGTTAGAGGAGTAGTGTTCTGGTCTCTCTTCCCAGTAGAACTCTGGTTAGAGGAGTAGTGTTCTGGTCTCTCTTCCCAGTAGAACTCTGGTTAGAGGAGTAGTGTTCTGGTCTCTCTTCCCAGTAGAACTCTGGTTAGAGGAGTAGTGTTCTGGTCTCTCTTCCCAGTAGAACTCTGGTTAGAGGAGTAGTGTTCTGGTCTCTCTTCCCAGTAGAACTCTGGTTACAGGAGTAGTGTTCTGGTCTCTCTTCCCAGTAGAACTCTGGTTAGAGGGGTAATGTTCTGGTCTCTCTTCCCAGTAGAACTCTGGTTAGAGGAGTAGTGTTCTGGTCTCTCTTCCCAGTAGAACTCTGGTTAGAGGAGTAGTGTTCTGGTCTCTCTTCCCAGTAGAACTCTGGTTAGAGGAGTAGTGTTCTGGTCTCTCTTCCCAGTAGAACTCTGGTTAGAGGAGTAGTGTTCTGGTCTCTCTTCCCAGTAGAACTCTGGTTAGAGGAGTAGTGTTCTGGTCTCTCTTCCCAGTAGAACTCTGGTTACAGGAGTAGTGTTCTGGTCTCTCTTCCCAGTAGAACTCTGGTTAGAGGAGTAGTGTTCTGGTCTCTCTTCCCAGTAGAACTCTGGTTAGAGGAGTAGTGTTCTGGTCTCTCTTCCCAGTAGAACTCTGGTTAGAGGAGTAATGTTCTGGTCTCTCTATGCGTGTTCTCTGTCTCTTAGGTCATAATGCGTGTTCTCTGTCTCTTAGGTCATAATGCGTGTTCTGTCTCTTAGGTCATAATGTGTGTTCTCTGTCTCTTAGGTCATAATGTGTGTTCTCTGTCTCTTAGGTCATAATGTGTGTTCTCTGTCTCTTAGGTCATAATGTGTGTTCTCTGTCTCTTAGGTCATAATGCGTGTTCTGTCTCTTAGGTCATAATGCGTGTTCTGTCTCTTAGGTCATAATGCGTGTTCTCTGTCTCTTAGGTCATAATGTGTGTTCTGTCTCTTAGGTCATAATGCGTGTTCTGTCTCTTAGGTGATAATGCGTGTTCTCTGTCTCTTAGGTCATAATGCGTGTTCTGTCTCTTAGGTCATAATGCGTGTTCTCTGTCTCTTAGGTCATAATGCGTGTTCTCTGTCTCTTAGGTCATAATGTGTGTTCTGTCTCTTAGGTCATAATGCGTGTTCTGTCTCTTAGGTGATAATGCGTGTTCTCTGTCTCTTAGGTCATAATGCGTGTTCTGTCTCTTAGGTCATAATGCGTGTTCTCTGTCTCTTAGGTCATAATGCGTGTTCTCTGTCTCTTAGGTCATAATGCGTGTTCTGTCTCTTAGGTCATAATGCGTGTTCTGTCTCTTAGGTGATAATGCGTGTTCTGTCTCTTAGGTCATAATGCGTGTTCTCTGTCTCTTAGGTCATAATGCGTGTTCTGTCTCTTAGGTCATAATGCGTGTTCTGTCTCTTAGGTCATAATGCGTGTTCTCTGTCTCTTAGGTCATAATGCGTGTTCTCTGTCTCTTAGGTCATAATGCGTGTTCTGTCTCTTAGGTCATAATGCGTGTTCTGTCTCTTAGGTCATAATGCGTGTTCTCTGTCTCTTAGGTCATAATGCGTGTTCTGTCTCTTAGGTCATAATGCGTGTTCTCTGTCTCTTAGGTCATAATGCGTGTTCTGTCTCTTAGGTCATAATGCGTGTTCTGTCTCTTAGGTCATAATGCGTGTTCTCTGTCTCTTAGGTCATAATGCGTGTTCTCTGTCTCTTAGGTCATAATGCGTGTTCTGTCTCTTAGGTCATAATGCGTGTTCTCTGTCTCTTAGGTCATAATGCGTGTTCTGTCTCTCAGGTCATAATGCGTGTTCTCTGTCTCTTAGGTCATAATGCGTGTTCTCTGTCTCTTAGGTCATAATGCGTGTTCTCTGTCTCTTAGGTCATAATGCGTGTTCTGTCTCTTAGGTCATAATGCGTGTTCTGTCTCTTAGGTCATAATGCGTGTTCTGTCTCTTAGGTCATAATGCGTGTTCTGTCTCTCAGGTCATAATGCGTGTTCTCTGTCTCTTAGGTCATAATGCGTGTTCTGTCTCTTAGGTCATAATGCGTGTTCTGTCTCTTAGGTCATAATGCGTGTTCTCTGTCTCTTAGGTCATAATGCGTGTTCTGTCTCTTAGGTCATAATGCGTGTTCTGTCTCTTAGGTCATAATGCGTGTTCTGTCTCTTAGGTCATAATGCGTGTTCTGTCTCTTAGGTCATAATGCGTGTTCTCTGTCTCTTAGGTCATAATGCGTGTTCTGTCTCTTAGGTCATAATGCGTGTTCTCTGTCTCTTAGGTCATAATGCGTGTTCTGTCTCTTAGGTCATAATGCGTGTTCTCTGTCTCTTAGGTCATAATGCGTGTTCTGTCTCTTAGGTTATAATGCGTGGTCTCTGTCTCTTAGGTCATAATGCGTGTTCTCTGTCTCTTAGGTCATAATGCGTGTTCTCTGTCTCTTAGGTCATAATGCGTGTTCTGTCTCTTAGGTCATAATGCGTGTTCTGTCTCTTAGGTCATAATGCGTGTTCTGTCTCTTAGGTCATAATGCGTGTTCTGTCTCTTAGGTCATAATGCGTGTTCTCTGTCTCTTAGGTCATAATGCGTGTTCTCTGTCTCTTAGGTCATAATGCGTGTTCTCTGTCTCTTAGGTCATAATGCGTGTTCTCTGTCTCTTAGGTCATAATGCGTGTTCTCTGTCTCTTAGGTCATAATGCGTGTTCTCTGTCTCTTAGGTCATAATGCGTGTTCTGTCTCTTAGGTCATAATGCGTGTTCTCTGTCTCTTAGGTCATAATGCGTGTTCTGTCTCTTAGGTCATAATGCGTGTTCTCTGTCTCTTAGGTCATAATGCGTGTTCTGTCTCTTAGGTCATAATGCGTGTTCTCTGTCTCTTAGGTCATAATGCGTGTTCTGTCTCTTAGGTCATAATGCGTGTTCTCTGTCTCTTAGGTCATAATGCGTGTTCTGTCTCTTAGGTCATAATGCGTGTTCTCTGTCTCTTAGGTTATAATGCGTGTTCTCTGTCTCTTAGGTCATAATGCGTGTTCTCTGTCTCTTAGGTCATAATGCGTGTTCTGTCTCTTAGGTCATAATGCGTGTTCTCTGTCTCTTAGGTCATAATGCGTGTTCTCTGTCTCTTAGGTCATAATGCGTGTTCTCTGTCTCTTAGGTCATAATGCGTGTTCTGTCTCTTAGGTCATAATGTGTGTTCTCTGTCTCTTAGGTCATAATGCGTGTTCTCTGTCTCTTAGGTCATAATGCGTGTTCTCTGTCTCTTAGGTCATAATGCGTGTTCTCTGTCTCTTAGGTCATAATGCGTGTTCTGTCTCTTAGGTGATAATGCGTGTTCTCTGTCTCTTAGGTCATAATGCGTGTTCTCTGTCTCTTAGGTCATAATGCGTGTTCTCTGTCTCTTAGGTCATAATGCGTGTTCTCTGTCTCTTAGGTCATAATGCGTGTTCTGTCTCTTAGGTCATAATGTGTGTTCTCTGTGTCTTAGGTCATAATGCGTGTTCTCTGTCTCTTAGGTCATAATGCGTGTTCTCTGTCTCTTAGGTGATAATGCGTGTTCTCTGTCTCTTAGGTCATAATGCGTGTTCTGTCTCTTAGGTGATAATGCGTGTTCTCTGTCTCTTAGGTCATAATGCGTGTTCTCTGTCTCTTAGGTCATAATGCGTGTTCTCTGTCTCTTAGGTCATAATGCGTGTTCTCTGTCTCTTAGGTCATAATGCGTGTTCTGTCTCTTAGGTCATAATGTGTGTTCTCTGTCTCTTAGGTCATAATGTGTGTTCTCTGTCTCTTAGGTCATAATGTGTGTTCTCTGTCTCTTAGGTCATAATGTGTGTTCTCTGTCTCTTAGGTCATAATGCGTGTTCTGTCTCTTAGGTCATAATGCGTGTTCTGTCTCTTAGGTCATAATGCGTGTTCTCTGTCTCTTAGGTCATAATGTGTGTTCTGTCTCTTAGGTCATAATGCGTGTTCTGTCTCTTAGGTGATAATGCGTGTTCTCTGTCTCTTAGGTCATAATGCGTGTTCTGTCTCTTAGGTCATAATGCGTGTTCTCTGTCTCTTAGGTCATAATGCGTGTTCTCTGTCTCTTAGGTCATAATGTGTGTTCTGTCTCTTAGGTCATAATGCGTGTTCTGTCTCTTAGGTGATAATGCGTGTTCTCTGTCTCTTAGGTCATAATGCGTGTTCTGTCTCTTAGGTCATAATGCGTGTTCTCTGTCTCTTAGGTCATAATGCGTGTTCTCTGTCTCTTAGGTCATAATGCGTGTTCTGTCTCTTAGGTCATAATGCGTGTTCTGTCTCTTAGGTGATAATGCGTGTTCTGTCTCTTAGGTCATAATGCGTGTTCTCTGTCTCTTAGGTCATAATGCGTGTTCTGTCTCTTAGGTCATAATGCGTGTTCTCTGTCTCTTAGGTCATAATGCGTGTTCTCTGTCTCTTAGGTCATAATGCGTGTTCTGTCTCTTAGGTCATAATGCGTGTTCTGTCTCTTAGGTCATAATGCGTGTTCTGTCTCTTAGGTCATAATGCGTGTTCTGTCTCTTAGGTCATAATGCGTGTTCTCTGTCTCTTAGGTCATAATGCGTGTTCTCTGTCTCTTAGGTCATAATGCGTGTTCTGTCTCTTAGGTCATAATGCGTGTTCTGTCTCTTAGGTCATAATGCGTGTTCTCTGTCTCTTAGGTCATAATGCGTGTTCTCTGTCTCTTAGGTCATAATGCGTGTTCTGTCTCTTAGGTCATAATGCGTGTTCTCTGTCTCTTAGGTCATAATGCGTGTTCTGTCTCTCAGGTCATAATGCGTGTTCTCTGTCTCTTAGGTCATAATGCGTGTTCTCTGTCTCTTAGGTCATAATGCGTGTTCTCTGTCTCTTAGGTCATAATGCGTGTTCTGTCTCTTAGGTCATAATGCGTGTTCTGTCTCTTAGGTCATAATGCGTGTTCTGTCTCTTAGGTCATAATGCGTGTTCTGTCTCTCAGGTCATAATGCGTGTTCTCTGTCTCTTAGGTCATAATGCGTGTTCTGTCTCTTAGGTCATAATGCGTGTTCTGTCTCTTAGGTCATAATGCGTGTTCTCTGTCTCTTAGGTCATAATGCGTGTTCTGTCTCTTAGGTCATAATGCGTGTTCTGTCTCTTAGGTCATAATGCGTGTTCTGTCTCTTAGGTCATAATGCGTGTTCTGTCTCTTAGGTCATAATGCGTGTTCTCTGTCTCTTAGGTCATAATGCGTGTTCTGTCTCTTAGGTCATAATGCGTGTTCTCTGTCTCTTAGGTCATAATGCGTGTTCTGTCTCTTAGGTCATAATGCGTGTTCTCTGTCTCTTAGGTCATAATGCGTGTTCTGTCTCTTAGGTTATAATGCGTGGTCTCTGTCTCTTAGGTCATAATGCGTGTTCTCTGTCTCTTAGGTCATAATGCGTGTTCTCTGTCTCTTAGGTCATAATGCGTGTTCTGTCTCTTAGGTCATAATGCGTGTTCTGTCTCTTAGGTCATAATGCGTGTTCTGTCTCTTAGGTCATAATGCGTGTTCTGTCTCTTAGGTCATAATGCGTGTTCTCTGTCTCTTAGGTCATAATGCGTGTTCTCTGTCTCTTAGGTCATAATGCGTGTTCTCTGTCTCTTAGGTCATAATGCGTGTTCTCTGTCTCTTAGGTCATAATGCGTGTTCTCTGTCTCTTAGGTCATAATGCGTGTTCTCTGTCTCTTAGGTCATAATGCGTGTTCTGTCTCTTAGGTCATAATGCGTGTTCTCTGTCTCTTAGGTCATAATGCGTGTTCTGTCTCTTAGGTCATAATGCGTGTTCTCTGTCTCTTAGGTCATAATGCGTGTTCTGTCTCTTAGGTCATAATGCGTGTTCTCTGTCTCTTAGGTCATAATGCGTGTTCTGTCTCTTAGGTCATAATGCGTGTTCTCTGTCTCTTAGGTCATAATGCGTGTTCTGTCTCTTAGGTCATAATGCGTGTTCTCTGTCTCTTAGGTTATAATGCGTGTTCTCTGTCTCTTAGGTCATAATGCGTGTTCTCTGTCTCTTAGGTCATAATGCGTGTTCTGTCTCTTAGGTCATAATGCGTGTTCTCTGTCTCTTAGGTCATAATGCGTGTTCTCTGTCTCTTAGGTCATAATGCGTGTTCTCTGTCTCTTAGGTCATAATGCGTGTTCTGTCTCTTAGGTCATAATGTGTGTTCTCTGTCTCTTAGGTCATAATGCGTGTTCTCTGTCTCTTAGGTCATAATGCGTGTTCTCTGTCTCTTAGGTCATAATGCGTGTTCTCTGTCTCTTAGGTCATAATGCGTGTTCTGTCTCTTAGGTGATAATGCGTGTTCTCTGTCTCTTAGGTCATAATGCGTGTTCTCTGTCTCTTAGGTCATAATGCGTGTTCTCTGTCTCTTAGGTCATAATGCGTGTTCTCTGTCTCTTAGGTCATAATGCGTGTTCTGTCTCTTAGGTCATAATGTGTGTTCTCTGTGTCTTAGGTCATAATGCGTGTTCTCTGTCTCTTAGGTCATAATGCGTGTTCTCTGTCTCTTAGGTGATAATGCGTGTTCTCTGTCTCTTAGGTCATAATGCGTGTTCTGTCTCTTAGGTGATAATGCGTGTTCTCTGTCTCTTAGGTCATAATGCGTGTTCTCTGTCTCTTAGGTCATAATGCGTGTTCTCTGTCTCTTAGGTCATAATGCGTGTTCTCTGTCTCTTAGGTCATAATGCGTGTTCTGTCTCTTAGGTCATAATGTGTGTTCTCTGTCTCTTAGGTCATAATGCGTGTTCTCTGTCTCTTAGGTCATAATGCGTGTTCTCTGTCTCTTAGGTGATAATGCGTGTTCTCTGTCTCTTAGGTCATAATGCGTGTTCTGTCTCTTAGGTCATAATGCGTGTTCTGTCTCTTAGGTCATAATGCGTGTTCTGTCTCTTAGGTCATAATGCGTGTTCTCTGTCTCTTAGGTCATAATGCGTGTTCTCTGTCTCTTAGGTCATAATGCGTGTTCTCTGTCTCTTAGGTCATAATGCGTGTTCTGTCTCTTAGGTCATAATGCGTGTTTTCTGTCTCTTAGGTCATAATGCGTGTTCTCTGTCTCTTAGGTCATAATGCGTGTTCTGTCTCTTAGGTTATAATGCGTGTTCTCTGTCTCTTAGGTCATAATGCGTGTTCTCTGTCTCTTAGGTCATAATGCGTGTTCTCTGTCTCTTAGGTCATAATGCGTGTTCTGTCTCTTAGGTCATAATGCGTGTTCTGTCTCTTAGGTCATAATGCGTGTTCTCTGTCTCTTAGGTCATAATGCGTGTTCTCTGTCTCTTAGGTCATAATGCGTGTTCTGTCTCTTAGGTCATAATGCGTGTTCTGTCTCTTAGGTCATAATGCGTGTTCTCTGTCTCTTAGGTCATAATGCGTGTTCTCTGTCTCTTAGGTCATAATGCGTGTTCTGTCTCTTAGGTTATAATGCGTGTTCTCTGTCTCTTAGGTCATAATGCGTGTTCTGTCTCTTAGGTCATAATGCGTGTTCTGTCTCTTAGGTCATAATGCGTGTTCTCTGTCTCTTAGGTCATAATGCGTGTTCTGTCTCTTAGGTCATAATGCGTGTTCTGTCTCTTAGGTCATAATGCGTGTTCTCTGTCTCTTAGGTCATAATGCGTGTTCTCTGTCTCTTAGGTCATAATGCGTGTTCTCTGTCTCTTAGGTCATAATGCGTGTTCTGTCTCTTAGGTTATAATGCGTGTTCTCTGTCTCTTAGGTCATAATGCGTGTTCTCTGTCTCTTAGGTCATAATGCGTGTTCTCTGTCTCTTAGGTCATAATGCGTGTTCTCTGTCTCTTAGGTCATAATGCGTGTTCTGTCTCTTAGGTCATAATGCGTGTTCTCTGTCTCTTAGGTCATAATGCGTGTTCTCTGTCTCTTAGGTCATAATGCGTGTTCTCTGTCTCTTAGGTCATAATGCGTGTTCTGTCTCTTAGGTCATAATGCGTGTTCTCTGTCTCTTAGGTCATAATGCGTGTTCTGTCTCTTAGGTCATAATGCGCGTTCTCTGTCTCTTAGGTCATAATGCGCGTTCTGTCTCTTAGGTCATAATGCGTGTTCTCTGTCTCTTAGGTCATAATGCGTGTTCTCTGTCTCTTAGGTGATAATGCGTGTTCTCTGTCTCTTAGGTCATAATGCGTGTTCTCTGTCTCTTAGGTGATAATGCGTGTTCTCTGTCTCTTAGGTCATAATGCGTGTTCTCTGTCTCTTAGGTCATAATGCGCGTTCTGTCTCTTAGGTCATAATGCGTGTTCTCTGTCTCTTAGGTCATAATGCGTGTTTTCTGTCTCTTAGGTCATAATGTGTGTTCTCTGTCTCTTAGGTCATAATGCGTGTTCTCTGTCTCTCAGGTCATAATGCGTGTTCTCTGTCTCTTAGGTCATAATGCGTGTTCTCTGTCTCTTAGGTCATAATGCGTGTTCTGTCTCTTAGGTCATAATGCGTGTTCTCTGTCTCTTAGGTCATAATGCGTGTTCTGTCTCTTAGGTCATAATGCGTGTTCTCTGTCTCTTAGGTCATAATGCGCGTTCTGTCTCTTAGGTCATAATGCGTGTTCTCTGTCTCTTAGGTCATAATGCGTGTTCTCTGTCTCTTAGGTGATAATGCGTGTTCTCTGTCTCTTAGGTCATAATGCGTGTTCTCTGTCTCTTAGGTGATAATGCGTGTTCTCTGTCTCTTAGGTCATAATGCGTGTTCTCTGTCTCTTAGGTCATAATGCGCGTTCTGTCTCTTAGGTCATAATGCGTGTTCTCTGTCTCTTAGGTCATAATGCGTGTTTTCTGTCTCTTAGGTCATAATGTGTGTTCTCTGTCTCTTAGGTCATAATGCGTGTTCTCTGTCTCTCAGGTCATAATGCGTGTTCTCTGTCTCTTAGGTCATAATGCGTGTTTTCTGTCTCTTAGGTCATAATGTGTGTTCTCTGTCTCTTAGGTTATAATGCGTGTTCTGTCTCTTAGGTCATAATGCGTGTTCTCTGTCTCTTAGGTCATAATGCGTGTTCTCTGTCTCTTAGGTCATAATGCGTGTTCTCTGTCTCTTAGGTCATAATGCGTGTTCTGTCTCTTAGGTCATAATGCGTGTTCTGTCTCTTAGGTCATAATGCGTGTTCTCTGTCTCTTAGGTCATAATGCGTGTTCTGTCTCTTAGGTCATAATGTGTGTTCTGTCTCTTAGGTTATAATGCGTGTTCTCTGTCTCTTAGGTCATAATGCGTGTTCTCTGTCTCTTAGGTCATAATGCGTGTTCTCTGTCTCTTAGGTCATAATGCGTGTTCTGTCTCTTAGGTCATAATGCGTGTTCTGTCTCTTAGGTCATAATGCGTGTTCTGTCTCTTAGGTCATAATGCGTGTTCTGTCTCTTAGGTCATAATGCGTGTTCTGTCTCTTAGGTCATAATGCGTGTTCTGTCTCTTAGGTCATAATGCGTGTTCTCTGTCTCTTAGGTCATAATGCGTGTTCTGTCTCTTAGGTCATAATGCGTGTTCTGTCTCTTAGGTGATAATGCGTGTTCTCTGTCTCTTAGGTCATAATGCGTGTTCTCTGTCTCTTAGGTCATAATGCGTGTTCTGTCTCTTAGGTCATAATGCGTGTTCTGTCTCTTAGGTCATAATGCGTGTTCTGTCTCTTAGGTCATAATGCGTGTTCTCTGTCTCTCAGGTCATAATGCGCATTCTGTCTCTTAGGTCATAATGCGTGTTCTCTGTCTCTTAGGTCATAATGTGTGTTCTCTGTCTCTTAGGTCATAATGCGTGTTCTCTGTCTCTTAGGTCATAATGCGTGTTCTGTCTCTTAGGTCATAATGCGTGTTCTCTGTCTCTTAGGTCATAATGCGTGTTCTCTGTCTCTTAGGTCATAATGCGTGTTCTGTCTCTTAGGTCATAATGCGTGTTCTCTGTCTCTTAGGTCATAATGCGTGTTCTGTCTCTTAGGTCATAATGCGTGTTCTGTCTCTTAGGTCATAATGCGTGTTCTCTGTCTCTTAGGTCATAATGCGTGTTCTCTGTCTCTTAGGTCATAATGCGTGTTCTGTCTCTTAGGTCATAATGCGTGTTCTCTGTCTCTTAGGTCATAATGCGTGTTCTGTCTCTTAGGTCATAATGCGTGTTCTGTCTCTTAGGTCATAATGCGTGTTCTCTGTCTCTTAGGTGATAATGCGTGTTCTCTGTCTCTTAGGTCATAATGCGTGTTCTCTGTCTCTTAGGTGATAATGCGTGTTCTCTGTCTCTTAGGTGTTAATGCGTGTTCTCTGTCTCTTAGGTCATAATGCGTGTTCTCTGTCTCTTAGGTCATAATGCGTGTTCTGTCTCTTAGGTCATAATGCGTGTTCTGTCTCTTAGGTCATAATGCGTGTTCTCTGTCTCTTAGGTGATAATGCGTGTTCTCTGTCTCTTAGGTCATAATGCGTGTTCTCTGTCTCTTAGGTGATAATGCGTGTTCTCTGTCTCTTAGGTCATAATGCGTGTTCTGTCTCTCAGGTCATAATGCGTGTTCTGTCTCTCAGGTCATAATGCGTGTTCTCTGTCTCTTAGGTCATAATGCGTGTTTTCTGTCTCTTAGGTCATAATGTGTGTTCTCTGTCTCTTAGGTCATAATGCGTGTTCTCTGTCTCTTAGGTCATAATGCGTGTTCTCTGTCTCTTAGGTCATAATGCGTGTTCTCTGTCTCTTAGGTCATAATGCGTGTTCTGTCTCTTAGGTCATAATGTGTGTTCTGTCTCTTAGGTTATAATGCGTGTTCTCTGTCTCTTAGGTCATAATGCGTGTTCTGTCTCTTAGGTCATAATGCGTGTTCTCTGTCTCTTAGGTCATAATGTGTGTTCTGTCTCTTAGGTCATAATGCGTGTTCTCTGTCTCTTAGGTCATAATGCGTGTTCTGTCTCTTAGGTCATAATGCGTGTTCTGTCTCTTAGGTCATAATGCGTGTTCTGTCTCTTAGGTCATAATGCGTGTTCTGTCTCTTAGGTCATAATGCGTGTTCTGTCTCTTAGGTCATAATGCGTGTTCTGTCTCTTAGGTCATAATGCGTGTTCTCTGTCTCTTAGGTCATAATGCGTGTTCTCTGTCTCTTAGGTCATAATGCGTGTTCTGTCTCTTAGGTCATAATGCGTGTTCTGTCTCTTAGGTCATAATGCGTGTTCTGTCTCTTAGGTCATAATGCGTGTTCTCTGTCTCTTAGGTCATAATGCGTGTTCTCTGTCTCTTAGGTCATAATGCGTGTTCTCTGTCTCTTAGGTCATAATGCGTGTTCTGTCTCTTAGGTCATAATGCGTGTTCTGTCTCTTAGGTCATAATGCGTGTTCTGTCTCTTAGGTCATAATGCGTGTTCTCTGTCTCTTAGGTCATAATGCGTGTTCTCTGTCTCTTAGGTCATAATGCGTGTTCTCTGTCTCTTAGGTCATAATGCGTGTTCTCTGTCTCTTAGGTCATAATGCGTGTTCTCTGTCTCTTAGGTCATAATGCGTGTTCTCTGTCTCTTAGGTCATAATGCGTGTTCTCTGTCTCTTAGGTCATAATGCGTGTTCTCTGTCTCTTAGGTCATAATGCGTGTTCTCTGTCTCTTAGGTCATAATGCGTGTTCTCTGTCTCTTAGGTCATAATGCGTGTTCTGTCTCTTAGGTCATAATGCGTGTTCTCTGTCTCTTAGGTCATAATGCGTGTTCTCTGTCTCTTAGGTCATAATGCGTGTTCTCTGTCTCTTAGGTCATAATGCGTGTTCTGTCTCTTAGGTCATAATGCGTGTTCTCTGTCTCTTAGGTCATAATGCGTGTTCTCGGTCTCTTAGGTCATAATGCGTGTTCTCGGTCTCTTAGGTCATAATGCGTGTTTTGTCTCTTAGGTCATAATGCGTGTTCTCTGTCTCTTAGGTCATAATGCGTGTTCTCTGTCTCTTAGGTCATAATGCGTGTTTTGTCTCTTAGGTCATAATGCGTGTTCTCTGTCTCTTAGGTCATAATGCGTGTTCTCTGTCTCTTAGGTCATAATGCGTGTTTTGTCTCTTAGGTCATAATGCGTGTTCTGTCTCTTAGGTCATAATGCGTGTTCTGTCTCTTAGGTCATAATGCGTGTTCTGTCTCTTAGGTCATAATGCGTGTTCTCTGTCTCTTAGGTCATAATGCGTGTTCTCTGTCTCTTAGGTCATAATGCGTGTTTTGTCTCTTAGGTCATAATGCGTGTTCTCTGTCTCTTAGGTCATAATGCGTGTTCTCTGTCTCTTAGGTCATAATGCGTGTTCTGTCTCTTAGGTCATAATGCGTGTTCTGTCTCTTAGATCATAATGTGTGTTCTCTGTCTCTTAGGTCATAATGCGTGTTCTGTCTCTTAGGTCATAATGCGTGTTCTCTGTCTCTTAGGTCATAATGCGTGTTCTCTGTCTCTTAGGTCATAATGCGTGTTCTCTGTCTCTTAGGTCATAATGCGTGTTCTGTCTCTTTGGTCATAATGCGTGTTCTCTGTCTCTTAGGTCATAATGCGTGTTCTGTCTCTTAGGTCATAATGCGTGTTCTGTCTCTTAGGTCATAATGCGTGTTCTGTCTCTTAGGTCATAATGCGTGTTCTCTGTCTCTTAGGTCATAATGCGTGTTCTCTGTCTCTTAGGTGATAATGGGTGTTCTCTGTCTCTTAGGTCATAATGCGTGTTCTCTGTCTCTTAGGTCATAATGCGTGTTCTGTCTCTTAGGTCATAATGCGTGTTCTCTGTCTCTTAGGTCATAATGCGTGTTCTGTCTCTTAGGTCATAATGCGTGTTCTGTCTCTTAGGTCATAATGCGTGTTCTCTGTCTCTTAGGTCATAATGCGTGTTCTCTGTCTCTTAGGTCATAATGCGTGTTCTCTGTCTCTTAGGTCATAATGCGTGTTCTGTCTCTTAGGTCATAATGCGTGTTCTGTCTCTTAGGTCATAATGCGTGTTCTCTGTCTCTTAGGTCATAATGCGTGTTCTGTCTCTTTGGTCATAATGCGTGTTCTCTGTCTCTTAGGTCATAATGCGTGTTCTCTGTCTCTTAGGTCATAATGCGTGTTCTGTCTCTTAGGTCATAATGCGTGTTCTGTCTCTTAGGTCATAATGCGTGTTCTCTGTCTCTTAGGTCATAATGCGTGTTCTCTGTCTCTTAGGTGATAATGGGTGTTCTCTGTCTCTTAGGTCATAATGCGTGTTCTCTGTCTCTTAGGTCATAATGCGTGTTCTGTCTCTTAGGTCATAATGCGTGTTCTCTGTCTCTTAGGTCATAATGCGTGTTCTGTCTCTTAGGTCATAATGCGTGTTCTGTCTCTTAGGTCATAATGCGTGTTCTCTGTCTCTTAGGTCATAATGCGTGTTCTCTGTCTCTTAGGTCATAATGCGTGTTCTCTGTCTCTTAGGTCATAATGCGTGTTCTGTCTCTTAGGTCATAATGCGTGTTCTGTCTCTTAGGTCATAATGCGTGTTCTGTCTCTTAGGTCATAATGCGTGTTCTCTGTCTCTTAGGTCATAATGCGTGTTCTGTCTCTTAGGTCATAATGCGTGTTCTCTGTCTCTTAGGTCATAATGCGTGTTCTGTCTCTTAGGTCATAATGCGTGTTCTGTCTCTTAGGTCATAATGCGTGTTCTCTGTCTCTTAGGTCATAATGCGTGTTCTCTGTCTCTTAGGTCATAATGCGTGTTCTGTCTCTTAGGTCATAATGCGTGTTCTCTGTCTCTTAGGTCATAATGCGTGTTCTGTCTCTTAGGTCATAATGCGTGTTCTGTCTCTTAGGTCATACTGCGTGTTCTCTGTCTCTTAGGTCATAATGTGTGTTCTCTGTCTCTTAGGTCATAATGCGTGTTCTGTCTCTTAGGTCATAATGCGTGTTCTCTGTCTCTTAGGTCATAATGCGTGTTCTCTGTCTCTTAGGTCATAATGCGTGTTCTCTGTCTCTTAGGTCATAATGCGTGTTCTGTCTCTTAGGTTATAATGCGTGTTCTTTCTCTTAGGTCATAATGCGTGTTCTGTCTCTTAGGTCATAATGCGTGTTCTGTCTCTTAGGTCATAATGCGTGTTCTCTGTCTCTTAGGTCATAATGTGTGTTCTCTGTCTCTTAGGTCATAATGCGTGTTCTGTCTCTTAGGTCATAATGCGTGTTCTCTGTCTCTTTGGTCATAATGCGTGTTCTCTGTCTCTTAGGTCATAATGCGTGTTCTCTGTCTCTTAGGTCATAATGCGTGTTCTGTCTCTTAGGTCATAATGCGTGTTCTCTGTCTCTTAGGTCATAATGCGTGTTCTCTGTCTCTTAGGTCATAATGCGTGTTCTCTGTCTCTTAGGTCATAATGCGTGTTCTCTGTCTCTTAGGTCATAATGCGTGTTCTCTGTCTCTTAGGTCATAATGCGTGTTCTCTGTCTCTTAGGTCATAATGCGTGTTCTGTCTCTTAGGTCATAATGCGTGTTCTCTGTCTCTTAGGTCATTTACATTTACATTTAAGTCATTTAGCAGACGCTCTTATCCAGAGCGACTTACAAATTGGTGCATTCACCTTATGACATCCAGTGGAACAACCACTTTACAATAGTGCATCTAAATCTTTTAAGGGGGGGGGGGGTCAGAAGGATTACTTTATCCTATCCTAGGTATTCCTTGAAGAGGTGGGGTTTCAGGTGTCTCCGGAAGGTGGTGATTGACTCCGCTGTCCTGGCGTCGTGAGGGAGTTTGTTCCACCATTGGGGTGCCAGAGCAGCGAACAGTTTTGACTGGGCTGAGCGGGAACTGTACTTCCTCAGTGGTAGGGAGGCGAGCAGGCCAGAGGTGGATGAACGCAGTGCCCTTGTTTGGGTGTAGGGCCTGATCAGAGCCTGAAGGTACTGAGGTGCCGTTCCCCTCACAGCTCCGTAGGCAAGCACCATGGTCTTGTAGCGGATGCGAGCTTCAACTGGAAGCCAGTGGAGAGAGCGGAGGAGCGGGGTGACGTGAGAGAACTTGGGAAGGTTGAACACCAGACGGGCTGCGGCGTTCTGGATGAGTTGTAGGGGTTTAATGGCACAGGCAGGGAGCCCAGCCAACAGCGAGTTGCAGTAATCCAGACGGGAGATGACAAGTGCCTGGATTAGGACCTGCGCCGCTTCCTGTGTGAGGCAGGGTCGTACTCTGCGGATGTTGTAGAGCATGAACCTACAGGAACGGGCCACCGCCTTGATGTTAGTTGAGAACGACAGGGTGTTGTCCAGGATCACGCCAAGGTTCTTAGCGCTCTGGGAGGAGGACACAATGGAGTTGTCAACCGTGATGGCGAGATCATGGAACGGGCAGTCCTTCCCCGGGAGGAAGAGCAGCTCCGTCTTGCCGAGGTTCAGCTTGAGGTGGTGGTCCGTCATCCACACTGATATGTCTGCCAGACATGCAGAGATGCGATTCGCCACCTGGTCATCAGAAGGGGGAAAGGAGAAGATTAATTGTGTGTCGTCTGCATAGCAATGATAGGAGAGACCATGTGAGGTTATGACAGAGCCAAGTGACTTGGTGTATAGCGAGAATAGGAGAGGGCCTAGAACAGAGCCCTGGGGGACACCAGTGGTGAGAGCACGTGGTGAGGAGACAGATTCTCGCCACGCCACCTGGTAGGAGCGACCTGTCAGGTAGGACGCAATCCAAGCGTGGGCCGCGCCGGAGATGCCCAACTCGGAGAGGGTGGAGAGGAGGATCTGATGGTTCACAGTATCGAAGGCAGCCGATAGGTCTAGGAGGATGAGAGCAGAGGAGAGAGAGTTAGCTTTAGCAGTGCGGAGCGCCTCCGTGATACAGAGAAGAGCAGTCTCAGTTGAATGACTAGTCTTGAAACCTGACTGATTTGGATCAAGAAGGTCATTCTGAGAGAGATAGCGGGAGAGCTGGCCAAGGACGGCACGTTCGAGAGTTTTGGAGAGAAAAGAAAGAAGGGATACTGGTCTGTAGTTGTTGACATCGGAGGGATCGAGTGTAGGTTTTTTCAGCAGGGGTGCAACTCTCGCTCTCTTGAAGACGGAAGGGACGTAGCCAGCGGTCAAGGATGAGTTGATGAGCGAGGTGAGGTAAGGGAGAAGGTCTCCGGAAATGGTCTGGAGAAGAGAGGAGGGGATAGGGTCAAGCGGGCAGGTTGTTGGGCGGCCGGCCGTCACAAGACGCGAGATTTCATCTGGAGAGAGAGGGGAGAAAGAGGTCAGAGCACAGGGTAGGGCAGTGTGAGCAGAACCAGCGGTGTCGTTTGACTTAGCAAACGAGGATCGGATGTCGTCGACCTTCTTTTCAAAATGGTTGACGAAGTCATCTGCAGAGAGGGAGGAGGGGGGAGGAGGGGGAGGAGGATTCAGGAGGGAGGAGAAGGTGGCAAAGAGCTTCCTAGGGTTAGAGGCAGATGCTTGGAATTTAGAGTGGTAGAAAGTGGCTTTAGCAGCAGAGACAGAAGAGGAAAATGTAGAGAGGAGGGAGTGAAAGGATGCCAGGTCCGCAGGGAGGCGAGTTTTCCTCCATTTCCGCTCGGCTGCCCGGAGCCCTGTTCTGTGAGCTCGCAATGAGTCGTCGAGCCACGGAGCAGGAGGGGAGGACCGAGCCGGCCTGGAGGATAGGGGACATAGAGAGTCAAAGGATGCAGAAAGGGAGGAGAGGAGGGTTGAGGAGGCAGAATCAGGAGATAGGTTGGAGAAGGTTTGAGCAGAGGGAAGAGATGATAGGATGGAAGAGGAGAGAGTAGCGGGGGAGAGAGAGCGAAGGTTGGGACGGCGCGATACCATCCGAGTAGGGGCAGTGTGGGAAGTGATGGATGAGAGCGAGAGGGAAAAGGATACAAGGTATCCTGTGTTCTGTCTCTTAGGTCATAATGCGTGTTCTCTGTCTCTTAGGTCATAATGCGTGTTCTGTCTCTTAGGTCATAATGCGTGTTCTCTGTCTCTTAGGTTATAATGCGTGTTCTGTCTCTTAGGTCATAATGCGTGTTCTCTGTCTCTTAGGTCATAATGCGTGTTCTGTCTCTTAGGTCATAATGCGTGTTCTGTCTCTTAGGTCATAATGCGTGTTCTGTCTCTTAGGTCATAATGCGTGTTCTGTCTCTTAGGTCATAATGCGTGTTCTGTCTCTTAGGTCATAATGCGTGTTCTGTCTCTTAGGTCATAATGCGTGTTCTCTGTCTCTTAGGTCATAATGCGTGTTCTGTCTCTTAGGTCATAATGCGTGTTCTGTCTCTTAGGTCATAATGCGTGTTCTGTCTCTTAGGTCATAATGCGTGTTCTCTGTCTCTTAGGTCATAATGTGTGTTCTCTGTCTCTTAGGTCATAATGCGTGTTCTCTGTCTCTTAGGTCATAATGCGTGTTCTGTCTCTTAGGTCATAATGCGTGTTCTCTATCTCTTAGGTCATAATGCGTGTTCTCTGTCTCTTAGGTCATAATGCGTGTTCTGTCTCTTAGGTCATAATGCGTGTTCTGTCTCTTAGGTCATAATGCGTGTTCTGTCTCTTAGGTCATAATGCGTGTTCTCTGTCTCTTAGGTCATAATGCGTGTTCTGTCTCTTAGGTCATAATGCGTGTTCTGTCTCTTAGGTCATAATGCGTGTTCTGTCTCTTAGGTCATAATGCGTGTTCTCTGTCTCTTAGGTCATAATGCGTGTTCTCTGTCTCTTAGGTCATAATGTGTTCTCTGTCTCTTAGGTCATAATGCGTGTTCTGTCTCTTAGGTCATAATGCGTGTTCTGTCTCTTAGGTCATAATGCGTGTTCTCTGTCTCTTAGGTCATAATGCGTGTTCTCTGTCTCTTAGGTCATAATGTGTGTTCTGTCTCTTAGGTCATAATGCGTGTTCTCTGTCTCTTAGGTCATAATGCGTGTTCTGTCTCTTAGGTTATAATGTGTGTTCTCTGTCTCTTAGGTCATAATGCGTGTTCTCTGTCTCTTAGGTCATAATGCGTGTTCTCTGTCTCTTAGGTCATAATGCGTGTTCTGTCTCTTAGGTCATAATGCGTGTTCTCTGTCTCTTAGGTCATAATGCGTGTTCTGTCTCTTAGGTTATAATGTGTGTTCTCTGTCTCTTAGGTCATAATGCGTGTTCTCTGTCTCTTAGGTCATAATGCGTGTTCTGTCTCTTAGGTCATAATGCGTGTTCTCTGTCTCTTAGGTCATAATGCGTGTTCTCTGTCTCTTAGGTCATAATGCGTGTTCTCTGTCTCTTAGGTCATAATGCGTGTTCTGTCTCTTAGGTCATAATGCGTGTTCTGTCTCTTAGGTCATAATGCGTGTTCTCTGTCTCTTAGGTCATAATGCGTGTTCTGTCTCTTAGGTCATAATGCGTGTTCTGTCTCTTAGGTCATAATGCGTGTTCTCTGTCTCTTAGGTCATAATGCGTGTTCTGTCTCTTAGGTCATAATGCGTGTTCTCTGTCTCTTAGGTGATAATGCGTGTTCTCTGTCTCTTAGGTGATAATGCGTGTTCTCTGTCTCTTAGGTCATAATGCGTGTTCTCTGTCTCTTAGGTCATAATGCGTGTTCTGTCTCTTAGGTCATAATGCGTGTTCTCTGTCTCTTAGGTCATAATGCGTGTTCTGTCTCTTAGGTTATAATGTGTGTTCTCTGTCTCTTAGGTCATAATGCGTGTTCTCTGTCTCTTAGGTCATAATGCGTGTTCTGTCTCTTAGGTCATAATGCGTGTTCTCTGTCTCTTAGGTCATAATGCGTGTTCTCTGTCTCTTAGGTCATAATGCGTGTTCTCTGTCTCTTAGGTCATAATGCGTGTTCTGTCTCTTAGGTCATAATGCGTGTTCTGTCTCTTAGGTCATAATGCGTGTTCTCTGTCTCTTAGGTCATAATGCGTGTTCTGTCTCTTAGGTCATAATGCGTGTTCTGTCTCTTAGGTCATAATGCGTGTTCTCTGTCTCTTAGGTCATAATGCGTGTTCTGTCTCTTAGGTCATAATGCGTGTTCTCTGTCTCTTAGGTGATAATGCGTGTTCTCTGTCTCTTAGGTGATAATGCGTGTTCTCTGTCTCTTAGGTCATAATGCGTGTTCTCTGTCTCTTAGGTCATAATGCGTGTTCTGTCTCTTAGGTCATAATGCGTGTTCTCTGTCTCTTAGGTCATAATGCGTGTTCTCTGTCTCTTAGGTCATAATGCGTGTTCTGTCTCTTAGGTCATAATGCGTGTTCTCTGTCTCTTAGGTTATAATGCGTGTTCTCTGTCTCTTAGGTCATAATGCGTGTTCTGTCTCTTAGGTCATAATGCGTGTTCTGTCTCTTAGGTCATAATGCGTGTTCTCTGTCTCTTAGGTCATAATGCGTGTTCTGTCTCTTAGGTCATAATGCGTGTTCTGTCTCTTAGGTCATAATGCGTGTTCTGTCTCTTAGGTCATAATGCGTGTTCTGTCTCTTAGGTCATAATGCGTGTTCTTTGTCTCTTAGGTCATAATGCGTGTTCTGTCTCTTAGGTCATAATGCGTGTTCTGTCTCTTAGGTCATAATGCGTGTTCTTTGTCTCTTAGGTCATAATGCGTGTTCTCTGTCTCTTAGGTCATAATGCGTGTTCTGTCTCTTAGGTCATAATGCGTGTTCTCTGTCTCTTAGGTCATAATGCGTGTTCTGTCTCTTAGGTCATAATGCGTGTTCTGTCTCTTAGGTCATAATGCGTGTTCTGTCTCTTAGGTCATAATGCGTGTTCTCTGTCTCTTAGGTCATAATGCGTGTTCTCTGTCTCTTAGGTCATAATGCGTGTTCTCTGTCTCTTAGGTCATAATGCGTGTTCTCTGTCTCTTTGGTCATAATGCTTGTTCTCTGTCTCTTAGGTCATAATGCGTGTTCTCTGTCTCTTAGGTCATAATGCGTGTTCTCTGTCTCTTAGGTCATAATGCGTGTTCTGTCTCTTAGGTCATAATGCGTGTTCTCTGTCTCTTTGGTCATAATGCGTGTTCTGTCTCTTAGGTCATAATGCGTGTTCTGTCTCTTAGGTCATAATGCGTGTTCTCTGTCTCTTAGGTCATAATGCGTGTTCTGTCTCTTAGGTCATAATGCGTGTTCTGTCTCTTAGGTCATAATGCGTGTTCTCTGTCTCTTAGGTCATAATGCGTGTTCTCTGTCTCTTAGGTCATAATGCGTGTTCTGTCTCTTAGGTCATAATGCGTGTTCTGTCTCTTAGGTCATAATGCGTGTTCTCTGTCTCTTAGGTCATAATGCGTGTTCTGTCTCTTAGGTCATAATGCGTGTTCTGTCTCTTAGGTCATAATGCGTGTTCTCTGTCTCTTAGGTCATAATGCGTGTTCTGTCTCTTAGGTCATAATGCGTGTTCTCTGTCTCTTAGGTCATAATGCGTGTTCTCTGTCTCTTAGGTCATAATGTGTGTTCTGTCTCTTAGGTCATAATGCGTGTTCTCTGTCTCTTAGGTCATAATGCGTGTTCTCTGTCTCTTAGGTCATAATGTGTGTTCTGTCTCTTAGGTCATAATGCGTGTTCTTTGTCTCTTAGGTCATAATGCGTGTTCTCTGTCTCTTAGGTCATAATGCGTGTTCTGTCTCTTAGGTCATAATGCGTGTTCTCTGTCTCTTAGGTCATAATGTGTGTTCTCTGTCTCTTAGGTCATAATGCGTGTTCTCTGTCTCTTAGGTCATAATGCGTGTTCTGTCTCTTAGGTCATAATGCGTGTTCTCTGTCTCTTAGGTCATAATGCGTGTTCTCTGTCTCTTAGGTCATAATGCGTGTTCTGTCTCTTAGGTCATAATGCGTGTTCTCTGTCTCTTAGGTCATAATGCGTGTTCTCTGTCTCTTAGGTCATAATGCGTGTTCTATCTCTTAGGTCATAATGCGTGTTCTGTCTCTTAGGTCATAATGCGTGTTCTCTGTCTCTTAGGTCATAATGCGTGTTCTCTGTCTCTTAGGTCATAATGCGTGTTCTCTGTCTCTTAGGTCATAATGCGTGTTCTGTCTCTTAGGTCATAATGCGTGTTCTCTGTCTCTTAGGTCATAATGCGTGTTCTGTCTCTTAGGTCATAATGCGTGTTCTCTGTCTCTTAGGTCATAATGCGTGTTCTCTGTCTCTTAGGTCATAATGCGTGTTCTCTGTCTCTTAGGTCATAATGCGTGTTCTGTCTCTTAGGTCATAATGCGTGTTCTGTCTCTTAGGTCATAATGCGTGTTCTGTCTCTTAGGTCATAATGCGTGTTCTCTGTCTCTTAGGTCATAATACGTGTTCTCTGTCTCTTAGGTCATAATGCGTGTTCTGTCTCTTAGGTCATAATGCGTGTTCTGTCTCTTAGGTCATAATGCGTGTTCTGTCTCTTTGGTCATAATGCGTGTTCTGTCTCTTAGGTCATAATGCGTGTTCTGTCTCTTAGGTCATAATGCGTGTTCTCTGTCTCTTAGGTCATAATGCGTGTTCTCTGTCTCTTAGGTCATAATGCGTGTTCTGTCTCTTAGGTCATAATGCGTGTTCTGTCTCTTAGGTCATAATGCGTGTTCTGTCTCTTAGGTCATAATGCGTGTTCTCTGTCTCTTAGGTCATAATGCGTGTTCTGTCTCTTAGGTCATAATGCGTGTTCTGTCTCTTAGGTCATAATGCGTGTTCTGTCTCTTAGGTCATAATGCGTGTTCTGTCTCTTAGGTCATAATGCGTGTTCTGTCTCTTAGGTCATAATGCGTGTTCTCTGTCTCTTAGGTCATAATGCGTGTTCTGTCTCTTAGGTCATAATGCGTGTTCTGTCTCTTAGGTCATAATGCGTGTTCTCTGTCTCTTAGGTCATAATGCGTGTTCTGTCTCTTAGGTCATAATGCGTGTTCTGTCTCTTAGGTCATAATGCGTGTTCTGTCTCTTAGGTCATAATGCGTGTTCTGTCTCTTAGGTCATAATGCGTGTTCTGTCTCTTAGGTCATAATGCGTGTTCTCTGTCTCTTAGGTCATAATGCGTGTTCTCTGTCTCTTAGGTCATAATGCGTGTTCTCTGTCTCTTAGGTCATAATGCGTGTTCTCTGTCTCTTAGGTCATAATGCGTGTTCTCTGTCTCTTAGGTCATAATGCGTGTTCTCTGTCTCTTAGGTCATAATGCGTGTTCTCTGTCTCTTAGGTTATAATGCGTGTTCTGTCTCTTAGGTCATAATGCGTGTTCTCTGTCTCTTAGGTCATAATGCGTGTTCTCTGTCTCTTAGGTCATAATGCGTGTTCTGTCTCTTAGGTCATAATGCGTGTTCTGTCTCTTAGGTCATAATGCGTGTTCTGTCTCTTAGGTCATAATGCGTGTTCTCTGTCTCTTAGGTCATAATGCGTGTTCTCTGTCTCTTAGGTCATAATGCGTGTTCTCTGTCTCTTAGGTCATAATGCGTGTTCTCTGTCTCTTAGGTCATAATGCGTGTTCTGTCTCTTAGGTCATAATGCGTGTTCTCTGTCTCTTAGGTCATAATGCGTGTTCTCTGTCTCTTAGGTTATAATGCTTGTTCTGTCTCTTAGGTTATAATGCGTGTTCTGTCTCTTAGGTCATAATGCGTGTTCTCTGTCTCTTAGGTCATAATGCGTGTTCTCTGTCGGTCATCAGACTGCCTATATATGTAGCTTCAGACTTGGAGGAACTAAACCAGACAGATAGATAGAGAGATATATATTTACATATATATAAACTCAGTGTCACAATTCCTGACATTTAATTCTAGTAAGAATTCCCTGTTTTAGGACAGTTAGGATCCCCACTTTATTTTAAGAATGTGAAATCTCAGAATATTAGCAGAGAGAATGATTTATTTCAGCTTTTATTTCTTTCATCACATTCCCAGTGGGTCAGAAGTTTACATACAGTCAATTAGTATTTGGTAGCATTGCCTTTAAATTGTTTAACTTGGGTCAAACGTTTTGGGTAGCCTTCCACAAGCTTCCCACAATAAGTTGGGTGAATTTTGGCCCATTCCTCCTGACAGAGCTGGTGTAACTGAGTCAGGTGTGTAGGCCTCCTTGCTCGCACACCCTTTTTCAGTTCTGCCCAAAAATCTTCCATAGGATTGAGGTCAGGGCTTTGTGACGACCTCTCCAATACTTTGACTTTATTGTCCTTGAGCCATTTTGCCACAACTTTGGAAGTATGCTTGGGGTCATTGTCCATTTGGAAGACCCATTTGCGACCAAGCTTTAACTTCCTGACTGATGTCTTGAGATGTTGCTTCAATATATCCACATCATTTTCCATCCTCATGATGATTTTTTGAAGTGCACCCAGTCCCTCCTGCAGCAAAGCACCCCCACAACATGATGCTGCCACCCCCGTGCTTCACGGTTGGGATGGTGTTCTTCAGCTTGCAAGCCTCCCCCTTTATCCTCCAAACATGACAATGGTCATTATGGACAAGCAGTTCTATTTCTGTTTCATCAGACCAGAGGACATTTCTCCAAAAAGTACGATCTTTGTCCCCATGTGCAGTTACAAACCGTAGTCTGGCTGTTTTATGGCGGTTTTGGAGCAGTGGCTTCTTCCTTGCTGAGCGGCCTTTCAGGTTATGTTGATATAGGACTCGTTTTACTGTGGATATAGATGCTTTTATTCCTGTTTCCTCCAGCATCTTCACAAGGTCCTTTGCTGTTGTTCTGGGATTGATGTGCACTTTTCGCACCAAAGTACGTTCATCTCTAGGAGACAGAACGCGTCTCCTTCCTGAGCGGGATGACGGCTGCGTGGTCCCATGGGATTTATACTTGCGTACTATTGTTTGTACAAATGAACGTGGTACCTTCAGGCGTTTGGAAATTGCTCCCAAGGATGAACCAGACTTGTGAAGGTCTACAATTTGGCTGATTTCTTTTGATTTTCCCATGATGTCAAGCTAAGAGGCACTGAGTTTGAAGGTAGGCCTTGAAATACATTCACAGGTACACCTCCAATTGACTCAAATGATGTCAATTAGCCTATCAGAAACTTCTAATGCCATGATATCATTTTCTGGAATTTTCCAAGCTGTTTAGAGGCACAGTCAACTTAGTGTATGTAAACTTCTGACCCACTGGAATTGTGATATAGTGAATTATAAGTGAAGTAATCTGTCTATAAACAATTGTTGGAAAAATTACTTGTGTCATGCACAAAGTAGATGTCCTAACCGACTTGCCAAAACTATAGTTTGTTAACAAGAAATGTGTGGAGTGGTTGAAAAACGAGTTTTAATAACTCCAACCTACGTGTATGTAAACTTCTGACGTTTCTGTTTGTCTTTCCACATAGTCAAACATGTTGTGGACTGATGGTGTTTAGGGCTACTGACTCACCCAGTGGGACAGTGGGAGACACAGATGGGGAGGAGGTAGAGGAGGAGGTGGTAAAAGAGGAGGAGGAAGAGGTGGAGGAGTAGGTGGAGGAGGAGCAGATAGATTTAGGAAACAGGGTTAGGGTCAGACAGTAAAATCATTCAGTTTAGTTTTAGATGACTACTCACACCAGACAAAAAAAATCATTTAGAGTTTTAGATTACGTAAAAAATTATGTCAGCTGCATTGACAATGTTTGCTCTTGGATGGATATAGAGGAGGTCGAGTAGGAGGAGATAGAGGAGGAGATAAAGTAGGATGTAGAGGAGGAGGTAGAGGAGCAGGAGGTAGAGTAGGATGTAGAGGAGGAGGTAGAGGAGCAGGAGATACAGGAGGTAGAGGAGGATGTAGAGGGGGTAAGGAGGTAGAGGAGGAGGTAAAGTAGGATGTAGAGGAGGAGGTAGAGGAGCAGGAGATACAGGAGGTAGAGGAGGATGTAGAGGGGGTAAGGAGGTAGAGGAGGAGGTAAAGTAGGATGTAGAGGAGGAGGTACAGGAGCAGGAGATACAGGAGGTAGAGGAGGATGTAGAGGGGGTAAGGAGGTAGAGGAGGAGGTAAAGTAGGATGTAGAGGAGGAGGTACAGGAGGAGGTAGAAGAGGAGGTAAAGGAGCAGGAGGTAGAGGAGGAGGAGATGGTGGAGGAGGTATAAGAGGAAGTAGAGGTAAAGGAGCAGGAGGCAGAGGATGAGGTAGGGGAGGTAGAACAGGAGCAGTGACATTACCTCTATATCAGGGGAGGTAGAACGAGAGCAGTGACAGTAGCTCTATGTGACCCGATTCAGGAAACTAGGCGTATGTCGCAAGTCACGACTTCACAGGAGAGACGTTTTTTTTAAGTCAAAATGAGTTTTTTGGCAGAAATGTCTTCTTCAACATGTGACCTTTTATGTGCCTTAAAACTTCTTATGGCTGCAGGGGCAGTATTGAGTAGCTTGGATGAAAGGTGCACAGAGGTGCCCAGAGTAAACGGCCTGCTCCTCAGTCATAGTTGCTAATACATGCATAGTATTATTAGTATTGGATAGAAAACACTCTGAAGTTTCTAAAACTGTTTGAGTTATGTCTGTGAGTATAACAAAACTCATATGGCAGGCAAAAACCTGAGAAGTTCCACTTCCTGTTTGGATTTTTTCTGAGGCTGGTAGATTTTCAACCAAGCTCTCATTGAAATTACAGCGAGATATGGATGAGTTTTCACTTCCTACGGCTTCCACTAGATATCAACAGTCAATAGAACTTTTCCTGATGACTCTACTGTGAAGGGGGGCCGAAGGAGACAGGAATGAGTCACCACTGCCATGAGCTGACCATGCTTTGACCACGCGCGTTCACGTGAGAGGCAGCTCCGTTCCATCGCTCATCTGAAGTCAATGTAATTCTCCGGTTGGAACGTTATTCAAGATTTATTTGAACAACATTCTAAAGATTGATTCAATACATCGTTTAAAATGTTTCTACTGACTGTTACGGAACTTTTGGACATTTCGTAAGGTAAGGGAATATTTATCATGTAATTTCTGGTTTCTGTTGACTCCAACATGGCGGCTAATTTGACTCTTGTTCTGAGCTCCGTCTCAGATTATTGCATGGTTTGCTTTTTCTGTAAAGTTTTTTTGAAATCTGACACAGCGGTTGCATTAAGGAGAGGTATATCTATAATTCCATGTGTATAACTTGTATTATCATCTACATTTATGATGAGTATTTCTGTTGAAATGATGTGGCTATGCAAAAACACTTGATGTTTTTGCAACTAGTGAATCTAACGCGCCAATGTAAACTCATATTTTTTTATATAAATATGAACTTTATCAAACAAAACATGCATGTATTGTGTAACATGAAGTCCTATGAGTGTCATCTGATGAAGATCATCAAAGGTTAGTGATTCATTTTAGATATATTTCTGCTTTTTGTGACTGCTATCTTTCGCTGGAAAAATGGCTGTGCTTATTGTGGTTTGGTGTGACCTAACATAATTGTTTGTAGTGCTTTCGCTGAAAAGCATATTTGAAATTGGACACTTTGGTGGGATTAACAACAAGATTACCTTTTAAAATGGTATAAGATACATGTATGTCTGAGAAATTTTAATTATGAGATTTCTGTTGTTTGAATTTGGCGCCCTGCACTTTCACTGGCTGTTGTCATATCATCCCGTTAACGGGATTGCAGCCATAATACGTTTTTAATAACAAAATTGTATGCCATCTGTAAATACGAATAAAATTGTTAAATTATGAGTCTTGTTGGTTAATCCACAGAAAAAGACAGCAACCTTCCCACTAGCCATGATTGGCTGAGATAATGAGTGGACTGGACATGCCGAGAGAGGAGTTCGGATTGGTATAGAGGGCTTCTGTCTATTTGAGCTCGTCAGTCTGTGTTGGTAATCCTGTCGAACACTGCTTAATAAAAAAAATGTATTGTGTAGTGGAGCTGCATGAGTAAGTGTTGCTCTCCACTTTCTGGAGGATCAAGTTTTGAAATCAGTGGAATTAGAGTCTGATAGCTAAAGAGATGGAGAACACACCTGTCTCTGGATTACATCTTCAAACTAAGGGCAACCGTGGCATGGCATTCCTGACAGGGAGACGCGTCCATGATGCATGTTGATGTATACAGGGAAGATAGTCTAGCGTTAGCTAGCTACGTTTTCAGATTTTCAAAGGATTTTATCTAACAAAACGACCATACATGTTGTAGCTGGGACCCTTTGGATTGCAAATCAGAGAAATATTTTCAAAAAGTAAGTGAACATTTAATCGCTATTTGTGATTTTATGAAGCCTGTGCTGGTTGAAAAATATGTTGATGTGCGGCGCCGTCCTCCAACAATCTCATTGTATGCTTTCTCTGTAAAGCCTATTGTAAATCTGACAGTGCAGTTAGATTAACAAGAATTTAAGCTTTTAATCGATAAAAGACGCTTTTAACCGATATAAAATGTTTAATATCCATAATTTTTGGGATTATTTATTTGAATTGCGCACACTCCAATTTAACCGGAAGTTGTCGACAGCGCTAGCCTTAACCAACAAGGCTCGTTATTCAACAATTGTATTCATATGTACAGATGGCATACGAGTTTGTTATTAAGGCACATGAAAGTTCACATGTTCACATGTTTGAGAAGGCATTTCTGCCAAAAATATATATTTTTAACGTTCAAATGGCTCTCCTGTGAAGTCGTGACTTGCGACATACGCCTAGTTTCCTGAATCGGGACACAGGCTGTTGATTGTGGCCTGGGGAATGTTGTCCTACTCCACTTTAATGTCTGTGTGAAGTTGCTGGATATTGGCAGGAACCGGAACACGCTGTCGTACACGTCTATCCAGAGCATCCCTAACATGCTCAATGGGTGACATGTCTGGTGAGTATGCAGGCCATGGAAGAACTAGAACATTTTCAGCTTCCAGGAATTGTTCACAGATCCTTGCGACATGGGGCCGTGCATTATCATCCTGAAACATGAGGTGATGGTGGCGGATGAATGGCACGACAATGGACCTCAGGATCTCATCACGGTATCTCTGTGCATCAAATTGCCATCTATAAAATGCAATTGTGTTCATTGTCCGTAGCATATGCCTGCCCATACCATAACCCCACCTCCACCATGGGGCACTCTGTTCACAACGTTGACTTCAGCAAACCGCCACACGATGCATGCGGTTGGGAGGCCGGTTGGACTTACTGCCAAATTCTCTAAAACGACATTGGAGGTGGCTTATGGTAGAGAAATTAACTTTTAGTTCTCTGGCAACAGCTGTGGTGGACATTCCTGTAGTAAGCATGGCAATTGCACGCTCCCTCAAAACTTGAGACATCTGTGGCATTGTATTGTTTAACAAAACTGCACATTTTAGAGTGGCCTTTTGTTGTCCCCAGCACAAGGTGTAATGATCATGCTGTTTAATCAGCAAGCGAAATCAGCTTTTTGTGTGTATGGAACATTTCTGGGATCTTTTATTTCAGCTCATGAAACATGGGACCAACACTTTACATGTTGCATTTAATTTTTGTTCAGTGCGTTCTTCTATATACCACCCTTACCTTGTCACAACACAAATGATTGACTAAAAGGCATTAAGAAGGAAAGAAATTCCACAAATGAACTTTTAACAAGGCACATCTGTTAATTGAAATGCATTACAAGTGGCTACCTAATGAAGCTGGTTGAGAAAATGGCAAGAGAGTGCAAAGCTGTCATCAAGGCAAAGAGTGGCTACTTTGAAGAATCTCAAATAATAATATATTTTGATTTGTTTAACACTTTTTTGGTTACTCCATATGTGTTATTTCATAGTTTTGATGTCTTCACTTTTTCCAACAGTCTTGAAGGAGTTCCCACATATGCTGAGCACTTGTTGGCTGCTTTTCCTTCACTCTGCGGTCCGACTCATCCCAAACCATCTCAATTTGGTTGAGGTCGGGGGATTGTGGAGGCCAGGTCACCTGATGCAGCACTCCATCACTGTCCTTCTTGGAAAAATATTCCTTACACAGCCTGGAGGTGTGTTGGGTCATTGTCCTGTTGAAAAACAAATAATTGTCCCACACAAACCAGATGGGATGGCGTATCGCTGCAGAATGCTGTGGTAGCCATGCTGGTTAAGTGTGCCTTGAATTCTAAACAAATCACAGGCAGTGTCACCAGCAAAGCACCATCACAACTCCTCATCCATGCTCAAAAGTGGAAAATACACATGCGGAGATCATCCGTTCACCCACACCGCGTCTCACAAAGACATGGTGGTTGGAACCAAAAATCTCAAATTTGGACTCCAGACCGAAGGACAAATTTCCACCTGTCTAATGCTTGTGTTTCTTCTTATTATTGGTGTAGTGGTTTCTTTGCAGCAATTCAACCATGAAGGCCTGATTCACGCAGTATCCTCTGAACAGTTGATGTTGTGATGTGTCTGTTACTTGAACTCTGTGAAGCATTCACGACTCAGTATATGACCTAGATACAGACACAGGAGGTGGATAGTACAGTTCTCAATCATTTATTATAACACGGGGCAAAGGGCAGGTTGAGGATAGGCAAAGGTTTGTAATCAGGTCAGAGTCAGGCAAGTACAGGACGGCAGGCAGGGAGAATGGTCAGAACCTGGAAAACTAGGAAACAAACACTTGAGAAACGGGAAGACAAGACAAACTGGCAACTGACAAACAGAACACAGATATAAATGCACAGGGGATAATGGAGAAGATGGGCGACACCTGGAGGGGGGTGGAGACAAGCACAAAGACAGGTGAAACCGATCAGTGTGTGACAGTGCCCCCCCCCCCCCCCAGGGGCGCCACCTGGAAGCAGAAAACAAAGGACATTGAGACAGAGGTTTTATCTTGGACACCTGAAACATAGGATGGATACGGAGGGTACGGGGCAACAGAAGACGAACAAAAGAGGGGCTAAGGATTTTAGAGATGGGGAAAGGGCCGATGAAATGGAGGGAAAGTTTATGGAACTCCACCCGGAGGTCCCGAGTGGAAAGCCATACCCTCTGCCCGAGTCGATAGCGGGTAGCAGGGGTCCCGTGTCGATCCGCTTGTCGCCGATACTGGATGTAGTCTTCAAAAGAGCGGCCCGGGCTCTTTTCCAGGGACAGCGACGGATGAACATCTGGGCATGCTGACTTCTTCTTCTTGCTCAGGGAAGAGCTGATATCCCAAGGAACTCTCGAAGGGCGAGAGACCAGTGGCTGAGCAGGGAAGGGTGTTACAGGCGTATTCCACCCACACGAGTTGCTGGCTCCAGGTGGTGGGATTGGCGGAGGCAAAGGGTGCCTATTTGAAGAATCTCAAATATTAAATATATTTAGATTTTGTTTAACACTTTTTTAGTTTACTACATGATTCCATATGTGTTATTTCATAGTGTTGATGTCTTCACTATTATTCTACAATGTAGAAAACAGTAAAAAAAATTGAATGAGTAGGTGTTCTTTTGACCGGTAGTGTATAATGTGTGTGTACCAGGGAAGGCATATTGGGACCGAGGTCTCTTTTACAAATACACCCTGTATGATACAACAAGTCTGGTTCATCCTTGGGAGCAATTTCCAAACGTCTGAAGGTACTGCGTTCATCTGTACAAACAATAGAATTGAACCCTGTGGCACCCCCATAGAGACTGCCAGAGGTCCTTAACAGGCCCTTCGATTTGACACACTGAACTCTATCTGAGAAGTAGTTGAACCAGGCAAGGCAGTCATTTGAGAAACCAAGGCTATTGAGTCTTCCGATAAGAATGTGGTGATTGACAGAGTCGAAAGCCTTGGCCAGGTCGATGAAAGACAGCTGCACAGTACTGTCTTTCATCAATGACGGTTATGAATTCTTTAGGACCTTGAGCGTGGTTGAGGTGCACCCATGACCAGCTCAGAAACAAGATTGCATAGTGAGGAAGGTACGTTGGGATTGGAAATGGTTGGTGATCTGTTTGTTAACTTGGCTTTCAAAGACCTTAGAAAGGCAGGGTAGGAAATATATAGGTCTGTAGCAGTTTGGGTCTAGAGTGTCTCCCCGATTGGAGAGGGGGATGACCGCGGCAGCTTTCCAATCTTTGTGGATCTCAGACGATACGAAAGAGAGTTTGAACAGGCTAGTAATAGGGGTTGCAACAATTTTCGGCAGATAGTTTTAGACAGAGAGGGTCCAGATTGTCTAGCCCGGCTGATTTGTAGGGATCCAGATTTTGCAGCTCTTTCAGAACATCAGCTATCTGGACTTGGGCTGCTGGGAGGAGGTGCTCTTATTCTCCATGGACTTTACAGTGTCCCAAAACTTTTTGGAATTAGTGCTACAGGATGCAAATTTCTGTTTGAAAAAGCTAGCCTTACCTTTCCTAACTGACTGTATATTGGTTCCTGACTTCCCTGAAAAGTTTCATATTGCGGGGGCTATTCGATGCTAATGCAGAACACCACAGGATGTTTTTGTGCTGATCAGTCAAGTCTGGGGTGAACCAAGAACTACATCTGTTCCAAGTTTTCCATTTTTTTGAATGGGGCATGCTTATTTAAGATGGTGAGGAAAACACTTTTAAAGAGCAACCAGGCATCCTCTACTGACGGAATGAGGTCAATATCCTTCCACCATACCCGGGCCAGGTCGATTAAAAAGGCCTGCTCGCTGAAGTGTTTTAGGGAGCGCTTGACAGTGATGAGGGGTGGTCGTTTGACCGCGGACCCATTACGGATGCAGGCAATGAGGCAGTGATCGCTGATCCTGGTTGAAGACAGCAAAGGTGTATTTAGAGGGCGAGTTAGTCAGGATGATATCTAAGAGGGTACCCATGGTTACGGATTTAGGGTTATACCTGGTAGGTTCCTTGATAATTTGTGTGAGATTGAGGGCATCTAGTTTAGATTGTAGGACGGCCGGGGTGTTAAGCATATCCCAGTGTAGGTCACCATATCAGTATGAACTCTGAAGATAGATGGGGGGCAATCAATTCACATATGGTGTCTAGGGCATAGCTGGGGGCTGAGGGGGGGTCTATAACAAGCGGCAACGGTGAGAGACTTTTTTCTGGAAAGTTGCATTTTTTTTAACTCGAATTGTTTGGGTACAGACCTGGATAGTAATACAGAACTCTGCAGGCTATCTCTGCAGTAGATTTCAACTCCGCCTCCGTTGGCAGTTCTATCTTGTTGGAAAATGTTGTAGTTGGGGATGGAAATTTCAGGATTTTTGGTGGCCTTCCTAAGCCAGGATTCAGACACGGCTAGGACATCAGGGTTGGTGGAGTCTGATAAAGCAGTGAATAAAACAAACTTAGGGAGGAGGCTTCTATTGTTAATAACATGCATGAAACCAAGGCTTTTACGGTTACAGAAGTCAACAAATGAGAGCTCCCGAGGAATGGGAGTGGTGCTGGGGGCTGCAGGGCCTGGGTTAACCTCTACATCACCAGAGGAACAGAAAAAGTAGAATAAAGGTATGGCTAAAGGCTATAAGAACTGGTCGTCAAGTGCGTTCGGAACAGAGAGTAAAAGAAGCTGATTTCTGAGGGTGGAAGAATAGATTCAATGCATAATGTACAGACAAGGGTATGGTAGTAAACCTAGGCATTGACTGGCGATGAGAGAGGTTTTGTCTCTGGAGGCACCAGTTAAGCCAGGTGAGGTCACCACATGTATGGGGGGTGGAACGAAAGGGCTATCTAAGGCATATTGGGCAGGGCTGGTGGCTCTACAGTGAAATAGGACAATAATCACAAACCAAAACAGCAATAGACAATGAGTCCAATGAGTAGCAATAGATGATTCAGTAGTCGCTACTACACTAGGCGAGCTGGAGACACGGCGATTCAGACAGCTAGCGGACCGGGGTAAGCAGATGGGCCTCCAGCGACATCGCAACGGAAGAGCCTGTGGTAACCACCTCGGACGATTATGTCGGCAGACCTGTTGTGATGGATCGGCGGGGCTCCGTGTCGGCAGTAAAGGGTTCAGGCCAAATGGCAAAAGAGGTGTTGTAGCCCCATAATTGGCTGGTGGACCTCTTCGGCTAGCCGGGAGATAGCTCAAGGCTAACTGGTGCTTGTTTCGGGACAGAGACGTTAGCCAGGAGTAGCCACTCGTATTGCAGCTAGCTATGATGATCCAGGTGTAAAGGTTCAGATTAGTTACTACTACTACTACCACTACCATTATTACCACTACCATTATTACTACTACCACTACCATTATTACTACTACTACCCTTACTACTACTATCACTACCATTACTACCACTACCATTATTACTACTACTACTACCCTTACTACTACTATCACTACCACTACCATTATTACCACTACCATTATTACTACTACCACTACCATTATTACTACTTCTACCATTACTACTACTATCACTACCATTACTACCACTACCATTATTACTACTACCACTACCCTTACTACTACTACTACTACCACTACCATTATTACTACTACTACTACCCTTACTACTACTTCTACCATTACTACTACTACTACTACTACTACTATCACTACCATTACTACCACTACCATTATTACTACTACTACTACCCTTACTACTACTACTACTACCACTACCATTATTACTACTACTACTACCCTTACTACTACTTCTACCATTACTACTACTACTACTATCACTACCATTACTACCACTACCATTATTACTACTACTACTACTACCCTTACTACTACTTCTACCATTACTACTACTACTACTACTACTATCAATACCATATTTACTATCACTACCATTACTACTACTATCACGACTACTACCATTACTACTACTACTATCACGACTACTACCACTACTACTACTACTACTACTACTACTACTACTACTACTACTACCATTACTACTACCATTACTATCACTACCATAATTACTATCACTACCATTACTACTACTACTACTACTATCACTACTACTTCTACCATTATTACTACTACTACTATCACTACCATTACTACCACTACCATTATTACTACTACTACTTCTACTACCATTACTAACACTACCATTACTACTACTACCATTACTACCACTACCATTACTACTACTACTACCCTTACTACTACTTCTACCATTACTACTACTACTTCTACTACCATTACTAACACTACCATTACTACCACTACCATTACTACTACTACTACTACTACCATTACTGCTGCTGTCACTGCCACTACTACTACTATTTTACGTCCAGAAGTACTTCAGGACTAGCAAGCACACCACATGTCCTTCAGTAAATGTCCTTTTGTAGTTATTTATTAATGTATTTGTTATTCTCAGGGGTCAGCACTGGCAGAGTGTAATGGCCAAGCCTCGCCTTGGGTGAACCTCTTTTGTGATGAAGATGTCTCCCCTGCCAGATAAATATACACGCACACGTTGATGTCAACGCATTAGTGAAACCCAGTTCATTGAGGGAGTTGAAATTAAGTTACAAAGTACGTCAGTCAGGGCGGACATCCTCAATAAACGATGTCTGCTCACAGTAACCTGGTAATCAGCCAATCAAGGTTGTAATGTTGCTCTAGCTGTCCATCAAAGACCATCAAACATTGAGTCATATCCTTGTATTGTATTTATTATTTATTTTTAATCCCAACCCCCGTCCCCGCAGGAGGCCTTTTGCCTTTTGGTAGGCCGTCATTGTAAATAAGAATTTGTTCTTAACTGACTTGCCTAGTTCAATAAAAGTTAAATAAATATTTGTCCAACTCTTCCAGTATTTCCAAACCATTTTAACTGGCATGGTGCCAAACAAGGAGTTTCTTTGTCTGAAACGGAACCCCTGGAATGTAGCTCTTGCATCCGAGAAGAGGAGGGTAGATGTGTGATGCTTCAGTGGAAAGGTAGCCCTACCTATACAACGCTCCTACACATACCTGTACCTGTCAAACACGTTGTGGATTGATGGTGTTTAGGGCTACTGACTCACCTAGTGGGACAGTGGGAGACACAGATGGGGAGGAGGTAGAGGAGGAGGTGGTAGAGGAGGAGGAGGTAGAGGACAAAGGTAGTAGAGGAGGAGGGGGTAGAGGAGGAGGTGGGGAGGTAGAGGACAAAGGTAGAGGAGGAGGGGTAGAGGAGGAGGAGGTAGAGGAGGGGGAGGTAGAGGACAAAGGAGGAGGTGGAGGAGGGAGAGGAGGAGGAGGGAGAGGAGTGTTCTGGTCTCTCTTCCCAGTAGAACTCTGGTTAGAGGAGTAGTGTTCTGGTCTCTCTTCCCAGTAGAACTCTGGTTACAGGAGTAGTGTTCTGGTCTCTCTTCCCAGTAGAACTCTGGTTAGAAGAGTAGTGTTCTTACTATATCACAGGTCAATATTGTCTAACTGTTACTTTTGGTAGTGTCACACCCTGACCTTAGAGATCCTTTTTATTTCTCTATTTGGTTTGGTCAGGGTGTGATTTGGGGTGGGCATTCTATGTTTTGTTTTCTATGATTTTGTATTTCTATGTTTTGGCCGGGTATGGTTCTCAATCAGGGACAGCTGTCTATCGTTGTCTCTGATTGGAAACCATACTTAGGTATCCCTTTTCCCTCCTTTCGGAGTGGGTAGTTAACTTTGTTAGAGGCGTCATAGCCATAAGCTTCACGGTCGTTTTGTATTGTTTATTGTTTTGTTGGCGACATTCAAATAAAAAGGAATATGTACGCTCACCATGCTGCACCTTGGTCCACTTTTTCCAGCATCGGCCGTGACAGGCAGTGATTACAGCAGAGAGAGTGAATAGACACAGAGCATGGGCTCCTGACTTCTTCTGCAAAAATATACAATTAGAGTTGGATAAATGTTGATAAACTTGAATTTTCTTGCAAGGACTTATACAGTGTACTAACCTCAGCGTCAAAACCATTCCAAATCACAATCACAATTCCAAACCTAAAACCTTGATTTTGGACAAAATACCCTGAATGGACTAGCAAGGATTGTCAAGAAAAAAACTTCTAACAAGCCAAAACCTGCAGAAGAAACAGATCCTGGAAATACCATCCAACACAAAACTGAGTGAGTACTGTTCAGTCTGAACCTACTTTCTGAAGCCAAAAAGTAAGAGACAATAATCTCTAGGTAATTTTGTTATATAAAGCTTAATAAATAAGGCTACTAAGTTACCAAGCTGCTAGGAACGAATCTGACTGAAATTAGCACTGAAGTGTGAAGTGAGAGGTGTGAACTCTTGAGCCCAACAATGGCAGGAGAGTTTCACAGCCACCCCCCCTCCCCCACCCAAATGCAGAGGTCTTTGAACCCCCTCCATCTGTTCACAGATATCCTCCTCCGAATCCCCAAAATACACCAGCCACAGGACAACTTTGTTGGGACGTCGTAAAGGACCATTCGTCGATACTGAAAAGATATAGCTAGCTAAGGACCTCCTTTTCCACGTGGAAAAGACGGACAGAGACTTGCTAGCTATGTTAGCTAGCTAGCTGGGATTTTCTACAAGGAATCTGCCTTCCGAAAAAAGCTTCTCCCAAGTGAGTGTGACCGTTGCCTGCTGCACTGCTGCTTGGATTCCACCTGGTGATCTGTTCACTGTCTTTCCTGGCCTGTCTCCCCCTGTCTGGTGAAAGTACCTCCGCCACACTCCCTCCCCCCAGCTTTCACTCTCCTCCAGCACACACGCACTGTTGGGGCGAGTGACTCTGAATTCACAATGGCTAGCCCCAAGTTGTTATATTTTTCTCTTGTGCTTTATGCAATTTGCCTCATGACTCCTGCGTGCTGTGTTGACAATGAACTTGCGTGTTTACCCAACCGTGGGACACTATGTTTGTTCCCACACTCGGGACTCTGACTCTCTATTGGTTACACGGACTCTTGGCCTCCCATCCTATTCTAACCACCTCTCGCCGGCTTTGTATTCATGATACCTGATGAAATTGCTGTACAATATGATCTTGTTGCCATCTGATGCACAATCAAATGTTATAAATCAGCACTGCAGAGCTCTCCCTGTCCTCTGCAGTGCCCTGATTGTATTACTGCTGATGATAATCGGAAATGTGCATGTACACCCCTGGCCCATCTACTGTTGCTAGTCCCAATTCTGATTTCTGCTCTGATATCTGCTTCACTGATTTCTGCTCTAATAAAAGCCTGTGTTTTCTGCACGTTAACACTAGAAGCTTATTACCTAAAATGTATCAATTGAAAGTGTGGGTTCACAGCTCCGATCCAGATGTGTTGGTCATTACTGAGACGTGGTTAAGAAAGAGTGTTTTGAATACTGATGTTAACCTTTCTGGTTATAACCTTTTTCAGCAAGACAGATCTTCCAAAGGTGGTGGAGTGGCAATCTTTACCAAGGATCACCTTCAGTGCTCAGATGTCTCCACCAGATGTCTCCACCAAGTCTGTCCCCAAACAATTTAATTTGCTGGTTATACACATTCAACTTTCAAATAGCTTTTGTTGACTGTTGCTGGGTGTTATCGTCCTCTATCAGCACCGGCCTGTACCCTATCTGCCCTAAGCTCTTTCCTGGCCCCTTACACTATGTCTGAATTTGTCCTGCTTGGTGACCTAAACTGGGACATGCTTAAACCACCTGACCAGGTCCTAAAGCAACGGGACTCCCTAAATATTTCTCTGATTATCACCAATCCCACAAGGTATGACTCCAAACACCCAGAAAAGGCTACTCTCCTCGATGTTATCCTCACAAATAATCCTGATAGGTATCAGTCTGGTGTTTCTGTAATGAACTTAGTGATCACTGTTTTACAGCCTGTGTTTGTAATGGCTGCTCAGTGAAACGACCTGTCCTGATTTGTCATAGACGCTTGCTAAAAAAACTTTAATGAGCAAGTCTTCCTTCATGATCTGACCTCTGTAAATTGGTATATAATCAGCTCTGTCAAAGACGCTTGGACCTTTTTTTATATTTTCAGTGGTATCGTTAACAAACACGCGCCCATAAAGAAAATGTGAATTAAAAGCTGGTTCAGCCCCTGGTTTCATAGTGATCTGGCAGAGTTCTCCACCTCAAGAATTCCATTTGGCGAAAGGCTCGGCACACGCATACTCAGGCTGACTGGCTCTCGTTCAGGCAAATGAGAAATAAGTGCACTCAGGCTATCTGGAAGGCCACAGTTAGTTACTTTAAGGAGCAGTTCTCTATGGGTCGAACCCCAAGAAGTTCTGGAAAACAGTTAAAGACAGCTGCTCATGTCCCTTAATGTTGATGATGTGGTTGGTACTGACAAGGAGCACATGGCTGAGCTCTTTAATCACCACTTCATTGAGTCAGGATTCCTATTTGACTCTGCCATGCTTCCTTGCCCATCCAACATCCTTATCTCTCATCTCATCAATTAGTCCGATCTGCTAAAGGAGCTCCTGAAACTTGACCCCAAAAAAACATCCGGGTCAGATGGTTTAGACCCTTTCTTCTTTGAGGTTGCTGCCCCTATCATCATCACCAAGCCTATCTCTGACCTTTTTGACCTGTCTCTCCTCTCTGGGGAGGTTCCCATTGCTTGGAAGGCAGTCACGGTGCGTTCTTTATGTAAATGGGGAGGTCAAGCTGTTATAAGCCAATTTCTATTTTGCCTTGTTTATCAAAAGTGTTGGAAAAATGTGTCAATAATCAACCCACTGGCTTTCGTCTATAGTATTCTCTCTGGTATGCAATCTGGTTTCCGCTCAGGTTATGGATGTGTCACTGCCACCTTAAAGGTCCTCAATGTTGTGCTGCTATTTTTATTGACAATTTTTTATTGACCATTCCATTCTTGTGGGCCGGCTAAGGAGTATTGGGATCTTTGGACTGGTTCGCTAACTACCTCTCTCAAAGAGTGCTGTGTATAAAGTCAGAACATGTGCTGTCTCGGCCACTGCCTGACACCAAGGGAGCACCCCAAGGCTCGATCCTAGGCCCCAAGCTCTTCTCAATTTACATCAACAACATAGCTCAAGCAGTAGGAAGCTCTCTCATCCATTTATATGCAGATGATACAGTCTTATACTCAGCTGGCCCCTCCCCAGATTCTGTGTTAAATGAACTTCAACAAAGCTTTCTTAGTGCCCAACAAGCTTTCTCTACCTTTAACCTTGTTCTGAACACCTTCAAAACAAAGGCCATGTGGTTGGTAAGAAGAATGCCCCTCTCCCCACCGGTATGATTACTACCTCTGAGGGATTAGAGCTTGAGGTAGTCCCCTCATACAATTACTTGGGAGTATGGCTAGACGGTACACTGTCCTTCTCTCAGCACATATCAAAGCTGCAGGCTAAGGTTAAATCTATACTTGGTTTCCTCTATCTTAATCAGTCCTCTTTCACCACAGCTGCCAAACTAACCCTGATTCAGATGACCATCCTACCCATGCTAGAATACAGAGACATCATTTATAGATCGGCAGGTAAGGGTGCTCTCGAGCGGCTAGATGTTTTTAACCATTCGGCTATCAGATTTGCCACCAATGCTCCTTATAGGACACATCACTGCACTTTATACTCCTCTGTAAACTGGTCATCTCTGTATACCCGTCGCAAGATCCACTGGTTGATGCTCATTTATAAAACCCTCTTAGGACTCACTCCCCCATATCTGAGATACCTACTGCAGCCCTTATCTTCCACATACAGCACCCATTCTGCCAGTCACATTCTGTTAAAGGTTCCCAAAGCACACACATCCATGGTTCTTCAGACCTAGAGCTCTGAAACTTTGCACACCTGTTCTAGAGCTCAAGTTGGTACTGCACCATGTGGCTCTAGAACGTTCCCAGGCCGAGAAACAGCCTTGTCCATTTGCAATATATTGAATTCAATTGTAACATCACGAAAATGACGACATTTAGGAAAGTCCCAGAAACACAAGACTAGGTGCATTGAAACCACATTGCCCCGTAGAAACGGATGCTACAAGTTTCTGGCCTACAGCTCTTTCAGAGACCCCGTAGCGACCCCTAAAAAAGTGTATTTTCAGTACTAATTAAGGCAGCTGTTCAGGCTCCGATATACCTATGAAGCCGAAACTCGGGCGTTCGACTCAGCTAGGCCAACAAATAATGTCAGAACCGTACCCGCAGCTCAAGCATAACGTGTTTTAAGGTTTTTTAAAGTTTTAACAGAAGGTGCTATGAATTTCGGCCTAGCTCTGATGTATTAGTTGGCCTCTAAATGAGTTGGACAAAGTCAGTTTGGTGTCAGTATGATATCCTATTCACTGATGGCTGACTTGATGGCTGACTATCCAATTGGAGTATGATCAATTGGCATTCTCCAGATGTTATATTGCAAATGGACAGTGTGCATTTCAAATATAATTAACTTCTCTAGGGTAGGGGGCCGCATTTTCACGTTTGGATGAAAAACATACCCAAATTCAACTGCCAGTTACTCATCGCCAGGAGATAAGATATGTATATTATTAGTAGATTTGGATAGAAAACACTCTGAAGTTTTTAAAACTGTTTGAATCATGTCTGTGAGTATAACAGAACTTATTTAGCAGGTGAAACACCGAGGACAAACCATTCGATTTTTTGTTGTTGTTGAGGTCACTGTCTTTTCAATGTTATTTCATTGGTAAACCAGATTTCTAAGCAACTTGCTTGCAGTTCCTACGGCTTCCACTGGATGCCAACAGTCGTGAGAAATAGGTTGAGGTTATTCCTTTGTGTAATGAAGAAATACGGCCATTAGGAAGTCGAGGCACTCCTGGTGTCCTAGACATGCGTTTCAATCAAACAGAAGGCATGCTACATTTCGTTTTAATCCTGTATTGAGCACATATCATCCCGTCTTCAATTTTATCGATTATTAACGTTAAAAAATACCTAAAGCTGTATTACATAAGTAGTTTGACATTTTTTGGCAAAGTTTAAAGGTAACCTTTGATATATTTTGTCGTCATATTTGAGCAAGTTGGAACCGGTGTTTTTCTGGATCAAACGCGCCAAATAAATGGACATTTTGGGCATACATCGACGGAATTAATCGAACAGAAGGACCATTTGTGATTTTTATGGGACATATTGGAGTGCCAACAACAGAAGCTCGTCAAAGGTAAGGCATGAATTATATTTTTATTCTGCGTTTTGTGTCGCTCCTGCAGGGTTGAAATGTTTTCTCAATTTTGTTTACAATGGTGCTATGCTCAGATAATAACATCGTATGCTTTCGCTGAAAAGCCTATTTGAATTCTGACATGTTGGCTGGATTCACAACCAGTGTAGCTTTAATTTGATATCTTTCATGTGTGATTTAATGAAAGTTTGATTTTATAGTAATTTTCATAGTCATTCATTTTAATGTGGCGCTATGCATTTTCTCAGGCTTTTTGCCAAGTGATACAGTAGCGTCTTGCCTAAACTCAGATTTTTGGATATAAATATGAACTTTACCGAACATTAAATACATGTATTGTGTAACATGAAGTCCTATGAGTGTCATCTGATGAAGATTATCAAAGGTTAGTGATTCATTTTATCTCTTTCTGCTTTCTGTTAATGCTCTCTTTAGCTGGAAACATGGCTGTCTTTTTCTGTGACTTGGCTCTGACCTTACATAATCGTTTGGTGTGCTTTGATCGTAAAAACCTTTTTGAAATCGGACACTTTGGCTGGATTTACAACAAGTGTAGCTTTAAAATGGTGTAAAATACTTGTATGTTTGAGGAATTTAAATTATGGGATTTCTGTTGTTTTGAATATGGCGCCCTGCAGTATCACTGGCTGTTGATGAGGTGGGACGCCCCACATACCCTAGAGAGGTTAAGCATTGATTTACCATCACCAAATGGACAGGCTGAAATCAACACCAACAAGTGAGGGAGAGGAACCAAATTCACTGCCAGATAATTGGGCATTTCAGGAATGTAACAGCATGTCTAATTTGTGATGGAAAATGCCCATTGTAATACATTGATAATGGAAAGTGTCCATCGGCCATATGATATATTGCCAGTGCCAACATTTCATACTGCAATTGGACAGTGTCCATTGCCAATATATTTGAAAAGGGATTTCCCATCACGAAATGGACATGCTGAAATTAACACCAACGAGCGAGGGACAGGAAGAACTAGCTCTGCTTGGCTGTCCAGAGTTCAACGGCCCAGACAATTGTGCGTTTCAGCAATGTCCAATTCGTGATGGTAATTGCCCAATGTAATATATTGCTAACGGACAGTGTCCATTACACATTTTATATATTTCCATTGTCAACATGTTATACTGCAATTGGACACTGTCCATTGCCAATATATTTTAATAGGGATTTACCATCACAAATTGGGCAGGCTGAAATCAACACCAATGAGAAATGCTGACTTCCTATAATCAAACATGACAAATAGACCTTAAAGGCTGAATCGGGACTAAACATACAATTTGGTTATTGTATAGGCCATCTGACTTTTGGGTTTGGAAGCTGACTTTTTATGATCATATGTTACAAACAGATATAACATCCTGATTTGGTACTTTCAATGACATTTGGAAAGTATTCAGACACCTTGATTTTTTCCACATTTTGTTATGTTCCATTCTTTTTCTAAAATATATTAAATATTTTTTTCCCCCTCATCAATCTACACACAATACCCCATAATAACGAACCAAAAACATAAATATTACATTTACATATGTATTCAGACCCTTTACTCAGTACTTTGTTGAAGCACCTTTGGCAGCAATTACAGCCTTCTTGGGTATGGCGCTACAAGGTTGGCACCTGTATTTGGGGTGTTTCTCACATTCTTCTCTGTAGATCCTCTCAAGCTCTGTTAGGTTGGATGGCGAGCGTCACCGCACAGCTATTTTCAGGTCTCTCCAGAGATGTTTGATCAGGTTCAAGTGCAGGCTCTGGATGGGCCACTCAAGGACATTCAGAGACTTGTGCCGAAGTCACTCCTGCGTTGTCTTGGCTGTGTGCTTAGGGTCGTTGTCTTGTTGAAGGTGAACCTTCACCCTAGTCTGAGGTCCTGAGCAGATTTGCATCAAGGACCTCTCTGTACTTTGCTCCATTCATCTTTCCCTCGATCCAGACTAGTCTCCCAGTCCCTGCCGTGGAAAAACATCCCCACAGCATGATACTGCCACCACCATGCTTTGACGTAGGTATAGTATTGGTCAGGTGATGAGCGGTGCCTGGTTTCCTCCAGACGTGACGCTTGGCATTCAGTCCAAAGAGTTCAACCTTGGTTTCATCAGACCAGAGAATCTTGTTTCTCATGGTCTGAGAGTCCTTTCATTGCCTTTTGGCAAACTGTTGGCAAAGCGGTCCCAGCTTTGATGCACCTGTACTGACCTCGCCTTCTGGATGATAGTGGGGTGAACAGGCAGTGGCTCGGGTGTTTGTTGTCCTTGATGATCTTTTTGGTCTTCCTGTGACATCGGGTGGTGTAGGTGTCCTGGAGGGCAGGTAGTTTGCCCCTGGTGATGCGTTGGGCAGACCGCACCACCCTCTGGAGAGCCCTGCGGTTGCGGGCGGTGCAATTGCCATACCAGGCGGTGATACAGCCCGACAAGATGTTCTCAATTGTGCATCACTAAAAGTTTGAGGGATTTAGATGCCAAGCCAAATTTCTTCAGCTTTCTGAGGTTGAAGAGGCGCTGTTGCATCTTCTTCACCACACTGTCTGTGTGGGTGGACCATTTCAGTTTGTCAGTGATGTGTACGCCGAGGAACTTAAAACTTTCCACCTTCTCCACTACTGTCCCTTCGATGTGGATAGGGGGGTGATCCCTCCGCTGTTTCCTGAAGTCCACAAACATCTCATTTGTTTTGTTGACGTTGAGTGAGAGGTTATTTTCCTGACACCACACTCCGAGGGCCCTCACCTCCTCCCTGTAGGGCGTCTCGTCATTATTGGTAATCAGGCCTACTACTGTTGTGTTGTCTGCAAATTTGATGATTGAGTTGGAGGTGTGCGTGGCCACGCAGTCATGGGTGAACAGGGAGTACAGGAGGGGGCTGAACACGCACCCTTGTGGGGCCCCAGTGTTGAGGATCAGCGAAGTGGAGGTGTTGTTTCCTACCTTCACCACCTGGGCGTGGCCCGTCAGGAAGTCCAGGACCCAGTTGCACAGGGCGGGGTTCAGACCCAGGGCCCCCGAGCTTAATGATGAGCTTGGAGGGTACTATGGTGTTGAATGCTGAGCTATAGCTAATGAACAGCATTCTTACATAGGTATGTATGCCTCTTGTCCAGATTGGATAGGGCAGGGTGAAGGCAATTGTATCGTCTGTGGATCTATTTGGGCGGTAAGCAAATTGGAGTGGGTCTAGGGTGTCGGGTAAGGTAGAGGTGATATGATCCTTGACTAGTCTCTCAAAGCACTTCATGATAACAGAAGTGAGTGCTACGGGGCGATAGTCATTTAGTTCAGTTACCTTTGCTTTCTTGGGTACAGGAACAATGGTGGACATCTAGAAAAATGTGGTGGCAGTAGACTGGGAGAGATTGAATATCCCTGATGTTTCTCTGGAAGAAAATCCTCACCCTGAGCTCATCAACTTTATTATCCAGAGACTGAACATTAGCGAGTAATATACTCGAAAGCGGTTGATTGTGTGCGAGTCGCACTAGAAGTCCACTCTGAATACCTCTTCTCCACCGGTGGTGTTTTGGATCAGCCTTTGCATTGCCCTGGGGGGTTGCGACCAAAGGATCCAATTTGGGAAAGTCGTATTCCTGGTCGTAATGCTGATGAGATACCGGCGCTCTGATTTCCCGGCTGTATGTAATAACACAAAAACAATTCTGGGCTGATAATGTAATAAATAACACATACAAAATACTGCAACATTTCCTAGGAGCTAGAAGCACGGCTGCCCTATCTGTTCTACACTGCTCCAGTCAGGAGCAGAGTAAAAACACTTCCTGGAAACAACAAGACCACCCAGTCAGGAGCAGTGTAGAACACTTCCTGGAAACAAGATCACCCAGTCAGGAGCAGTGTAGAACACTTCCTGGAAACAAGATCACCCAGTCAGGAGCAGTGTAGAACACTTCCTGGAAACAAGATCACCCAGTCAGGAGCAGTGTAGAACACTTCCTGGAAACAAGACCACCCAGTCAGGAGCAGTGTAGCACACTTCCTGGAAACAACAAGACCACCCAGTCAGGAGCAGTGTAGAACACTTCCTGGAAACAACAAGATCACCCAGTCAGGAGCAGTGTAGAACACTTCCTGGAAACAAGATCACCCAGTCAGGAGCAGTGTAGAACACTTCCTGGAAACAACAAGACCACCCAGTCAGGAGCAGTGTAGAACACTTCCTGGAAACAAGACCACCCAGTCAGGAGCAGTGTAGAACACTTCCTGGAAACAACAAGACCACCCAGTTAGGAGCAGTGTAGAACACTTCCTGGAAACAACAAGACCACCCAGTCAGGAGCAGTGTAGAACACTTCCTGGAAACAAGATCACCCAGTCAGAAGCAGTGTAGAACACTTCCTGGAAACAAGACCACCCAGTCATGAGCAGTGTAGAACACTTCCTGGAAACAACAAGACCACCCAGTCAGGAGCAGTGTAGAACACTTCCTGGAAACAAGACCACCCAGTCAGGAGCAGTGTAGAACACTTCCTGGAAACAAGACCACCCAGTCAGGAGCAGTGTAGAACACTTCCTGGAAACAACAAGATCACCCAGTCAGGAGCAGTGTAGAACACTTCCTGGAAACAAGATCACCCAGTCAGGAGCAGTGTAGAACACTTCCTGGAAACAAGATCACCCAGTCAGGAGCAGTGTAGAACACTTCCTGGAAATAAGATCACCCAGTCAGGAGCAGTGTAGAACACTTCCTGGAAACAAGACCACCCAGTCAGGAGCAGTGTAGAACACTTCCTGGAAACAAGATCACCCAGTCAGGAGCAGTGTAGAACACTTCCTGGAAACAAGATCACCCAGTCAGGAGCAGTGTAGAACACTTCCTGGAAACAAGATCACCCAGTCAGGAGCAGTGTAGAACACTTCCTGGAAACAAGATCACCCAGTCAGGAGCAGTGTAGAACACTTCCTGGAAACAAGATCACCCAGTTAGGAGCAGTGTAGAACACTTCCTGGAAACAAGATCACCCAGTCAGGAGCAGTGTAGAACACTTCCTGGAAACAAGATCACCCAGTCAGGAGCAGTGTAGAACACTTCCTGGAAACAAGATCACCCAGTTAGGAGCAGTGTAGAACACTTCCTGGAAACAAGATCACCCAGTTAGGAGCAGTGTAGAACTGTCCTGTCATTTCCCTGTGGTCTAAAACAGATTTCATGATTATCAAAAGCAGTAGAAAAGGAGATGGAACTGTTCTGAGTGTTTAATGACTTCCTGTCTATTGTTTTGCTCATTCACGAGGAAGCAGCATTGAAGCGGATGTTGAACACTGACGTCATTACATCATACCATGGATCGATGACATTACTGATCAATGTCTGAACTTTTCATTGATCGCAATGAATGTGAAACGTCATTATCTTGTTTTGAACATAAACATTTTATTCATCACATGCTTCAGGAACAGGTGAACAGTGAAATGCTTACTGCCCTTCCCAAAAATCATAAAAATGATGAGGAATAGTAAAATGACATAGCTGATCTTTCTGCCATCAGTCCACTTTTCAGAATAAAAGCCTTACTCTTGCTGCATCAGGTGTCCTACTTTCAATAGTCTACCACTTTTATCCAAGATGAATCGTCAAGGAGATTATGTCACGTTTTATTAACTGATATCGGCCTGATAATAATGCGTATGCTGATATTTGACAACTGCAGATATGAATCGTATAAAGTGAACCAGATTAAATTGAATAAACTTTGTTTAAAAAAAAAAGAACGAGAAGGCATTCTTGAGAGGTTTTATTTGTGAAAGAATCAACCCATTTCAAGAGTGGGTGAAAGGCCTGTGGTGAGAAAGTAACTTTACCTTCATAGAAAGCATACAGGTTCCTCTGGTGAGTTATGGACCGAAGTCAATAGTTGAAGTGCAACAGGTCTGTTTTCTGTGCCTCCTAGTATATCTCTCACGAACAGATCCATACCAAATAAAACAATACACACAACACATGGAGAAAAACAGTGTTATGTTAGATAGAAATGTAAACAGAGCATCACTCTACCATTGTGGCAAGATGGAGTAGGTCTACACCTCCAGCTAGTGGTCATGTCGGGGACAACATCTTTTGACAAGCTTTGTAGCCAACCCTTTCCCTAACCTAATTCTCCTAACCCTCAGTATAAAGGTAAACCGACGTGTTGAATAGTATCTGGAGGAAAACAGCTGCTGATATGGCTCGGATGTACGGCCTAAAACATCACATTTCTGTGCAGCGCTTGATAACAGTGGACTTTGAACTCTAATGAATAAGGCTTTTGTCAAACCCAGTCCTTCAGGAACTGAGTTTGACGTGATTTTGTATACATAGATTCTAAAAACAGATGAATTGGACAAACTCAACATTCAGTGCAGCATGAGTTTCTATATTCTACTGCTGCTGGCACTGCACGCCATGGCCTCCCCCCTCATCATCGTCAATATCCTCAAAGCTTGGCTTCCCCCCTCCACTGGTGGCGCTCCTCTGTTGAGAGTAACTGCGATCCATCTCCTTCAGGTCTACCTCCTCCATGTCGTCTGAGACCAGCAGCTCGTCTCTGGGGGGGAGGAGGGCCTCCAGCCGGGGGAGGAGGTGCTCTGGCAGCCAGTGTTTATCTGGGAACTCCACCTGGTGGGGAGGAACGTAGAGAAATGGGTTATGGGTCAATAGGTTCCATTCCCTATATACAGTGGCATGAAAAAGTATGTGAACCCTTTTGAAATACCTGGATTTCTGCATAAATTGGTCTTATAATTTTATCTGATCTTCATCTAGGTCACAACAATAGACAAACACTGTCTGCTTAAACTATTAAAATTATTGTATTTTTCTTGTCTATATTGAATACATAATTTAAACAATCACAGTGTAGGTTGGGAAAAGTATGTGAACCCCTAGGCTAATGACTTCTCCAAAAGCTAATTGGAGTCAGCTAACCTGGAGTCCAATCAATGAGACGAGATTGGAGATGTTGGTTAGGGCCCATGCACCCTATCCTTATATAATGCTCTACTTATCTAGGGAAATAAGGTGGCATTTCAGATAACCTGATACAGGCTCTGCAGCATTAGTCCAACCGAGTCAGTTTTGTTTTTAAAGAAAACGGCTCGTCTCTAGCCTAAACGGTTCATTATGACCCATGTTACCAGAGGTCTGGTCTCTAGCCTAAACGGTTCATTATGACCCATGTTACCAGAGGTCTGGTCTCTAGCCTAAACGGTTCATTATGACCCATGTTACCAGAGGTCTGGTCTCTAGCCTAAACGGTTCATTATGACCCATGTTACCAGAGGTCTGGTCTCTAGCCTAAACGGTTCATTATGACCCATGTTACCAGAGGTCTGGTCTCTAGCCTAAACGGTTCATTATGACCCATGTTACCAGAGGTCTGGTCTCTAGCCTAAACGGTTCATTATGACCCATGTTACCAGAGGTCTGGTCTCTAGCCTAAACGGTTCATTATGACCCATGTTACCAGAGGTCTGGTCTCTAGCCTAAACGGTTCATTATGACCCATGTTACCAGAGGTCTGGTCTCTAGCCTAAACGGTTCATTATGACCCATGTTACCAGAGGTCTGGTCTCTAGCCTAAACGGTTCATTATGACCCATGTTACCAGAGGTCTGGTCTCTAGCCTAAACGGTTCATTATGACCCATGTTACCAGAGGTCTGGTCTCTAGCCTAAACGGTTCATTATGACCCATGTTACCAGAGGTCTGGTCTCTAGCCTAAACGGTTCATTATGACCCATGTTACCAGAGGTCTGGTCTCTAGCCTAAACGGTTCATTATGACCCATGTTACCAGAGGTCTGGTCTCTAGCCTAAACGGTTCATTATGACCCATGTTACCAGAGGTCTGGTCTCTAGCCTAAACGGTTCATTATGACCCATGTTACCAGAGGTCTGGTCTCTAGCCTAAACGGTTCATTATGACCCATGTTACCAGAGGTCTGGTCTCTAGCCTAAACGGTTCATTATGACCCATGTTACCAGAGGTCTGGTCTCTAGTCTAAACGGTTCATTATGACCCATGTTACCAGAGGTCTGGTCTCTAGCCTAAACGGTTCATTATGACCCATGTTACCAGAGGTCTGGTCTCTAGCCTAAACGGTTCATTATGACCCATGTTACCAGAGGTCTGGTCTCTAGTCTAAACGGTTCATTATGACCCATGTTACCAGAGGTCTGGTCTCTAGCCTAAACGGTTCATTATGACCCATGTTACCAGAGGTCTGGTCTCTAGCCTAAACGGTTCATTATGACCCATGTTACCAGAGGTCTGGTCTCTAGCCTAAACGGTTCATTATGACCCATGTTACCAGAGGTCTGGTCTCTAGCCTAAACGGTTCATTATGACCCATGTTACCAGAGGTCTGGTCTCTAGCCTAAACGGTTCATTATGACCCATGTTACCAGAGGTCTGGTCTCTAGCCAAACGGTTCATTATGACCCATGTTACCAGAGGTCTGGTCTCTAGCCTAAACGGTTCATTATGACCCATGTTACCAGAGGTCTGGTCTCTAGCCTAAACGGTTCATTATGACCCATGTTACCAGAGGTCTGGTCTCTAGCCTAAACGGTTCATTATGACCCATGTTACCAGAGGTCTGGTCTCTAGCCAAACGGTTCATTATGACCCATGTTACCAGAGGTCTGGTCTCTAGCCTAAACGGTTCATTATGACCCATGTTACCAGAGGTCTGGTCTCTAGCCTAAACGGTTCATTATGACCCATGTTACCAGAGGTCTGGTCTCTAGTCTAAACGGTTCATTATGACCCATGTTACCAGAGGTCTGGTCTCTAGCCTAAACGGTTCATTATGACCCATGTTACCAGAGGTCTGGTCTCTAGCCTAAACGGTTCATTATGACCCATGTTACCAGAGGTCTGGTCTCTAGTCTAAACGGTTCATTATGACCCATGTTACCAGAGGTCTGGTCTCTAGCCTAAACGGTTCATTATGACCCATGTTACCAGAGGTCTGGTCTCTAGCCTAAACGGTTCATTATGACCCATGTTACCAGAGGTCTGGTCTCTAGCCTAAACGGTTCATTATGACCCATGTTACCAGAGGTCTGGTCTCTAGTCTAAACGGTTCATTATGACCCATGTTACCAGAGGTCTGGTCTCTAGTCTAAACGGTTCATTATGACCCATGTTACCAGAGGTCTGGTCTCTAGCCTAAACGGTTCATTATGACCCATGTTACCAGAGGTCTGGTCTCTAGCCTAAACGGTTCATTATGACCCATGTTACCAGAGGTCTGGTCTCTAGCCTAAACGGTTCATTATGACCCATGTTACCAGAGGTCTGGTCTCTAGTCTAAACGGTTCAGTGTAGGAGCATGTCAACTAGCGAGAGAGCATGTCAACTAGCGAGAGAGCATGTCAACTAGCGAGAGAGCATGTCAACTAGCGAGAGAGCATGTCAACTAGCGAGAGAGCATGTGAACTAGCGAGAGAGCATGTCAACTAGCGAGAGAGCATGTGAACTAGCGAGAGAGCATGTCAACTAGCGAGAGAGCATGTGAACTGAAGGTTTCATGTAGTGTTTTCCCCTTACTGACATGCAGATCATTATGCATGTCCACTCCCAGTCCTCCAGACAAATCACAGGTTGGCCTTTGCAAATATGATCAAATCAGGATTCTATTATACAGTGAACCGTGTGAAGTTAAAGTGGTGTATTGAGTAGAATTGTGAATTTCAGTGAGAGGTTTTTAGAAAACGTGAACAAGTGTCCGGGGGACAGGGCAATGTTTTCACTGTGGTACCGCGATACTACTCGGTATCGGGATACTTGGCCTGGTATCGTTTGAAAAATGTTGGTATCTTGATAGCACTACTATCTATCATGTATTAAGTTCAATCGTACTGTGTAGCCATTTTAATATATATCTCATGTATTAGTTTAGTCGGACCAATAGAGCTTACTAACCTGGAATTGAATGATGAGCTGCCCTCTGTCGTAAGGGTCTTTGTGGATGGGCATGCCTTCATTATGAACACACCTCACATCGTTGGCCTTCACTACTTTACCTGGAAACAGAACGATCACACGATCACGCATTATCGCATATTTTGTTGCGTTACAAAGTGGGAATGAAATTATTAAAATGATGATACTGTCTTTGATTGTACTACACTAACTATTCCATAATGTCAAGGTGAAAAAGACAATTCTACAAATTGATAAAAAATGTAAAACACATAGTTGTATTCAGCTACATTGTTATGGCCCAAATAAGTTCAGGAGTATAAATCTGCTTAACCAAATCACAAAAGTTGATGGGATTCACAAAGTGAAATAATAGGACAGAGCTACTTGAGATGGTCCAGTCACACACATTTCCTAGGTTGCAAAGGTCCGGATTGATATTGTCATTTATCGTGTAGTAACAAACCCCTACCTCATCTGAGCTCAATTTGGAATATTTATCAAAAGGGTCTGAATACAAAAAACCACCAAAACAATTCTAAAAAACATTTTTTTTTGCCTTGTTATGTGGTATTGCGTCTGGATTGATGACGGGGGGGAAAATGATTTAAAATAAGGCTGTACCGTTACAAAATGTACATTTGAATCCAAATGGGAGTGAAATGTTGTAACAGCCACACTAATGTATTACCTGGTGGAGAGGTGATGATGAGCACCCGGCCATCTAGCGTACGGATGGTCTTCTTGAAGCCACAGAGGGCCTCAACCAGTTTGATGTTCATCTTCATGTGCAGGTCGTCCTCCTGCCTCTGGTACACTGGGTGGTCCTGCTGGTCCAGCACGATCACCACGTCTCCTGGTTCCAGACCAGGCTCCTGGTCGCCCTCCCCGTGGAATGGTATCTTCTGACCCCCCTTCATACCTACAGGATATACAGTAATAGTGTCTTGGTTAGTTCCTACCTACGGGATATACAGTAATAGTGTCTTGGTTAGTCCCTACCTACAGGATATACAGTAATAGTGACGTGGTTAGTTCCTACCTACAGGATATACAGTAATAGTGTCTTGGTTAGTCCCTACCTACAGGATATACAGTAATAGTGTCTTGGTTAGTCCCTACCTACAGGATATACAGTAATAGTGTCTTGGTTAGTTCCTACCTACAGGATATACAGTAATAGTGTCTTGGTTAGTTCCTACCTACAGGATATACAGTAATAGTGTCTTGGTTAGTTCCTACCTACAGGATATACAGTAATAGTGTCTTGGTTAGTTCCTACCTACAGGATATACAGTAATAGTGTCTTGGTTAGTTCCTACCTACAGGATATACAGTAATAGTGTCTTGGTTAGTTCCTACCTACAGGATATACAGTAATAGTGTCTTGGTTAGTTCCTACCTACAGGATATACAGTAATAGTGTCTTGGTTAGTTCCTACCTACAGGATATACAGTAATAGTGTCTTGGTTAGTTCCTACCTACGGGATATACAGTAATAGTGTCTTGGTTAGTTCCTACCTACGGGATATACAGTAATAGTGTCTTGGTTAGTTCCTACCTACAGGATATACAGTAATAGTGTCTTGGTTAGTTCCTACCTACAGGATATACAGTAATAGTGTCTTGGTTAGTTCCTACCTACAGGATATACAGTAATAGTGTCTTGGTTAGTTCCTACCTACGGGATATACAGTAATAGTGTCTTGGTTAGTTCCTACCTACGGGATATACAGTAATAGTGTCTTGGTTAGTTCCTACCTACAGGATATACAGTAATAGTGTCTTGGTTAGTTCCTACCTACAGGATATACAGTAATAGTGTCTTGGTTAGTTCCTACCTACAGGATATACAGTAATAGTGTCTTGGTTAGTTCCTACCTACAGGATATACAGTAATAGTGTCTTGGTTAGTTCCTACCTACAGGATATACAGTAATAGTGACTTGGTTAGTTCCTACCTACAGGATATACAGTAATAGTGTCTTGGTTAGTTCACTGGTATCTGTTCCTTTCTGTCATGATGGCTGCCTACAGCTGACGGGAGTTTTAGACACTAGAGGGCGCCCTTGCTATTATTTACAGCAAGTCGAAACTTCTGATATTCAAGCTCTAGGGAATTTGGGGAAATCAATTTCTATCTTCTTAGTATTGTACAGTAAATTACTTATTTTAAACATCCCAACAAGGGAAGAGGACCTCAAACAAACCTTTGTCAATGTGAACCTCTAGAATCTTCTTCTTGCGTTCTACTTTGTGTCCGTTGCAGGTCTTGCATCGGTCTTTAGAGTTGAAGCGTTCTCCCTCTCCCTGGCACTCTGCACACATGGTCTGGATCTGCTGTATCATTCCTGGCCCGATCTGCTGCACCTTGATCTCCACTCCTCTGCCTTTACAAGAACCACACGTCTGCAAGGCACCCTTCTTACCGCCGTAGCCTGCAGTAAAGACAGAGTTAGGAGTCGTACCCTGCAGTAAAGACAACCAGAGTTAGGGGTCGTACCCTGCAGTAAAGACAACCAGAGTTAGGGGTCGTACCCTGCAGTAAAGACAACCAGAGTTAGGGGTCGTACCCTGCAGTAAAGACAACCAGAGTTAGGGGTCGTACCCTGCAGTAAAGACAACCAGAGTTAGGGGTCGTACCCTGCAGTAAAGACAACCAGAGTTAGGGGTCGTACCCTGCAGTAAAGACAACCAGAGTTAGGAGTCGTACCCTGCAGTAAAGACAACCAGAGTTAGGGGTCGTACCCTGCAGTAAAGACAACCAGAGTAATGGACTTCAGACCTGGTGGAACTCAGAAGGAAGACCTGGACCTGTATCCTCAGAGTAAATGTGCTGATCTAGGATCAGGTATCCCCTCTTAGTCATTATGATTTCAAAGGTAAAACTGATCCTAGATCAGTACTTCTGATAGATCTGTGAATATGGGCTCAGATCTGATAATGGGGGAGCTTTGTTTCGATATTGGATCTCAACATACCTTCACATTTTCCACAGATTACGTTTTTCTGCAGGGCCAATTTCCTCTTGGTTCCATTGTACATCTCCTCCAGAGTCACAGTGAGCTGATGGACCACGTTCTTACCTGGACCAAACACACAATCATCACTACACAATAATATGTCAGTAACACAAGTAACAGATAATGGGGCAGTTTCCTGGACACAGATTAGCCTAATCCTGGACTAACAAGCTTTTTCAAATGGACATTCTCCATTGGTCTGGCTAGTCCTGGACTAGTTTAAGCCTCAGTGTCATGGAAACCCCAATATGAGACAGTTCATTTGTAACATTAGTATTACCTCTCCTATCCCTCTGAGGCATTCTGCCGCCGCCTCCAAAGAACATGTTGAATATGTCCATAGGGGAACCTCCTCCCCCCATGCCGCCATCCTTGATAGCCTGCTCTCCACCCTGGTCGTAGAGGTCCCTCTTCTTGGGCTCTGACAGAACCTCATAGGCCTGAGATATCAGCTTGAACTGGGAGGGGAGAGACCGTTATATAACACCGTAATGGCCAACTCCATAACTATTGGAGCTACATTTCAACATTTGTGTCTTTTACTGCAATACCAAAGATGGAATAGATTTTCCTTTCAATATTAGTGTGGACGTTCCTTATTTTTCAGTTTAACTACCATATCAAAACAGCTAGTCAGTGTTAAATCATTTATCCTTGCTTCTCTGAAGAAATAAATCCTTATGCAACTCCACTCATCTTAGGCTTCAGGCTAATTTTACAGTGAGAGAACAACAGAAGAGCAAAACAGGTGCGTGTTATTTTCAGTGTTCACCCAGTACATTTAAATCAGCCTAGAGCAGAGCTAAGGCTACAGTTAGGGGTGGTGGTGCTGCAATCCCACCCTGGTATCAGACTAGACGTAACATAGTAAACGTTTGTTCAGTATAACTTGAGTGTCCCCGGAACAAACACAAAATGCAACAATCGCAAAGATTTTACTGAGTTCATACAAGGAAATCAGTTCATTTAAATTAATTCATTAGGACCTAATCTATGGATTTCACATGCCCTCCATACCAGGCAGTATCACAGGAAGGCCTTAAAAATTGTCAAAGACTCCAACCACCCTAGTCATAGACTGGTCTCTCTGCTACCGCATGGCAAGTGGTACCGGAGCGCCAAGTCTAGGTCAAAAAGGCCTCAAGCCATAAGACTCCTGAACAGCTAATCAAATAAATGGCTACCCAGACTATTTGCATTGTCCCCCACCCCCTTTTTTTACACTGCTGCTACTCTGGTTATTATCTATGCATAGTCACTTTAATAACTCTACCTACATGTATATCAAATCAAACCGAATATAACAAGTGTAGACCTTCCCGTGAAATGCTTACTTACAATCCCTTAACCAACAATGCAGTTAAGAAAAATACGTGTTAAGTAAAAAATTGATAGAGCAGCAGTAAAATAACAGTAGTGAGGCTATATAGAGGGGGTACCGGTAGAGTCAATGTGCGGGGGCAAAGGTGAAACATGAGGTGATAGTGGCAGATTATTATTTATTTTTTTAACCTTTATTTAACCAGGTAGGCAAGTTGAGAACAAGTTCATTTACAATTGCGACCTGGTCAAGATAAAGCAAAGCAGTTCGACACATACAACAACACAGAGTTACACATGGAGTAAAACAAACATACAGTCAATAATACAGTAGAAAAAATAAGTATATACAATGTGAGCAAATGAGGTGAGATAAGGGAGGTAAAGGCAAAAGAAAGGCCATGGTGGGGAAGTAAATACAATATAGCAAGTAAAACACTGGAATGGTTGATTTGCAGTGGAAGAATGTGCAAAGTAGAGATAGAAATAATGGGGTGCAAAGGAGCAAAATAAATAAATAAATAAATACAGTAGGTAAAGAGGTAGTTGTTTGGGCTAAATTATAGATGGGCTATGTACAGGTGCAGTAATCTATGAGCTGCTCTGACAGCTGGTGCTTAAAGCTAGTGAGGGAGATAAGTGTTTCCAGTTTCAGAGATTTTTGTAGTTCATTCCAGTCATTGGCAGCAGAGAACTGGAAGGAGAGGCGGCCAAAGGAAGAATTGGTTTTGGGGGTGACAAGAGAGATATACCTGCTGGAGCGTGTGCTACAGTGACCAGCGAGCTAAGGGGGGACTTTACCTAGCAGGGTCTTTTCTTTTTTTTTCTTCTTTTTTTTTTAAAAGTCATTTAGCAGACGCTCTTATCCAGAGCGACTTACAAATTGGAAAGTTCATACATATTCATCCTAGAGCAGAGCTCTAGGAGTGGGGAATGAACCCACAACCCTGGCGTTGCAAGCGCCTTGCTCTACCAACTGAGCCACACGGGACTGTAGATGACCTGGAGCCAGTGGGTTTGGCGACGAGTATGAAGCGAGGGCCTGCCAACGAGAGCGTACAGGTCGCAGTGGTGGGTGGTATATGAGGCTTTGGTGACAAAACGGATGGCACTGTGATAGACTGCATCCAATTTATTGAGTAGTGTATTGGAGGCTATTTTGTAAATGACATCGCCGACGTCGAGGATCGGTAGGATGGTCAGTTTTACGAGGGTATGTTTGGCAGCATGAGTGAAGGATGCTTTGTTGCAAAATAGGAAGCCAATTCTAGATTTAACTTTGGATTGGAGATGTTTGATGTGAGTCTGGAAGGAGAGTTTACAGTCTAACCAGACACCTAGGTATTTGTAGTTGTCCACATATTCTAAGTCAGAACCGTCCAGAGTAGTGATGTTGGACAGGTAGCGATCGATTGAAGAGCATGCATTTAGTTTTACTTGTATTTAAGAGCAGTTGGAGGCCATGGAAGGAGAGTTGTATGGCATTGAAGCTCGTCTGGAGGGTTGTTAATACAGTGTCCAAAGAAGGACCAGAAGTATACAGAATGGTGTCGTCTGCGTAGAGGATCAGAGACTCACCAGCAGCAAGAGCGACATCATTGATGTATACAGATGAATGGCAATGGGGCTCAGGATCTCATCACGGCATCTCTGTGCATTCAAATTGCCATCGATAAAATGCAATGGTGTTCGTTGTCCATAGCTTATGCCTGCACATAGATACCATAATCCCACCATGGGGCACTCTGTTCATAACGTTGACGTCAGCAAACCGTTCGCCAACACAACGCCTTACACGTACGTGGTCTGTGGTTGTGAGGCCGGTCAGACGTACTGCCAAATTCTAAAACAATGTTGGAGGCAACTTACGGCAACAGATTTGGTGGACATTCCTGCAGTCAGCATGCCAATTACACACCCCCCCAACTTGAGACATCTGTGGCATTGTGTTGTGTGACAAAACTGCACATTTTAGAGTGGCCTTTTATTGTCCCCAGCACAAGGTGCACCTGTGTAATGATCAGGCTGTTTAATTAGCTTCTTGATATGCCACACCTGTAACATGGGTGGATTATCTTGGCAAAGGAGAAATGCTCTCTAACAGGGATTTAAACAAATTTGTGCACATAATTTGAGAAATCAGCTTTTTGTGCACACGGAACATTTCTTGGATCTTTTATTTCAGCAGAAACATGAGAACAACAGGTCACATGTTGCGTTTATTTTTGTTCCGTGTAGTATACGTTACATTTGGTATGGTTACAAAAGGCAGATGGTTACTTAATTGGGTGCTTGGTTGGGGTGGATAACACGAACATCTTGTAACCCAACGGTTGAGAGTTCAAATCACTTTAGCTAATTAGCAACTTTTAAGCTATTTTGCAACTACTTAGCATGTTTGCTGACCCTTCCCCTAACCTAACTCTTAAATTTAACCCTAACCCCTGGCTTAGCTAATGTTAGCCACCTAGCCAGAATTTGTAACATATAATGAGCAAATATGTAACATATTGTACTTTTTGGAACTCCGTAACAGTGTACGTTTTGCAAAGTCGTAAAATAAGTTACGAATTACATGTTGTATTATCATACGAAATGGGTGATGGACATCCAAAAATGAATACATACCATAAGAAACATATCATCATACTAAATGGAGTGTCTCGGAAATACGTACAGAATCATATGAAATGCTCTGAGACCTGGTTGGCAATCCACACTGCGCCTTCCCCCGAGGTCATTCCAGAAGGTTCCTTAATCACATGTCCCTGTCAGTCCTAAAAGCCATTTAGCCATGTGCGCTGTTTAAAATAGACCTTAGCTTACCTTCTCTCCTTCATTCGGGTTCTTGTCCGGGTGGTATTTCAGTGCCAGTTTTCGGTATGCTTTTTTAATCTCGTCTGGTGTGGCTTTAGGGTTCACACCTAACGTGTCATAGAAACCCGTCTCTTTAACCATCTTCGTGTCAGGATCTGTAGTAACTAACGGAGACGTGAGAATTACACCAAATAAATGACCGTTCGCTTAAAAGCAAGTAAACAAACCCATCCCCTTCTCAAGGAAAAGAAAAGCCGAATATTGGCTACCAAGTAGCTAGAAATACCGACAAGCTACAATGTTATGTTTCAAATAAATAGCCACATATAATAGTTGGCAGCTAGCCTACTAAAACAAGAATCTCGCATAGCAACGCTAGTTAGCTGTTGTCTGGCTTTTATCGAAGAGCTTGTTCTAATGAACGGCTAATATTGAAAACTAAATATTACAATTCCATAGTAACATAGTGTCTTTACCGTTGTCGTAAGTCCCGGTAAACGTCCTGCTTGAATAGTGCCTCTGAGGAAGACGGCTGGGTCTTTATATATGTCAGACTGTGACAGAACTTTCTGGAGCTCGTGACGCCAGATGTTTCGTGGCTCGCCCGAGACGAGTCTAGAAACAGTGGCCTGTCCATCAAAGCCTGGTCCACTTGGGGGGAGGTCCCGGGGAACGCAGTCCGGGACGTTCCTGCATATATTACAACGACGTTTTGTGACGTTTTCGACTTCAGTTAGGCTTTTTTGGGGGGGACTGTTCGGTGTCCGTCACTCATCTCTGCCTTGGCAACATTTATTTCGGTGTTCTCAGTTGACACCCATCGCATTTTAGAGCGTAAGCTATATGACCAGGTTTCACGTCCCTTTGCTCATTTTCATGCCTCTGACATACGGTAATGATAACTAATACGGTTTTGATAAATAATGCTGTAATAGCCTAGATTTTGTTTCATTATTGTGATAGGCTCATGTTTTACCGACACTGGCTGACCCACACTATTTCTGTAGCAGACCGCTTTACTTTCTCACCTGGTTACTGTTTTCAAATAGGTATTATTGGCACTGGTAGATAAACTTAACACGAAATATACACATTTCCAGACATAAATGCACAAACAATATTTTTGGCAATTTATCCGCTCGCTTTACTACCAGCAGAAGAGAAAAATAGACTTGCTAATTTGAAGTGCATGATGGCGTTGACACTCACGGGCCCGTCTACTGTGCATTCTAATTCAATTTCCAGCGTGTGCGAGCTCTTAAAAATACACTTTTCGATCGATTTGGTGTTTAAAAGACCTTTACTTGAAAACCAAGAAAAAAGCGGCAATAGTATTATAATGAAACAGGAGGCAGGTGTCGAACCCTCGACCTTCTAGCCCAAAGTCCGGGCGTTTATACACCCAGGATCGTTACAGTATTGTTTGTCCATTTTGAGACGCTATAGCCAATAGGCCTACACTTCCTCCTCAAAACGTTCAGAATTTCTAAGGTAACTGAAGAATTTAGTAGCGCAATTTTACATGTAAGATGTTTGGTGCAGTATTTTTCAGTTACAAAAAAAATTAATGAAAACGACTCCTCTCTCGTTGAATGACCCTACTGTTGATCAATCACGGAGACTACCGATCTCGTTTTGGCTCCAGAAAAAAATGTCGAGTACCCGAACAGCGAGAGGCATTAATTCTGGCCTAATGACAATCCCCAAATGTCATTACACTTTTTAGTGTTTTGTTTAACATGTCTCTTTCCATTCCCCAATGTTTGGAGTTTGGAAAATATATTGCGAGTGGACGAATGTGTGCAGGTAGCCTAGTAAAATACCTTTTGAAGTGATTGTTTGACAATCCCATTAAAAAAATCCTGACTGGTTGTGTTTATACCACAATAAAAGATAATACATTTGAAATGTTAAATTACAAAACTTTATGACTAGGCCCACAGAGATGCTATTGAATTGATAGGGATTCTAAATATAATTCTATGATTAGGCCCCATGGCCGGCCAGCCCATTAGGCAGCCGCCTACAGCATCATTTTCTGAGCTAAACTGACCAAGACGCACCTCCAACACATAACACCTCACAATAGTCTGCCCAAAAACAATGGAGCGCTTTATGGAGCGCTGTTTAGGTGAGTGCTGATGCTGCCCCGTGATAAGCAGTGGTCACTTTGCCAAAGGCAGGGACGCAAAATATTTAGCTTGTCTATGCCCAGCGCACCTCTCCAGGGTGCTGCTGGAGAGACTCAGTACCGTGGCGCTCCACCAACGCTCCATAAAATGTATTTAACATAAGTGATGTAGCCTACGGTAGAAAGAGTAGAAGCCTATGTTGTTCTGTAGCCCATAGACTGGAGACCACATGTATCATAATGTCATGAGACAGACACTTTTTCAATCATTAATGAGGAGAAAGTCAACTAAAAAGGCAAGCGGGCAGACATCTTTAGAGTGACTGAGGCATAATCAACTGTGGGCGGCAGGTAGCCTAGTGGTTAGAGCCAAGTAGCCTAGTGGTTAGAGGCAGGTAGCCTAGTGGTTAGAGGCAGGTAGCCTAGTGGTTAGAGGCAGGTAGCCTAGTGGTTAGAGGCAGGTAGCCTAGTGGTTAGAGCATTGGGCTGAAAGGCTGCTGGATCGAATCCCTGAGCTGGCAAGGTAAAAATCTGTCGTTCTGTCGCCCCTGAACAAGGCAGTGGGCACCGAAGACATGGATGTCAATTATGGCAGCCCCATGTAGCTCTCTGATTCAGAGGGGTTGGGTTAAACATGTGGAATGACAGATTTCAGTTGTACAACTGATTAGGCTTTCCCTACTCAAACGGGTGGACAGCAAATGGTTATAGAACCTGTCTACATTTCTATTCCACTTTATTTCACTAACAACAATTGGACTGTGTTCATATAAAAAAAGGAGGTAGGCCTACCTGTTTGACAGATCCAATTATGCTATCCATAGATTTGTCAGTATAGATAATATAAAGCGTTCTATAACCATGTTTACCAACTCATGTTTATCGCCTTATGCTAGAAACTTTAACATGCATATGGGGATATATTGATTTGTCTCTATGACATTCTGAAGCTGCCCTCAATATTCGAGGAAACAAAAAAAAATTGACTTTGCTATTCTGTCCCTATTAATTGAGCTTTTGACTTTCTGAAAAGAGATGTTTAAACCCAGGCAGCTGTTAGGGAAGCATTTCTGTTGTTGGGTTATGGAGGAGTAGCCAGCAGTTGAAGCATAACTTTTTCTGCGTGAGGTCGAGCCTCTGTCTGGGTGGAAAGGTAACTTCATATAGTGTCATGCTTAGATTCATAAGGATGTCGAATATTTCATTATTAGCAAAAATGTCAACCGTTTCGTTGCAAACAAGACACTCTGGTTTGACATGAGAGAAATATGGTAAGAAAGCCTAATACTCTATCCATTCTTCCCTGAAACTTCTATTTTCATTATCCACCTTTCTGTTGAGACTTTTTCAGAGCAACATTTTCTCTTGATTGCAAGCTGCTGTCCCTAAAACACAGATAATGACTTGGTGTAAAAGATGGAGACTCATGATCAACCAGACTAAAACACAGATAATGACTTGGTGTAAAAGATGGAGACTCATGATTAACCAGACTAAAACACAGATAATGACTTGGTATAAAAGATGGAGACTCATGATCAACCAGACTAAAACACAGATAATGACTTGGTGTAAAAGATGGAGACTCATGATTAACCAGACTAAAACACAGATAATGACTTGGTATAAAAAGATGGAGACTCATGATCAACCAGACTAAAACACAGATAATGACTTGGTGTAAAAGATGGAGACTCATGGTCAACCAGACTAAAACACAGATAATGACTTGGTGTAAAAGATGGAGACTCATGGTCAACCAGACTAAAACACAGATAATGACTTGGTATAAAAGATGGAGACTCATGATTAACCAGACTAAAACACAGATAATGACTTGGTGTAAAAGATGGAGACTCATGATTAACCAGACTAAAACACAGATAATGACTTGGTGTAGAAGATGGAGACTGATGATCAACCAGACTAAAACACAGATAATGACTTGGTGTAAAAGATGGAGACTCATGATCAACCAGACTAAAACACAGATAATGACTTGGTGTAAAAGATGGAGACTCATGATCAGACTAAAACACAGATAATGACTTGGTGTAAAAGACGGAGACTCATGATCAACCAGATAAGAACACAGATAATGCATTTTAGAAAACCAGGTGCTAAGAGAAGTGTTTTTCTTTTTTTTGGGGGTGAAGAAGTTCTTGAGTTTACTAGGAATTATAAATATTTGGGTCTTTTTTACTGATGAACATATGACCTTTTCTATCCAGAACATCTGGCCGAATCAGGAAGTAGAGCTCTTGGGGGAGTTGTAGGAAGAACCAACACTAAGATGTTGGTTATGCTCCGTATTCCAAACTGTATCAGACAGTTACTCCTCAGGCGAGCAATACCTCGAGACTTCTTTAATATTAGACATCACAGCACCAGGTGTTATTGACAAATAGACACACACCCCCACCCCTCGTCTTACCAGACGTAGTTTCTCTGTTCTGCCGGTGCACGGAAAATCCCACCAGCTCTATATTATCCGTGTCGTCGTTCAGCCACGACTCGGTGAAACATAAGATATTACTGTTAATGTCCCATTGGTAGGATAATCTTGATCGTAGGTCATCGATATTATTTTCCAATAGAGCGGATGACTTTGGGGGTTTTCTCAGAAGGCAGCCCAACCTCCACCCCCTTTTTCTCCACGCAAATGATGGGGATTTGGGCCTGTTCCCGAGAATCCGATAAGGGATGGGTTGTCAATTGGCGAGTCGACACAAACATAAAATGTAATTCATTCATACAGTATGAGAATTGAGAAACACTATTCTTCGCCACAACAGGGCCAACAGAGCTAGTTAATAAGCAGGTTGTAGCTGTGTGTGTGTGTGTGTGTGTGTGTGTGTGTGTGTGTGATCACCTGACCTGTGAGTCTATCCAACAACCAAAAAACTGCATAAATAAAAAGGTCTGGAACAAAACCAGCAATTCCGCCTGTTTATTAGTCATTTTAATGCCAGATAGTATTTTCCATGTACTGCCAGTGTTGGCCTTATTAATGGTATCAAAACAAGTAGAAACAACTCGATCAAACCAAGCTGTGCAGACTTAATTCACTACATAAGCAGCACGCCCAATGCCAGCATAATAAAACATGGGACACAAACACTTCCCCATCAATGATGAAGTAGTGCAATATGGAAAAGCTTTGATAATGTTGCTAGTTTTAATAGTAACAAGTTACTCAGTTGTATTGTAATAGCAGCATGGCTCAGCATCACCGACACAGCACTGTGCATAGTGAGCACAGTAAACACCTTATGGCACCCTAAGTGGTGTCGATACGGATCCCCGTCTGAACCCATTGTCTTACGTCAGGTGGCGTCACTCCTACGCAACGGTCGTCCCTCAACCGACGATAAGGGGAATCGTCATCTGATGTAAGACAATGGGTCTGAACCCACAGAGCTGGTTGGAACTGGACCCTGTAGGCTACATAGCACTCAGGAGGAGAGAAGTCTGTAGTCGTCTGTAGTAGGTAGAAGTCTGTAGAAGGGAGAAGTCTGTAGAAGGGAGAAGTCTGTAGTAGGTAGAAGTCTGTAGACGTCTGTAGTAGGTAGAAGTCTGTAGACTGTAGAAGTCTGTAGAAGTCTGTAGAAGGGAGACGTCTGTAGTCTGTAGACGTCTGTAGTAGGTAGAAGTCTGTAGACTGTAGAAGTGAGACGTCTGTAGTAGGTAGAAGTCTGTAGACTGTAGAAGTCTGTAGAAGGGAGACGTCTGTAGTAGGTAAAAGTCTGTAGAAGGGAGAAGTCTGTAGACGTCTGTAGTAGGTAGAAGTCTGTAGACTGTAGAAGTCTGTAGAAGTGAGACGTCTGTAGTAGGTAAAAGTCTGTAGAAAGGTAGAAGTCTGTAGTAGGTAGAAGTCTGTAGAAAGGTAGAAGTCTGTAGAAGGGAGACGTCTGTAGTAGGTAGAAGTCTGTAGAAGGTAGAAGTATGTAGAAGGGAGACGTCTGTAGAAGTCTGTAGAAGGTAGAAGTCTGTAGAAAGGTAGAAGTCTGTAGAAAGGTAGAAGTCTTTAGAAGGTAGAAGTATGTAGAAGGGAGACGTCTGTAGAAGTCTGTAGAAGGTAGAAGTCTGTAGAAAGGTAGAAGTAGGTTGAAAGGTAGAAGTCTGTAGAAGGTAGAAGTCTGTAGTAGGTAGAAGTCTGTAGTAGGTAGAAGTCAGACGTCTGTAGTAGGTAGAGATCTGTAGAAGTCTGTAGTGTGTAGAAGTCTGTAGACATAACAAACAAACAAAAATTATATATCTTTTTTTTACCCCTTTTTTCTCCCCAATTTTGTGGTTTTCAATTGGTAGGTAGTTTTGTCCCATCGCTGCAACTCCCGTATGGACTCGGGAGAGGCGAAGGTCGAGAGCCGCGCGTCCCACGAAACACGACTCAGCCAAGCAGCACTGCTTCTTGACACAATGCCCGCTTAACCCGGAAGCCAGCCGCACCAATGTTCTGATGAAACACCATACACCTGGCGACCGTGTCAGGGGCCATGCGCCCGGCCAGCCACAGGAGTCACTAGAGCGCATGTTAATCTCCGCCTCCCTCTCCTATCCCGGATGACGCTGGCCAGCTGTGACACAGCCTGGGATCGAACCCGGGTCTCTAGTGACGCCTCAGACTGCGATGCAGTACCTTAGACCCCTGCGCCACTCGGGAGGCCCCTGCAAATTGATTTTAGCAAACAATTGAACCCCCCAAAAAAAGCTCCCCTCCATTGAATTTCAAAATCCCGATGTGGCCCTCGAGCCAAAAAGTTTTCCCACCCCTGCTATAGAGGGTAGGAGTCTGTAGAGGGTAGGAGTCTGTAGAGGGTAGGAGTCTGTAGAGGGTAGGAGTCTGTAGAGGGTAGGAGTCGGTAGAGCTAGTCTGTAGAGGGTAGGAGTCGGTAGAGGGTAGGAGTCTGTAGAGGGTAGGAGTCTGTAGAGGGTAGGAGTCTGTAGAGCTAGTCTGTAGAGGGTAGGAGTCTGTAGAGGGTAGGAGTCTGTAGAGGGTAGGAGTCTGTAGAGGGTAGGAGTCTGTAGAGGGTAGGAGTCTGTAGAGGGTAGGAGTCTGTAGAGGGTAGGAGTCGGTAGAGGGTAGGAGTCTGTAGAGGGTAGAGGGTAGGAGTCTGTAGAGGGTAGGAGTCTGTAGAGGGTAGGAGTCTGTAGAGGGTAGAGGGGAGGAGTAGGAGTCTGTAGAGGGTAGGAGTCTGTAGAGCTATCCTGTAGAGGGAAGGAGTCTGTAGAGGGTAGGAGTCTGTAGAGGGTAGGAGTCTGTAGAGGGTAGGAGTCTGTAGAGGGTAGGAGTCTGTAGAGCTAGTCTGTAGAGGGTAGGAGTCGGTAGAGGGTAGGAGTCTGTAGAGGGTAGGAGTCTGTAGAGGGTAGACGTCTGTAGAGGGTAGACGTCTGTAGAGGGTAGACGTCTGTAGAGGGTAGACGTCTGTAGAGGGTAGACGTCTGTAGAGGGTAGGAGTCTGTAGAGGGTAGGAGTCTGTAGAGGGTAGGAGTCTGTAGAGGGTAGGAGTCTGTAGAGGGTAGGAGTCGGTAGAGGGTAGGTGTCTGTAGAGGGTAGAGGGTAGGAGTCTGTAGAGGGTAGGAGTCTGTAGAGGGTAGGAGTCTGTAGAGGGTAGGAGTCTGTAGAGGGTAGGAGTCGGTAGAGGGTAGGTGTCTGTAGAGGGTAGAGGGTAGGAGTCTGTAGAGGGTAGAGGGTAGGAGTCTGTAGAGGGTAGGAGTCTGTAGAGGGTAGGAGTCTGTAGAGGGTAGGAGTCTGTAGAGCTAGCCTGTAGAGGGTAGGAGTCTGTAGAGGGTAGGAGTCTGTAGAGGGTAGGAGTCTGTAGAGGGTAGGAGTCTGTAGAGGGTAGGAGTCGGTAGAGCTAGTCTGTAGAGGGTAGGAGTCGGTAGAGGGTAGGAGTCTGTAGAGGGTAGGAGTCTGTAGAGGGTAGGAGTCTGTAGAGCTAGTCTGTAGAGGGTAGGAGTCTGTAGAGGGTAGGAGTCTGTAGAGGGTAGGAGTCTGTAGAGGGTAGGAGTCTGTAGAGGGTAGGAGTCTGTAGAGGGTAGGAGTCGGTAGAGGGTAGGAGTCTGTAGAGGGTAGAGGGTAGGAGTCTGTAGAGGGTAGGAGTCTGTAGAGGGTAGGAGTCTGTAGAGGGTAGAGGGTAGGAGTCTGTAGAGGGTAGGAGTCTGTAGAGGGTAGGAGTCTGTAGAGCTAGCCTGTAGAGGGAAGGAGTCTGTAGAGGGTAGGAGTCTGTAGAGGGTAGGAGTCTGTAGAGGGTAGGAGTCTGTAGAGGGTAGGAGTCTGTAGAGCTAGTCTGTAGAGGGTAGGAGTCGGTAGAGGGTAGGAGTCTGTAGAGGGTAGGAGTCTGTAGAGGGTAGACGTCTGTAGAGGGTAGACGTCTGTAGAGGGTAGACGTCTGTAGAGGGTAGACGTCTGTAGAGGGTAGACGTCTGTAGAGGGTAGGAGTCTGTAGAGGGTAGGAGTCTGTAGAGGGTAGGAGTCTGTAGAGGGTAGGAGTCTGTAGAGGGTAGGAGTCGGTAGAGGGTAGGTGTCTGTAGAGGGTAGAGGGTAGGAGTCTGTAGAGGGTAGGAGTCTGTAGAGGGTAGGAGTCTGTAGAGGGTAGGAGTCTGTAGAGGGTAGGAGTCGGTAGAGGGTAGGTGTCTGTAGAGGGTAGAGGGTAGGAGTCTGTAGAGGGTAGAGGGTAGGAGTCTGTAGAGGGTAGGAGTCTGTAGAGGGTAGGAGTCTGTAGAGGGTAGGAGTCTGTAGAGCTAGCCTGTAGAGGGTAGGAGTCTGTAGAGGGTAGGAGTCTGTAGAGGGTAGGAGTCTGTAGAGGGTAGGAGTCTGTAGAGGGTAGGAGTCTGTAGAGGGTAGGAGTCTGTAGAGGGTAGGAGGCTGTAGAGGGTAGGAGTCTGTAGAGGGTAGGAGTCTGTAGAGGGTAGGAGTCTGTAGAGGGTAGGAGTCTGTAGAGGGTAGGAGTCTGTAGAGGGTAGGAGTCTGTAGAGGGTAGGAGTCTGTAGAGGGTAGGAGTCTGTAGAGGGTAGGAGTCTGTAGAGGGTAGACGTCTGTAGAGGGTAGGAGTCTGTAGAGGGTAGACGTCTGTAGAGGGTAGAGGGTAGACGTCTGTAGAGGGTAGGAGTCTGTAGAGGGTAGAGGGTAGACGTCTGTAGAGGGTAGACGTCTGTAGAGGGTAGACGTCTGTAGAGGGTAGGAATCTGTAGAGGGTAGGAGTCTGTAGAGGGTAGGAGTCTGTAGAGGGTAGGAGTCTGTAGAGGGTAGGAGTCTGTAGATGGTAGGAGTCTGTAGAGGGTAGGAGTTGGTAGAGGGTAGGTGTCTGTAGAGGGTAGAGGGTAGGAGTCTGTAGAGGGTAGGAGTCTGTAGAGGGTAGGAGTCTGTAGAGGGTAGGAGTCTGTAGAGGGTAGGAGTCTGTAGAGGGTAGGAGTCTGTAGAGCTAGCCTGTAGAGGGTAGGAGTCTGTAGAGGGTAGGAGTCTGTAGAGGGTAGGAGTCTGTAGAGGGTAGGAGTCTGTAGAGGGTAGGAGTCTGTAGAGGGTAGGAGTCTGTAGAGGGTAGGAGGCTGTAGAGGGTAGGAGTCTGTAGAGGGTAGGAGTCTGTAGAGGGTAGACGTCTGTAGAGGGTAGACGTCTGTAGAGGGTAGAGGGTAGACGTCTGTAGAGGGTAGGAGTCTGTAGAGGGTAGAGGGTAGACGTCTGTAGAGGGTAGGAGTCTGTAGAGGGTAGGAGTCTGTAGAGGGTAGGAGTCTGTAGAGGGTAGGAGTCTGTAGAGGGTAGGAGTCGGTAGAGGGTAGGAGTCTGTAGAGGGTAGGAGTCGGTAGAGGGTAGGAGTCTGTAGAGGGTAGGAGTCTGTAGAGGGTAGGAGTCTGTAGAGGGTAGGAGTCGGTAGAGGGTAGGAGTCTGTAGAGGGTAGGAGTCTGTAGAGGGTAGGAGTCTGTAGAGGGTAGGAGCCTGTAGAGGATAGGAGCCTGTAGAGGGTAGGAGCCTGTAGAGGGTAGGAGCCTGTAGAGGGTAGGAGCCTGTAGAGGGTAGGAGTCTGTAGAGGGTAGGAGTCTGTAGAGGGTAGGAGTCTGTAGAGGGTAGACGTCTGTAGAGGGTAGACGTCTGTAGAGGGTAGACGTCTGTAGAGGGTAGACGTCTGTAGAGGGTAGGAGCCTGTAGAGGGTAGGAGCCGGTAGAGGGTAGGAGTCTGTAGAGGGTAGGAGTCTGTAGAGGGTAGGAGTCTGTAGAGGGTAGGAGTCTGTAGAGGGTAGGAGTCTGTAGAGCTAGCCTGTAGAGGGTAGGAGTCTAGAGGGTAGACGTCTGTAGAGGGTAGGAGTCTGTAGAGGGTAGGAGTCTGTAGAGGGTAGGAGTCTGTAGAGGGTAGGAGTCTGTAGAGGGTAGGAGTCTGTAGAGCTAACCTGTACCCTCTGTAGGCTACACAGGTAGGTAAACTCTTAGAAAAAAGGGTTCCAAAAAAGTCCCCATAGGAGAACCCTTTTTGGTTCCAGGTAAAACCTTCTGTGGAAAGGGTTCTACATGGAACCAAAAAGGGTTCTATGGGGCCAGCCGAAGAACCCTTTTCGGTTGTAGATAGTACCTTTTTTTCTAAGAGTGTAATATACTAGACTCAAGGGGGTAGGAGGCTTTTCATTGGCTAGACTAGACTCAAGGGGGTAGGAGGCTTTACATTGGCTAGACTAGACTCAAGGGGGTAGGAGGCTTTACATTGGCTAGACTAGACTCAAGGGGGTAGGAGGCTTTACATTGGCTAGACTAGACTCAAGGGGGTAGGAGGCTTTTCATTGGCTAGACTAGACTCAAGGGGTAGGAGGCTTTACATTGGCTAGACTAGACTCAAGGGGGTAGGAGGCTTTTCATTGGCTAGACTAGACTCAAGGGGGTAGGAGGCTTTTCATTGGCTAGACTAGACTCAAGGGGGTAGGAGGCTTTACATTGGCTAGACTAGACTCAAGGGGGTAGGAGGCTTTTCATTGGCTAGACTAGACTCAAGGGGGTAGGAGGCTTTTCATTGGCTAGACTAGACTCAAGGGGGTAGGAGGCTTTTCATTGGCTAGACTAGACTCAAGGGGGTAGGAGGCTTTACATTGGCTAGACTAGACTCAAGGGGGTAGGAGGCTTTTCATTGGCTAGACTAGACTCAAGAGGGTAGGAGGCTTTACATTGGCTAGACTAGACTCAAGGGGGTAGGAGGCTTTACATTGGCTAGACTAGACTCAAGGGGGTAGGAGGCTTTTCATTGGCTAGACTAGACTCAAGGGGGTAGGAGGCTTTTCATTGGCTAGACTAGACTCAAGGGGGTAGGAGGCTTTACATTGGCTAGACTAGACTCAAGGGGGTAGGAGGCTTTACATTGGCTAGACTAGACTCAAGGGGGTAGGAGGCTTTTCATTGGCTAGACTAGACTCAAGGGGGTAGGAGGCTTTTCATTGGCTAGACTAGACTCAAGAGGGTAGGAGGCTTTACATTGGCTAGACTAGACTCAAGGGGGTAGGAGGCTTTACATTGGCTAGACTAGACTCAAGGGTAGTTAAGTATCCTCTAGGTGTCACTATGTAGCACTGTCTGCAACGTAACGCTGAGCATGTCAAGGTTCTGGCACTGGTGCTGGGTCAAGTTCTGGCACTGGTGCTGGGTCAAGGTTCTGGCACTGGTGCTGGGTCAAGGTTCTGGCACTGGTGCTGGGTCAAGGTTCTGGCACTGGTGCTGGGTCAAGCATTCGGATATAAAACACCATTTAATACATGAAGCCATGACATTGTTTCATGTAAGTAACACATATCACACAAACACACTTCACAATCAATGTTGCCTGTTGTAAACGGCATTTTAAACAGTGTACTGCTCTGGTGCACATTTAAACAGTGTACTGCTTTGGTGCACATTTAAACAGTGTACTGCTTTGGTGCACATTTAAACAGTGTACTGCTCTGGTGCACATTTAAACAGTGTACTGCTCTGGTGCACATTTAAACAGTGTACTGCTTTGGTGCACATTTAAACAGTGTACTGCTTTGGTGCACATTTAAACAGTGTACTGCTTTGGTGCACATTTAAACAGTGTACTGCTTTGGTGCACATTTAAACAGTGTACTGCTTTGGTGCACATTTAAACAGTGTACTGCTTTGGTGCACATTTAAACAGTGTACTGCTTTGGTGCACATTTAAACAGTGTACTGCTTTGGTGCACATTTAAACAGTGTACTGCTTTGGTGCACATTTAAACAGTGTACTGTTTTGGTGCACATTTAAACAGTGTACTGCTTTGGTGCACATTTAAACAGTGTACTGCTTTGGTGCACATTTAAACAGTGTACTGCTCTGGTGCACATTTAAACAGTGTACTGCTCTGGTGCACATTTAAACAGTGTACTGTTTTGGTGCACATTTAAACAGTGTACTGCTTTGGCTGGTTCTTGAGGCTCAGAGATCTCTCCGTCTGTGAGATGACATGCGTTGCTCTGTTGTTCAGCAGTCTGCATTCATGAAGGACGTCTGTAGGGAGATCAAACACCAGGGGTTAGTTACATTTTCTCCAAGATTGTCAAACCCTAAATCAGGCCTTAGAAGAAAATGGGAAGCTCGTCAAATGTACAGTATTGTATTAGTCCACATACAGTCCATTTAAAGGGATACTTCAGGACGTTGGTAATGAGGCCCTTCATCTACAGAGGCAGATGAAACGGTGGGTACCATTTTTATGTCTCTGTGTGCAGTATGATGGAAGTCGTTTAGCGAGTCAATGCTAGTTAGCTACTTTCTTCAAACTGAACGCAGAGACATACAAATGGTTTCCATGGTTTCCATCTGCCTCTGGGGAAGTAGATGAAGGGCCGTATTACCAACGTCCTGAAGTATCCATTAAACATTTACATTTTATTCATTTAGTAGACACTCGTATCCAGAGTGCATAAATGTTCATAATAACATGGATTAATTCTTACCATTGAACTGTTTGTAGGCCTCGTCTATAATGGCGTTGTTGGATCTCTTGATTTCCCAGAAGTCGTTGTCGACCCAGGGCTTACAGCCAGGCAGCTCTGGTAACTGGCCATTCCTATAGAAACCAGCTGAACAGGGACATAAGAGAACCTTCTGGGTCAAACACTATTTTACCGTTTTCAAATATACAGTACCTTCAGAAAGAATTCACACCCATGGACTTTTTCCACATTTTGTTGTTACAGCCTGATTTTTTTAAATGACTACCTCATCTCTGTATCCCACACACACAATTATCTGTAAGGTCCCTCAGTCGAGCAGTGAATTTCAAACACAAATTCAAGCACAAAAACCAGGGAGGTTTTCCAATGCCTGCACCACCCGATGTCACAGGAAGACCATAAAGATCATCAAGGACAACAACCACCCGAGCCACTGCCTGTTCACCCCGCTATCATCCAGAAGGCGAGGTCAGTACAGGTGCATCAAAGCAGGGACCGAGAGATTGAAAAACAGCTTCTATCTCAAGGCCATCAGACTGTTAAACAGCCACCACTAACATTTAGCGGCCGCTGCCAACATACTGACTCAACTCCAGCCACTTTAATAATGTAAAAAGGGATGTAATACATGTATCACTAGCCACTTTAAACAATTCCACTTTTATATGTTTACATACCCTACAGTACTCATCTCATATGTATATACTGTACTCTATACCATCTACTGCATCTTGCCTATGCTGTTCTGTACCATCACTCATTCATATATTTTTATGTACATATTCTTTATCCCTTTACACTTGTGTGTATAAGGTAGTAGTTGTGAAATTGTTAGGTTAGATTACTCATTGGTTATTACTGCATTGTCGGAACTAGAAGCACAAGCATTTCACTACACTCGCATTAACACCTGCTAACCATGTGTATGTGACAAATAACATTTGATTTAAGAACTGTGGAGTTTTTCAGGATAAAAAAGAAACAGAAACGAGCTAAGCACAGGCAAAATCCTAGAGTAAAACCTTGTTCAGTCTGCTTTCTACCAGACAATGGGAGATGAATTCACCTTTCAGCAGAACAATAACCTAAAACACAAGGCCAAATCTACACTGGAGTTCCTTACCAAGAAGACAGTGAATGTTCCGGAGTGCCAGTTACAGTTTTGACTGAAATCTGCTTGAAAAATCTATGGCAAGACTTGACAGAGCTTGAAGAATTGTCAAAAATATTGTGCAATGCTCTTAGAGACTTACCCAGAAAGACTCACAGCTGTAATCACTCTTAGAGACTTACCCAGAAAGACTCACAGCTGTAATCACTCTTAGAGACTTACCCAGGAAGACTCACAGCTGTAATCACTCTTAGAGACTTACCCAGAAAGACTCACAGCTGTAATCACTCTTAGAGACTTACCCAGAAAGACTCACAGCTGTAATCACTCTTAGAGACTTACCCAGGAAGACTCACAGCTGTAATCACTCTTAGAGACTTACCCAGAAAGACTCACAGCTGTAATCACTCTTAGAGACTTACCCAGAAAGACTCACAGCTGTAATCACTCTTAGAGACTTACCCAGAAAGACTCACAGCTGTAATCACTCTTAGAGACTTACCCAGAAAGACTCACAGCTGTAATCACTCTTAGAGACTTACCCAGAAAGACTCACAGCTGTAATCACTGCCATTAACATGCCTTGACTCAGGGTTGTGAATACTTATGTAAATGAGATATTTATGTATTTTATTTTCAATACATCTGCTAAAATTGTATTGTGTGTAGATGGGTGAGAAAGTATATTTAATCAATTTGAATTCAGGCTGTAACAACAGAATGTGTAATAAGTCGAGGGGTTTGAATACTTCCTGAAGGCACCGTAACTTCAGCAAGGAGCATATGTTCACTCCATTTCAATATTTTAGTTGTTTTATTTGACCTTTATTTAACTAGGCAAGTCAGTTAAGAACTAATTCTAATTTACAATTATGGCCTACTAAAAGGCAAAAGGCCTCCTGCAGAGACGAGGGCTGGGATTAAAAATATAGGACAAAACACATCACGACAAGAGAGAACACAACACTACATAAAGAGAGACCTAAGACAACAACATAGCAAGGCAGCGACACATGACAACATGGTAGCAATACTACATGGTAGCAATACTACATGGTAGTAGGACAAAACATGGAACAAACATTATTGGGCACAGACAACAGCACAAAGGCAAGAAGGTAGAGACAACAATACACTTTTGAGCAGCTAAAAGTGTAATCTCAGATCGAGTCAAAGAGATGCAAATATACAATGACCTTCTCTGTTCTGAAAATGTCTAATAGTTTCAAGCTGATTGAAATAAATACCTTTGATAGTTTCATCAATGTCTTTGCATAATTTATATAAGTCACTCCCACGTCCAACCACTCTTTCACCTAAAACAGAGCATTGAGCAGGACAGATCATTGTTACTTGACAAACAATATGCTATAAAACCTTTAATGAAACATGTTATTAATATAAAATGTCTCACCATCCAACACTCTGATGTTTGGGAACATCTCCAGGAGAATGTTCCTGTAGGACGAGTTCTTACAAACTAAAAACCCAATCAGATGTCAGTATATAAACAGAACCAGATGTCACTGTATAAACCCAATCAGATGTCAGTCTATAAACAGAACCAGATGCTGTCAGTCTATAAACAGAACCAGATGCTGTCAGTCTATAAACAGAACCAGATGATGTCAGTATATAAACAGAACCAGATGATGTCAGTCTATAAACAGAACCAGATGATGTCAGTCTATAAACCCAACCAGATGATGTCAGTCTATAAACAGAACCAGATGATGTCAGTCTATAAACAGAACCAGATGATGTCAGTCTATAAACAGAACCAGATGATGTCAGTCTATAAACAGAACCAGATGATGTCAGTCTATAAACAGAACCAGATGATGTCAGTCTATAAACAGAACCAGATGATGTCAGTCTATAAACAGAACCAGATGATGTCAGTCTATAAACAGAACCAGATGATGTCAGTCTATAAACAGAACCAGATGATGTCAGTCTATAAACAGAACCAGGTGATGTCAGTCTATAAACAGAACCAGATGATGTCAGTCTATAAACAGAACCAGATGATGTCAGTCTATAAACAGAACCAGATGATGTCAGTCTATAAACAGAACCAGATGATGTCAGTCTATAAACAGAACCAGATGATGTCAGTATATAAACAGAACCAGATGATGTCAGTATATAAACAGAACCAGATGATGTCAGTCTATAAACAGAACCAGATGATGTCAGTCTATAAACAGAACCAGATGATGTCAGTCTATAAACAGAACCAGATGATGTCAGTCTATAAACAGAACCAGATGACGTCAGTCTATAAACAGAACCAGATGACGTCAGTCTATAAACAGAACCAGATGACGTCAGTCTATAAACAGAACCAGATGACGTCAGTCTATAAACAGAACCAGATGACGTCAGTCTATAAACAGAACCAGATGACGTCAGTCTATAAACAGAACCAGATGATGTCAGTCTATAAACAGAACCAGATGATGTCAGTCTATAAACAGAACCAGATGATGTCAGTCTATAAACAGAACCAGATGATGTCGGTCTATAAACAGAACCAGATGATGTCAGTCTATAAACAGAACCAGATGATGTCAGTCTATAAACAGAACCAGATGATGTCAGTCTATAAACAGAACCAGATGATGTCAGTCTATAAACAGAACCAGATGATGTCAGTCTATAAACAGAACCAGATGATGTCAGTCTATAAACAGAACCAGATGATGTCAGTCTATAAACAGAACCAGATGATGTCGGTCTATAAACAGAACCAGATGATGTCGGTCTATAAACAGAACCAGATGATGTCAGTCTATAAACAGAACCAGATGATGTCAGTCTATAAACAGAACCAGATGATGTCAGTCTATAAACAGAACCAGATGATGTCAGTCTATAAACAGAACCAGATGATGTCGGTCTATAAACAGAACCAGATGATGTCAGTCTATAAACAGAGCCAGATGATGTCAGTCTATAAACAGAACCAGATGCTGTCAGTATATAAACAGAACCAGATGATGTCAGTCTATAAACAGAACCAGATGATGTCAGTCTATAAACAGAACCAGATGATGTCAGTCTATAAACAGAACCAGGTGATGTCAGTCTATAAACAGAACCAGGTGATGTCAGTCTATAAACCCAACCAGATGATGTCAGTCTATAAACAGAGCCAGATGATGTCAGTCTATAAACAGAACCAGATGCTGTCAGTCTATAAACAGAACCAGATGATGTCAGTCTATAAACAGAACCAGATGATGTCAGTCTATAAACAGAACCAGGTGATGTCAGTCTATAAACCCAACCAGGTGATGTCAGTCTATAAACAGAACCAGGTGATGTCAGTCTATAAACCCAACCAGATGATGTCAGTCTATAAACCCAACCAGATGACGTCAGTCTGTAAACAGAACCAGATGACGTCAGTCTGTAAACAGAACCAGATGATGTCAGTCTATAAACAGAACCAGATGATGTCAGTCTATAAACAGAACCAGATGATGTCAGTCTATAAACAGAACCAGATGATGTCAGTCTATAAACAGAACCAGATGATGTCAGTCTATAAACAGAACCAGATGATGTCAGTCTATAAACAGAACCAGATGATGTCGGTCTATAAACAGAACCAGATGATGTCGGTCTATAAACAGAACCAGATGATGTCAGTCTATAAACAGAACCAGATGATGTCAGTCTATAAACAGAACCAGATGATGTCAGTCTATAAACAGAGCCAGATGATGTCAGTCTATAAACAGAGCCAGATGATGTCAGTCTATAAACAGAACCAGATGATGTCAGTCTATAAACAGAACCAGATGATGTCAGTCTATAAACAGAACCAGATGATGTCAGTATATAAACAGAACCAGATGATGTCAGTCTATAAACAGAACCAGATGATGTCAGTCTATAAACAGAACCAGATGATGTCAGTCTATAAACAGAGCCAGATGATGTCAGTCTATAAACAGAACCAGGTGATGTCAGTCTATAAACAGAACCAGATGATGTCAGTCTATAAACAGAACCAGATGATGTCAGTCTATAAACAGAGCCAGATGATGTCAGTCTATAAACAGAACCAGATGATGTCAGTCTATAAACAGAACCAGATGATGTCAGTCTATAAACAGAACCAGATGATGTCAGTCTATAAACAGAACCAGATGATGTCAGTATATAAACAGAACCAGATGATGTCAGTCTATAAACAGAACCAGATGATGTCAGTCTATAAACAGAACCAGATGATGTCTGTATATAAACAGAACCAGATGATGTCAGTCTATAAACAGAACCAGATGATGTCAGTCTATAAACAGAACCAGGTGATGTCAGTCTATAAACAGAACCAGATGATGTCAGTCTATAAACAGAACCAGATGATGTCAGTCTATAAACAGAGCCAGATGTCAGTCTATAAACAGAGCCAGATGTCAGTCTATAAACAGAGCCAGATGATGTCAGTCTATAAACAGAACCAGATGATGTCAGTCTATAAACAGAACCAGATGATGTCAGTCTATAAACAGAACCAGATGATGTCAGTATATAAACAGAACCAGATGATGTCAGTCTATAAACAGAACCAGATGATGTCAGTCTATAAACAGAGCCAGATGATGTCAGTCTATAAACAGAGCCAGATGATGTCAGTCTATAAACAGAACCAGATGATGTCAGTCTATAAACAGAACCAGATGATGTCAGTCTATAAACAGAACCAGATGATGTCAGTCTATAAACAGAGCCAGATGATGTCAGTCTATAAACAGAACCAGATGATGTCAGTCTATAAACAGAACCAGATGATGTCAGTCTATAAACAGAACCAGATAATGTCAGTCTATAAACAGAACCAGGTGATGTCAGTCTATAAACCCAACCAGATGATGTCAGTCTATAAACAGAACCAGATGATGTCAGTCTATAAACCCAACCAGATGATGTCAGTCTATAAACCCAACCAGATGATGTCAGTCTATAAACAGAACCAGATGATGTGAGTCTATAAACCCAACCAGATGATGTCAGTCTATAAACCCAACCAGGTGATGTCAGTCTATAAACCCAACCAGGTGATGTCAGTCTATAAACCCAGCCAGGTGATGTCAGTCTATAAACAGAACCAGGTGATGTCAGTCTATAAACCCAACCAGATGATGTCAGTCTATAAACCCAACCAGGTGATGTCAGTCTATAAACCCAACCAGGTGATGTCAGTCTATAAACCCAACCAGATGATGTCAGTCTATAAACAGAACCAGGTGATGTCAGTCTATAAACAGAACCAGATGATGTCAGTCTATAAACCCAACCAGATGATGTCAGTCTATAAACCACACCAGATGATGTCAGTCTATAAACCACACCAGATGATGTCAGTCTATAAACCCAACCAGGTGATGTTGTCGTAGTGCACTAGTTAATAGTTTCTAAAAAACATCTGAATGGAATGGAATGACTCACCTGGGTTGGTGTAATTATAGGTGTTGTCTTTCAGACGAATATTCTCCAGCTTCCTCAACGACTGAAGGCAGTGGATGTTGTCAATACTGTTGATGATTAAAAACAAAGTTTAATTTCCCAAAAAGCCTCCAGACTGATCATTCTAAAGCAAGAGGTTTTAAGACAATGAATGATGCTCAACCATACCATGTTATTGGTACTACACTGTTATTAGACCTGTTACTAGACCTAAACTGTTATGGACCTGTTATTAGACCTGTTATTAGACCTGTTATTGGACCTGTTATTAGACCTGTTATTGGACCTGTTATTAGACCTGTTATTAGACCTGTTATTAGACCTGTTATTGGACCTGTTATTAGACCTGTTATTAGACCTGTTATTAGACCTGTTATTAGACCTGTTATTGGACCTGTTATTAGTCCTGTTATTAGTCCTGTTATTAGACCTGTTATTAGACCTGTTATTAGACCTGTTATTGGACCTATTATTGGACCTGTTATTGGACCTGTTATTAGACCTGTTATTAGACCTGTTATTAGTCCTGTTATTGGACCTGTTATTAGACCTACACTGTTATTAGACCTGTTATTAGACCTGTTATTGGACCTGTTATTAGACCTGTTATTAGACCTGTTATTAGACCTGTTATTAGACCTGTTAGACCTAAACTGTTATGGACCTGTTATTAGACCTGTTATTCGACCTGTTATTAGACCTACACTGTTATTAGACCTGTTATTAGACCTGTTATTAGACCTGTTATTAGACCTGTTATTAGTCCTGTTATTAGACCTGTTATTAGACCTGTTATTAGACCTGTTATTAGACCTGTTATTGGACCTGTTATTAGACCTGTTATTAGACCTACACTGTTATGGACCTGTTATTAGACCTGTTATTAGACCTGTTATTAGACCTGTTATTAGACCTACACTGTTATTAGACCTGTTATTGGACCAGTTATTAGACCTGTTATTAGACCTGTTACTAGACCTGTTATTAGACCTGTTATTAGACCTGTTATTAGACCTGTTATTAGACCTACACTGTTACTAGACCTACACTGTTATTAGACCTGTTATTAGACCTGTTATTAGACCTGTTATTGGACCAGTTATTAGACCTGTTATTAGACCTACACTGTTATGGACCTGTTATTAGACCTGTTATTAGACCTGTTATTAGACCTGTTATTAGACCTACACTGTTATTAGACCTGTTATTGGACCAGTTATTAGACCTGTTATTAGACCTGTTATTAGACCTGTTACTAGACCTGTTATTAGACCTGTTATTAGACCTGTTACTAGACCTACACTGTTATTAGACCTGTTATTAGACCTGTTATTAGACCTGTTATTAGACCTGTTATTAGAACTACACTGTTATTAGACCTGTTATTAGACCTGTTATTAGACCTGTTATTAGACCTGTTATTAGACCTGTTATTAGACCTGTTATTAGACCTGTTATTAGACCTACACTGTTATTAGACCTGTTATTAGACCTGTTATTAGTCCTGTTATTAGACCTGTTATTAGACCTGTTATTGGACCTGTTATTGGACCTGTTATTGGACCTGTTATTAGACCTGTTATTAGACCTGTTATTAGACCTGTTATTGGACCTGTTATTAGACCTGTTATTAGACCTGTTATTAGACCTGTTATTAGACCTACACTGTTATTAGACCTGTTATTAGACCTGTTATTAGTCCTGTTATTAGACCTGTTATTAGACCTGTTATTGGACCTGTTATTGGACCTGTTATTAGACCTGTTATTAGACCTGTTATTAGACCTGTTATTGGACCTGTTATTAGACCTGTTATTAGACCTGTTATTAGACCTACACTGTTATTGGACCTGTTATTAGACCTGTTATTAGACCTGTTATTAGACCTGTTATTAGACCTACACTGTTATTGGACCTGTTATTAGACCTGTTATTAGACCTGTTATTAGACCTGTTATTAGTCCTGTTATTAGACCTGAAATTGGACCTGTTATTAGACCTGTTATTGGACCTGTTATTGGACCTGTTATTGGACCTGTTATTAGACCTGTTATTAGACCTGTTATTAGACCTGTTATTGGACCTGTTATGGACCTGTTATTGGACCTGTTATTAGACCTGTTATTAGACCTGTTATTAGACCTGTTATTAGACCTGTTATTAGTCCTGTTATTAGACCTGTTATTAGACCTGTTATTGGACCTGTTATTGGACCTGTTATTAGACCTGTTATTGGACCTGTTATTGGACCTGTTATTAGTCCTGTTATTAGACCTGTTATTGGACCTGTTATTGGACCTGTTATTGGACCTGTTATTAGACCTGTTATTGGACCTGTTATTGGACCTGTTATTAGACCTGTTATTAGACCTGTTATTAGACCTGTTATTAGACCTGTTATTGGACCTGTTATGGACCTGTTATTAGACCTGTTATTGGACCTGTTATTAGACCTGTTATTAGACCTGTTATTAGACCTGTTATTAGACCTGTTATTGGACCTGTTATTAGACCTACACTGTTATTAGACCTGTTATTAGTCCTGTTATTGGACCTGTTATTAGACCTACACTGTTATTAGACCTGTTATTAGACCTGTTATTAGACCTGTTATTAGACCTGGTATTAGTCCTGTTATTAGACCTGGTATTAGACCTGGTATTAGACCTGTTATTAGACCTGTTATTGTACCTGTTATTAGACCTGTTATTAGACCTGTTATTGGACCTGTTATTAGACCTGTTATTAGACCTGTTATTAGACCTGTTATTAGACCTGTTATTGGACCTGTTATTAGACCTGGTATTAGACCTGTTATTGGACCTGTTATTGGACCTGTTATTGGACCTGTTATTAGACCTGTTATTAGTCCTGTTATTGGACCTGTTATTAGACCTGTTATTAGACCTGTTATTAGACCTGTTATTAGACCTGTTATTGGACCTGTTATTAGTCCTGTTATTAGTCCTGTTATTAGACCTGTTATTAGACCTGTTATTAGACCTGTTATTGGACCTATTATTGGACCTGTTATTGGACCTGTTATTAGACCTGTTATTAGACCTGTTATTAGTCCTGTTATTGGACCTGTTATTAGACCTACACTGTTATTAGACCTGTTATTAGACCTGTTATTAGACCTGTTATTAGTCCTGTTATTAGACCTGTTATTAGACCTGTTATTAGTCCTGTTATTAGACCTGTTATTAGACCTGTTATTAGACCTGTTATTGGACCTGTTATTAGACCTGTTATTAGACCTGTTATTAGTCCTGTTATTAGACCTGTTATTGGACCTGTTATTAGACCTGTTATTATACCTGTTATTAGACGTGTTATTAGACCTGTTATTAGACCTGTTATTGGACCTGTTATTGGACCTGTTATTGGACCTGTTATTAGACCTGTTATTAGACCTGTTATTAGACCTGTTATTAGACCTAAACTGTTATTAGACCTGTTATTGGACCTGTTATTAGTCCTGTTATTAGACCTGTTATTGGACCTGTTATTAGACCTGTTATTGGACCTGTTATTGGACCTGTTATTAGACCTGTTATTAGACGTGTTATTAGACCTGTTATTAGACCTGTTATTAGACCTGTTATTAGACCTGTTATTAGACCTGTTATTGGACCTGTTATTAGTCCTGTTATTAGACCTGTTATTAGACCTGTTATTAGACCTGTTATTGGACCTGTTATTAGACCTGTTATTAGACCTGTTATTGGACCTGTTATTAGACCTGTTATTGGACCTGTTATTGGACCTGTTATTAGACCTGTTATTAGACCTGTTATTGGACCTGTTATTAGTCCTGTTATTAGTCCTGTTATTAGTCCTGTTATTAGACCTGTTATTAGACCTGTTATTGGACCTGTTATTGGACCTGTTATTAGACCTGTTATTAGACCTGTTATTAGACCTGTTATTAGACCTGTTATTGGACCTGTTATTAGACCTGTTATTGGACCTGTTATTAGTCCTGTTATTAGTCCTGTTATTAGTCCTGTTATTAGACCTGTTATTAGACCTGTTATTGGACCTGTTATTGGACCTGTTATTAGACCTGTTATTAGACCTGTTATTGGACCTGTTATTAGACCTGTTATTAGACCTGTTATTAGTCCTGTTATTAGTCCTGTTATTAGACCTGTTATTAGACCTGTTATTAGACCTGTTATTGGACCTGTTATTGGACCTGTTATTAGACCTGTTATTAGACCTGTTATTGGACCTGTTATTAGACCTGTTATTAGACCTGTTATTAGACCTGTTATTAGACCTGTTATTAGACCTGTTATTAGACCTGTTATTAGACCTACACTGATATTACACCTACATCGTTTATAGGCCTACACTTATCAGGCCTACACTGGTATCACAGTACTGTAAATAGTAAATACATATTTACCTGGATATGACATCACATTACTGTAACTAGTAAATACATATTTACCTGGAGATGACATCACATTACTGTAACTAGTAAATACATATTTACCTGGAGATGACATCACATTACTGTAACTAGTAAATACATATTTACCTGGAGATGACATCACATTACTGTAACTAGTAAATACATATTTACCTGGATATGACATCACATTACTGTAACTAGTAAATACATATTTACCTGGAGATGACATCACATTACTGTAACTAGTAAATACATATTTACCTGGATATGACATCACATTACTGTAACTAGTAAATACATATTTACCTGGATATGACATCACATTACTGTAACTAGTAAATACATATTTACCTGGATATGACATCACATTACTGTAACTAGTAAATACATATTTACCTGGATATGACATCACATTACTGTAACTAGTAAATACATATTTACCTGGATATGACATCACATTACTGTAACTAGTAAATACATATTTACCTGGATATGAGGTTCCCAGCCACATTCAGGCTCTGTAAACTGTCACAGCTGGAAATGTCTTCTGGAAGCAGACAAAACATAAAAACATTTCAAGCTGGAATCGTTAATGGAGAAACTGCCATGTTGGTTTGAGATATTACAACACCTCAGTCGGTCAACAAAACAATAAAGGCGTTAGGGCGACCAGTGGCGCCGTTTCCCCTCATGTGGATTTCATCTTTAAAGATCATAAACGGACCACCAACCGGACATCTCCACACCGTCACACTTGACCACATCTGTATTGTAATAGCACAATGGAAACAGAGAACGAATGCATCCCAGAACAGTTTCACATGCAGTTGTGTATTGTAGTATTCTATACCTAAGTTAGAGATCCTGTTGGCTGACACGTTGAGTATCTGTAGTAGTCTCAGAGAAGAGAGTGGAGCCAGGTTAGTGATGTTGTTACCAGACAGATCCAGTCTCTCCAGATTTATACAGTCCCCGATACAGCCTAGATCATAGATCCCTGGAGAACAGACAATCATAGGACACGCCCTCTTGTTACAAAACATTCACAACCAGCTGATCCTGGAAAACACACATAGCACACCACCACGTGTTAAACGAAAGGGTTTACAATCAAGCTCATGATGTGAAGCAGCCAAGATGAAGCTAGAGAGACTTGTGTTATTCTAGAGAGAAAGAAGTACGACGACAATAACAAACTCGTCTAGCTAGCGTCTGGTTCTGGCTAGATTAGAAACTGAAGTACGACAACATCAAACTCTTCTAGCTAGCGTCTGGTTCTGGCTAGATTAGAAACTGAAGTACGACAACTACAAACTCTTCTAGCTAGCGTCTGGTTCTGGCTAGATTAGAAACTGAAGTACGACAACATCAAACTCTTCTAGCTAGCGTCTGGTTCTGGCTAGATTAGAAACTGAAGTACGACAACAACTAACTCTTCTAGCTAGCGTCTGGTTCTGGCTAGATTAGAAACTGAAGTACGACAACTACAAACTCTTCTAGCTAGCGTCTGGTTCTGGCTAGATTAGAAACTGAAGTATGACAACAACAAACACTTCTAGCTAGTGTCTGGTTCTGGCTAGATTAGAAACTGAAGTATGACAACAAACTCTTCTAGCTAGCATCTGGTTCTGGCTAGATTAGAAACTGAAGTACGATAACAACAAACTCTTCTAGCTAGCGTCTGGTTCTGGCTAGATTACAAGGTGACAATGATGTCATCTGATTTTACCGAGACCTCGGAGCTTCAGGAACAGAATAGATTCCAGATCAAACTCTCCCGTCCGGGACTTCAGCAGCACAGCCGTCACCTTGGAGATTCTCTCGGTTTCTGGGATATAAAGGAGGAGAAGAAGATGATAAAACTAGTGTGTGAGTCAGAGATGATGTCTGCACTGGAACAACACTAGTTAACCTGTCTATTGTAGTCAGAGTGGAGGATATCAAATCAAATCTTATTTGTCACACGCGCCGAATACAACAGCTGTAGACTTTAGTGAAATGCTTACTTTCAAGCCCTTAACCAACAATGCAATTTTAAGAAAAATTAAGTAAAAGTTAAGTAAAAAAATTGAAAATATAAGTAACAAATAATTAAACAGCAGCAGTAAAATAACAATAGCGAGGCTATATACAGGGGGTACCAGTTAGTCGAGGTAATATGTACATGTAGAATTATTGAAGTCACTATGCATAAATAACAAACAGAGTAGCTGCAGCCGAAAATACGGGGGAGGGGGTGGGGCAAGTAGTCTGGGTGGCCCTTTGATTAGCTTTTCAGGAGTCTTATGGATTGGGGGTAGAAGCTGTTATGAAGCCTTTTGCACTCCGGTACCGCTTGTCGTGTGGTAGCAGAGAGAACAGTCTATGACTAGGGCCTTCCTCTGACACCGCCTGGTATAGAGGTCCTGGATGGCAGGAAGCTTGGCCCCAGTGATGTACTGGGCCATAAGCACTACCCTCTGTAGTGCCTTGCGGTCAGAGGACGAGCAGTTGCCATACCAGGTAGTGAAGCAACTAGTCAGGATGCTCTCGATGGTGCAGCTGTGGAACTTTTTGAGGATCTGAGGACCCATGCCAAATCTATTCAGTCTCCTGAAGGGGAATAGGCTTTGTCGTGCCCACTTCACGACTGTCTTGGTGTGTTTGGACCATGAAAGTTTGTTGGTGATGTGGACACCAAGGAACTTGAAGCTCTCAACCTGCTCCATTACAGCACCGTCGATGAGAATGGGGGCGTGCTCGGTCCTCCTTTACCTGTAGTCTACAATCATCTCCTTAGTCTTGATCACGTTGAGAGAGAGGTTGTTGTCCTGACACCACACAGCCGGTCTCTCTTGATGATGGTGTTGGAGTCGTGTCTGGCCATGCAGTCATGAGTGAACAGGGAGTACAGGAGGGGACTGAGCACGCACCCCTGAGGGGCCCCGTCTTGAGGATCAGCGTGGCGGATGTAAAGTCGTGGCCAAAAGTTGAGAATAACACAAATATGAATTTCCACAAAGTTACAGTTATAGACTGTTTTCTCTGCTACCGCACGGCAAGCGGTACCGGAGCGCCAAGTTGAGGACCAAGAGGCTCCTCAACAGCTTCTATCCCGAAGCCATAAGAATTCTGAACAATTAATAAAATCGCCACCGGACAATTTACATTGACCCCCTCCCCCCTTCCTTTTGTAAACTGCTGCTACTCGCTGTTTATTATCTATGCATAGTCACTTCACCCCCACCCCATGTACAAATTACCTCTACTAACATGTACCCCCGCACACTGACTCGGTACCGGTGCCCCCTGTATATAGCCTTGTTATTCTTATTGTGTTACTTTTTTAGTATTACTTTTTATTTTAGTATAATCGGTAAATATTTTCTTAACTCTTCTTGAACTGCACTGTTGGTGACAAATAAAGTTTGATTTGAGACTATGTGTGGAAAATGATTTAAGACAGACTCTCTCCAATACAACCCAACATTGCAGAGTTATGTGCATCCTTTCAAGCACATCCTTCTCATTAACCTGTGGTGAGTTATTCACCATTTTTGATGAACAAATAAGGTTTTATATGTAAGATGGTTAAATAAAGAGCAAAATGATTTATTATTATTATTATTTGTGCCCTGGTTCTATAAGAGCTCTTTGTCACTTCCCACGAGCCGGGTTGTGAAAAACACACACATTCTTATGTTTAATAAATGTACAGGTACAGCTGACCCTGGTGCTAGAGGGGATACGCTGACCCTGGTGCTAGAGGGGGTACAGCTGACCCTGGTGCTAGAGGGGGTACAGCTGACCCTGGTGCTAGAGGGGATACGCTGACCCTGGTGCTAGAGGGGGTACAGCTGACCCTGGTGCTAGAGGGGGTATGCTGACCTTGGTGCTAGAGGGGGTACAGCTGACCCTGGTGCTAGAGGGGGTACAGCTGACCCTGGTGCTAGAGGGGGTACAGCTGACCCTGGTGCTAGAGGGGGGACGCTGACCCTGGTGCTAGAGGGGGTACAGCTGACCCTGGTGCTAGAGGAGGTAAGCTGACCCTGGTGCTAGAGGGGGTACGCTGACCCTGGTGCTAGAGGGGGTACGCTGACCCTGGTGCTAGAGGGGGTACGCTGACCCTGGTGCTAGAGGGGGTACAGCTGACCCTGGTGCTAGAGGGGGTACAGCTGACCCTGGTGCTAGAGGGGGTAAGCTGACCCTGGTGCTAGAGGGGGTACGCTGACCCTGGTGCTAGAGGGGGTACAGATGACCCTGGTGCTAGAGGGGGTACAGCTGACCCTGGTGCTAGAGGGGGTACAGCTGACCCTGGTGCTAGAGGGGGTACGCTGACCCTGGTGCTAGAGGGGGTACAGCTGACCCTGGTGCTAGAGGGGGTACAGCTGACCCTGGTGCTAGAGGGGGTACAGCTGACCATGGTGCTAGAGGGGGTAAGCTGACCCTGGTGCTAGAGGGGGTACAGCTGACCCTGGTGCTAGAGGGGGTACGCTGACCCTGGTGCTAGAGGGGGTACAGCTGACCCTGGTGCTATAGGGGGTACGCTGACCCTGGTGCTAGAGGGGGTACGCTGACCCTGGTGCTAGAGGGGGTACAGCTGACCCTGGTGCTAGAGGGGGTACGCTGACCCTGGTGCTAGAGGGTTAACAAACTAAACCAGTCCATATGTTCAAACCCACAGTAGAGTACTGAGTACAGCACAGTGAGTAGAGCATAGTAGAGTACTGAGTACAGTACAGCGAATAGAGCACTGAGTACAGTACAGCGAGTAGAGTACAGTAGAGTACTGAGTACAGTACAGCGAGTAGAGTACAGTAGAGTACTGAGTACAGTACAGTACAGCGAGTAGAGCACAGTAGAGTACTGAGTACAGTACAGCGAATAGAGCACTGAGTACAGTACAGCGAGTAGAGTACAGTAGAGTACTGAGTACAGTACAGTACAGCGAGTAGAGCACAGTAGAGTACTGAGTACAGTACAGCGAGTAGAGTACAGTAGAGTACTGAGTACAGTACAGCACAGTGAGTAGAGCATAGTAGAGTACCGAGTACAGTACAGCGAGTAAAGTACAGTACTGAGTACAGTACAGTGAGTAGAGCACAGTAGAGTACTGAGTACAGTACAGTACAGCGAGTAGAGCACTGAGTACAGTACAGCGAGTAGAGCACAGTAGAGTACTGAATACAGTACAGCGAGTAGAGTACAGTAGAGTACTGAGTACAGTACAGCACAGTGAGTAGAGCACAGTAGAGTACTGAGTACAGTACAGCGAGTAGAGTACAGTAGAGTACTGAGTACAGTAGAGCACAGTGAGTAGAGCACAGTAGAGTACCGAGTACAGTACAGGGAGTAGAGTACAGTAGAGTACTGAGTACAGTACAGTACAGCGAGTAGAGCACAGTAGAGTACTGAGTACAGTACAGCGAGTAGAGTACAGTAGAGTACTGAGTACAGTACAGCACAGTGAGTAGAGCATAGTAGAGTACCGAGTACAGTACAGCGAGTAGAGTACAGTAGAGTACTGAGTACAGTACAGCGAGTAGAGCACAGTAGAGTACTGAGTACAGTACAGCGAGTAGAGTACAGTAGAGTACTGAGTACAGTACAGTACAGCGAGTAGAGCACTGAGTACAGTACAGCGAGTAGAGTACAGTAGAGTACTGAGTACAGTACAGTACAGCGAGTAGAGCACAGTAGAGTACTGAGTACAGTACAGCGAGTAGAGTACAGTAGAGTACTGAGTACAGTACAGCACAGTGAGTAGAGCATAGTAGAGTACCGAGTACAGTACAGCGAGTAGAGTACAGTAGAGTACTGAGTACAGTACAGCGAGTAGAGCACAGTAGAGTACTGAATACAGTACAGCGAGTAGAGTACAGTAGAGTACTGGGTACAGTACAGCACAGTGAGTAGAGCACAGTAGAGTACTGAGTACAGTACAGCGAGTAGAGTACAGTAGAGTACTGAGTACAGTAGAGCACAGTGAGTAGAGCACAGTAGAGTACCGAGTACAGTACAGGGAGTAGAGTACAGTAGAGTACTGAGTACAGTACAGTACAGCGAGTAGAGCACAGTAGAGTACAGTAGAGTACTGAGTACAGTACAGTACAGCGAGTAGAGCACAGTACTGAATACAGTACAGCGAGTAGAGTACAGTAGAGTACTGAATACAGTACAGCGAGTAGAGTACAGTAGAGTACTGAGTACAGTACAGTACAGCGAGTAGAGCACAGTAGAGTACTGAGTACAGTACAGCGAGTAGAGTACAGTAGAGTACTGAGTACAGTACAGCACAGTGAGTAGAGCACAGTAGAGTACCGAGTACAGTACAGCGAGTAGAGTACAGTACTGAGTACAGTACAGTGAGTAGAGCACAGTAGAGTACTGAGTACAGTACAGTACAGCGAGTAGAGCACAGTAGAGTACTGAGTACAGTACAGCGAGTAGAGTACAGTAGAGTACTGAGTACAGTACAGCACAGTGAGTAGAGCACAGTAGAGTACCGAGTACAGTACAGCGAGTAGAGTACAGTACTGAGAACAGCGAGTAGAGTACAGTAGAGTACCGAGTACAGTACAGTGAGTAGAGCACAGTAGAGTACCGAGTACAGTACAGCGAGTAGAGTACAGTAGAGTACTGAGTACAGTACAGCGAGTAGAGCACAGTAGAGTACTGAGTACAGTACAGCGAGTAGAGTACAGTAGAGTACTGAGTACAGTACAGTGAGTAGAGTACAGTAGAGTACTGAGTACAGTACAGTGAGTAGAGCACAGTAGAGTACCGAGTACAGTACAGCGAGTAGAGTACAGTAGAGTACTGAGTACAGTACAGCGAGTAGAGCACAGTAGAGTACTGAGTACAGTACAGCGAGTAGAGTAGAGCACAGTAGAGTACTGAGTACAGTACAGCGAGTAGAGCACTGAGTACAGTACAGCGAGTAGAGTACAGTAGAGTACTGAGTACAGTACAGTACAGCGAGTAGAGCACTGAGTACAGTACAGCGAGTAGAGTACAGTAGAGTACTGAGTACAGTACAGCGAGTAGAGCACAGTAGAGTACTGAGTACAGTACAGCGAGTAGAGTACAGTAGAGTACTGAGTACAGTACAGCGAGTAGAGTACAGTAGAGTACCGAGTACAGTACAGCGAGTAGAGTACAGTAGAGCACTGAGTACAGTACAGTGAGTAGAGTACTGAGTACAGTACAGCACTGTACAGTGAGCAGAGCTGATTGGTTAAAAAACACATTCCAGACAGTGTCTGTTTCACAAGTTACCACCGGCTAAATCTATTACGTTGAAATGTCTATTTACTCTGTTCCATCTGACTGCACAATCCACTGTCTCATCAGCCCAGCCAGGCAATTTATAACCTTTATCTCCACTATAAACATTATCTAGACATTCTCACATTTCTTTTAGACTAACATTTAGTTTACAACAGCGGAGATTTGTATAAACCTTGCTGTTTGTCTCTCTGACATTTGCAACATTCTTTCAATATTGAAATTGGATCTCCTGCCGTCCCGTAGTAAAGAACGTGAGTTGGGACGAGACACAGGCAGGGAGCGTTTTTCAGACAGTCAAAATCATGAATCAGCTGGCATCATTTTTATGGATATATTCAAATAAATGTGAATTGAAAAAAGGTCAAATGAAGTGCAGCTAGTTTGAAGTGATTGTGTTGTTGGCTGTGTTGTAGGCTGTGTTGTTGGCTGTGTTGTTGGCTGTGTTGTAGGCTGTGTTGTAGGCTGTGTTGTTGGCTGTGTTGTTGGCTGTGTTGTTGGCTGTGTTGTTGGCTGTGTTGTAGGCTGTGTTGTTGGCTGTGTTGTTGGCTGTGTTGTTGGCAAGCTCCTCTGAACTACAGTGTCCTGACGAAATTGCACCTGATTAGCTCATTGCTATGGATGTATCCAAATAAATGTCACTAGAAAACAGCTTAAACAAATGCAAATGCAACTACTTTGCCGTTATTCTGGCTGCACTTTTTGACGTGACTAAGTTAGCCGTAGTTGGCTAGCTAGCAAGCAAGGGATAATAATGTTGCCAGCGAGTATGGCAATGGAACGTTTAGAACGAACGACTGGGTCGCGGCTCTGGCAACCGAACCAATAGAACGAACGACTGGGTCGCGGCTCTGGCAACCGAACCAATAGAACGAACGACTGGGTCGCGGCTCTGGGAACCGAACCAATAGAACGATCGACTGGGTCGCGGCTCTGGCAACCGAACCAATAGAACGAACGACTGGGTCGCGGCTCTGGCAACCGAACCAATAGAACGAACGACCTTCCGGCTTGGGTAGCAACCCTAGATTTGTGTCTGAACTATATCTTGTGGAAGGATGAAATAGTAGAAATAAATTAATCAAATGAATGTGTAATGAAAATATGTCAAACATTATTTGAATATGTTGGTAACCCGTTGTATAAAAGTGATAATGCCCTCGAAACCAGTGTTTTGGAGGATATATTGGCAAGGTTTGCTGGCCCTCGACTTCGGCCTAATAACACCCGTGTCAATATATCCTCCAAACACCAGCTGCTTCAGCATTATCACATAAGTAGAGTACAGTACAATACAGTACAGGAAAGTACAGTATATGCTGTAGTAAACTATACTCTATTGTAGTCTGCTCTGTACTGAACTGCACAATGATGTCCAAACTTGTGAAACATGAGGACAATGACATTCAAACCCATTTTTATGCATTTTTGTGCAGTACAGATCAGAGACCCATGATGTAATTCCATTACCAGGTGCAAATCCACTTCACTCAATAACCAAAAGAGATTTGTTGAAAGTCAAGGTGTGATGTCATATCTGACACCCCATTCTTTCTGCACACGTCTTTGAATATTAATTCAGAGCATTTTGTTGGAAAACGTGTTGGCATAAAAACCTGAGGGGGATTTTACCATAATTCTGTTATCAAAGTCTACATTTGCACAGTCCTTCCACTAAATTGCTTTTTGTAACGTTTTCAGTGGAAATGTTAAAGTAGTCACTGTGAATAGAGTTGTATGGGTTGTTAAACTTTGAAATCAATGGTTGTTTGTCATACATTTTAATGTGAAACAAACGGAGTCAAAGCGTGATGCCGTTACCAGCTCCAAAAGAGTGCTGACTACTATTCTGTCTCGGGGCAAATAATGACATGAATTCATTGTAGCTTGCTGGTTACATGGCTAAGACTTAGCCTACGCGGCTACCAAGCAAATACAGAGCAATTCATGAATTATGAATGAGTGACTGTGGACGAATATGATACTGTATCAGTGATGGCTTAATAATCAACTAACCTTAAGGAAGAAAAGGTTGTTTGCTATCCGTTATGGTTCGGAATTACGTTAGTTGAGCTGGGTTTGTCAGATGATGATGCAGTAGCGTAACGTTAGCAAGTGGCTGTCCAGGCAGCAGGCTACTGTTGCTCTGTTATTGTTAGCTAGCAACAAGCCATCCATCTAGCTATGAACTCACCTTGATCTTTCATGTCTCTCTTTGAATCCATCCTTATATAGTTAGGTTAGTTAGCTCATGTACTGAACATCGAACTGGATAGTGATTTCTTTGGGAATTTTGAGTGAAATTGTCATCTGTCCTTGATTTTGCAGGACAGCTGACGACGGTAATGCTAGCCAGTGCAGCGCGCAGGTAACTACAGGATTAGCTAGCTAGCACGATGGCTAACATTATGCCTATTTGCACACTTGTTGGAAGCAAATGATTCCGCAAACGTTGCTACTCAGTTAAAACCGAAGCGAGCCACAATACACTATATTACTGTGTTCCAAAACGCGAATAAATGTAATGTTGACCTGACTTTGTGCGTTCGCAAAATCCCTCTGGCTATCCACTCCGACCAGAGCACTCTTCATCTGAGTATGCGAGAGCGCAGAATAACTGGTGAATTTACGAATGCGCAACGCCCGTTGAATATGACCGGTGTCAGTAAACGTCGGCCCCAAAAAATCTAAATGATTGCCAGCAGCACAAATACAGTCACCAACGCTCTAGATTACATTAACAACCTAACCAACTCTGCTGGGTAAGTAAAATGGTCAGCGTGTTCAGAAGTATTCTGTCACTTGTGTCTAGAAGTTGCTAGCAAGCTAGGCAATTTTAGACAATTAGCGTTAACTTGGACGCTGCGGTTGAGGTCAGCACGCTGGGACCAAGCCTACTCCTCGGCCTGAGTGTCCAGAGTGCGCCCTGAACGCCCCGAGAGAGAAACGCTCTGCATTTACGAACGCACCCTTAAAGATGACTCCCGGAAGACACGCACAGTTTGTTTTGATATTTCTATGGCAACGTAGCTATCATATACGCAAATCGCAAATGTTTCTTCAAAGCTGTCAACTCACCGCAGTTGTGTTCTGGAACTAGAAAAACGTGGCTACGTATCCTCTTTGAATTCTACTAATACACGGGGAAAACACGACTTAGCCTTTCTGCAGATGAAACAGGAACAATATTTACGTTTGAAAAATATATTTTTTGCAATCCAATGCTTGCGTGGGTGTTTGACAGACGCGCCTGGTGGTAGCTATAAGTTGTTGCAGGTACTATTCTGTCATCGGTGGTGGACAGCAGCCGGTGCTGAGACTCTCTGGAGGCTTTTTTATGTATTTTATTTCATCTTTATTTAACCAGGTAGGCCAGTTGAGAACAAGTTCTCATTTACAACTGCGACCTGGCCAAGATGAAGCAAAGCAGTGCGACACAAACAACAACACAGAAATAGAAATAAACAAACGTACAGTCAATAACACAAAATAAAATAAAAATAGAAAAATCTATGTACAGTGTGTGCAAATGTAGAAGAGTAGGGAGGTAGGCAATAAATAGGCCCTAGAGGAGAAAATAATTACAATTTAGCATTAATACTGGAGTGATAGATATGCAGATGATGATGTGCAAGTAGAGATACTGGGGTGCAAAAGAGAAAGAGGGGTAAGTAATAATATGGGGATGAGGTAGTCGGGTGTGCTATTTACAGATTGTCTGTGTACAGGTACAGTGATCGGTAAGCTGCTCAGACAGCTGATGCTTAAAGTTAGAGAGGGAGATATAAGACTCCAACTTCAGAGATTTTTGCAAGTCGTTCCAGTCATTGGCAGCAGAGAACTGGAAGGAAAGGCGGCCAAAGTAAGTGTTTGCTTTGGGAATGACCAGTGCAATATACCTGCTGGAGCGCGTGCTACGGGTGGGTGTTGCTGTTGTAACAGTATAACTTTAAACCGTCCCCTCGCCCCGACACGGGCACGAACCAGGGACCTTCTGCACACATCAACAACTGACACCCACGAAGCGTCGTTACCCATCGCTCCACAAAAGCCGCGGCCTCTTGCAGAGCAAGGGGCAACACTACTAATAGGTTTCAGAGCAAGTGACGTAACTGATTGAAACGCTACTAGCGCGTACCCGCTAACTAGCTAGCCATTTCACATCCGTTACACTCACCCCCCTTTCAACCTCCTCCTTTTCCGCAGCAACCAGTGATCCTGGTCACGGCACCAATGTAACAGTATAACTTTAAACCGTCCCCTCGCCCCGACACGGGCACGAACCAGGGACCTTCTGCACACATCAACAACTGACACCCACGAAGCGTCGTTACCCATCGCTCCACAAAAGCCGCGGCCCTTGCAGAGCAAGGGGCAACACTACTAATAGGTTTCAGAGCAAGTGACGTAACTGATTGAAACGCTACTAGCGCGTACCCGCTAACTAGCTAGCCATTTCACATTTGTAGGGGTCTGGATTTGGGTGAAGGAGAAATGGGGGAGGCTTGGGCAAGTTGCTGCAGGGGTGCAGAGCTGTTGGCCCGTGTAGGAGTAGCTAGGTGGAAAGCATGGCCAGCCGTAGAAAAATGCTTATTGAAATTAGCGATTATTGTAGATTTATCAGTGGTGACAGTGTTTCCTAGTCTCAGTGCAGTGGGCAGCTGGGAGGAGGTGCTCTTATTCTGCATGGACTTTACAGTGTCCCAAAACTTTTGTTAATTTATGCTACAGGATGCAAATTTCTGTTTGAAAAAGCTAGCCTCAGCTTTCCTAACTGCTTGTGTATATTGGTTCCTGACTTCCCTGAAAAGTTGCATATCGCAGGGGCTATTCGATGCTAATACTGGTCAAGGGCAGTCAAGTCTGGGGTGAACCAAGGACTACATCTGTTCTTAGTTCTACATTTTTTGAATGGGGCATGCTTATTTAAGATGATGAGGAAAGCACTTTTAAAGAGCAACCAGTCATCCTCTACTGACGGAATGAGGTCAATAACCTTCCAGGATACCCGGGCCAGGTCAATTAGAAAGGCCTGCTCACTGAAGTGTTTTAGGGAGCGCTTGACAGTGATGAGGGGTGGTCGTTTGACCGCGGACCCATTACGGATGTAGGCAATGAGGCAGTGATCGCTGAGATCCTGGTTGAAGACAGCAGAGGTGTATTTAGAGGGCAAGTTAGTCAGGATGATATCTAAGAGGGTACCCATGGTTACTGATTTGGGGTTATACCTGGTAGGTTCCTTGATCATTTGTGTGAGATTGAGGGCATCTAGTTTAGATTATAGGACGGCCGGGGTGTTAAGCATATCCTAGTGTAGGTCACATTGGGGGGCAATTAATTCACATATGGTGTCCAGGGCACAGCTGGGGGCAGAAGGTGGTCTATAACATGCGGCAACGGTGAGAGACTTGTTTCTGGAAAGGTGGATTTTTAAAAGTAGAAGCTTGAATTGTTTGGCCACAGACCTGGATAGTAAGACAGAACTCTGCAGGCTATCTCTGCAGTAGATCGCAACTCCGCCCCCTTTGGCAGTTCTATCTTGTCGGAAAATGTTGTAGTTGGGGATGAACATTTCTGGATTTTTGGTGGCCTTCCTAAGCCAGGATTCAGACACGGCTAGGACATCAGGGTTGGTGGAGTGTGCTAAACCAGTGAATGAAATGCTTAGTTGGACTATCACTTGTTTTTCAACAGGACAATGACCCAACACACCTCCAGGCTGTGTAAGGGCTATTTGACCAAGATGGTGAGTGATAGAGTGCTGCATCAAATGACTTGGCCTCCACAATAACCCGACCTCAACCCAATTATTCCAGGTGAAGCTGGATTAAGAGAATGCCAAGAGAGTGCAAAGCTGTCGTCAAGGCAAAGGATGGCTACTTTGAAGAATCTCAAATGTAAAATATATTTAGATTTGTTTAACAATTTTTTGGTTACTACATGATTCCATATGTGTTATTTCGTAGTTTTTTACAATGTAGAAAATAGTAAAAATAAAGGTTAATGTGTAATTCAATCATTAAATGGTATATGATATAATGCATCTATACTCCCCCTTAATAAACAGGTTTTGATTCAACTCATAAATTATATGTGAATGTATCTATGTTCCCCTTTATATCTGAATGTATTTATGTTCCCCTTTATATGTGAATGTATCTATGTTCCCCTTTATATGTAAATGTATCTATGTTCCCCTTTATATCTCAATGTATCTATGTTCCCCTTTATATGTGAATGTATCTATGTTCCCCTTTATATCTCAATGTATCTATGTTCCCCTTTATATGTGAATGTATCTATGTTCCCCTTTATATGTAAATGTATCTATGTTCCCCTTTATATCTCAATGTATCTATGTTCCCCTTTATATGTGAATGTATCTATGTTCCCCTTTATATGTAAATGTATCTATGTTCCCCTTTATATGTAAATGTATCTATGTTCCCCTTTATATCTCAATGTATCTATGTTCCCCTTTATATGTGAATGTATCTATGTTCCCCTTTATATCTCAATGTATCTATGTTCCCCTTTATATCTCAATGTATCTATGTTCCCCTTTATATGTGAATGTATTCACATGAAAACAAAGGCAAATTATTATTCATTACTTTGTAGTTTATAAAAAAGACCCAGCCACGCTCGTGCAAAATATAAAGTAGAGAAAATACATATTGTTAAATAAATAACATTAAAATAACTTTGATGTTATCAACCTGCATAGTGCCCAGTACTTTAATTGATTGTGAGACAGCTCATAAATGGCAAAAAGTTCAGTTTGAATGACACCCTGCAAAAGTATTCAGAAAAATAATAATTTGTGTAGTGTGTTGTAGTGTTGGGTTGGTGGGATAGTACACTGTGGTGTCCAGTAGTGTTGGGTTGATGGGATAGTACACTGTGGTGTCCAGTAGTGTTGGGTTGGTGGGATAGTACACTGTGGGGTCCAGTAGTGTTGGGTTGATGGGATAGTACACTGTGGTGTCCAGTAGTGTTGGGTTGATGGGATAGTACACTGTGGTGTCCAGTAGTGTTGGGTTGGTGGGATAGTACACTGTGGGGTCCAGTAGTGTTGGGTTGGTGGGATAGTACACTGTGGTGTCCAGTAGTATTGGGTTGGTGGGATAGTACACTGTGGTGTCCAGTAGTGTTGGGTTGGTGGGATAGTACACTGTGGGGTCCAGTAGTGTTGGGTTGATGGGATAGTACACTGTGGTGTCCAGTAGTGTTGGGTTGATGGGATAGTACACTGTGGTGTCCAGTAGTGTTGGGTTGGTGGGATAGTACACTGTGGGGTCCAGTAGTGTTGGGTTGATGGGATAGTACACTGTGGTGTCCAGTAGTGTTGGGTTGATGGGATAGTACACTGTGGTGTCCAGTAGTGTTGGGTTGATGGGATAGTACACTGTCCAGTAGTGTTGGGTTGATGGGATAGTACACTGTCCAGTAGTGTTGGGTTGGTGGGATAGTACACTGTGGTGTCCAGTAGTGTTGGGTTGGTGGGATAGTACACTGTGGTGTCCAGTAGTGTTGGGTTGATGGGATAGTACACTGTGGTGTCCAGTAGTGTTGGGTTGATGGGATAGTACACTGTGGTGTCCAGTAGTGTTGGGTTGGTGGGATAGTACACTGTGGTGTCCAGTAGTGTTGGGTTGGTGGGATAGTACACTGTCCAGTAGTGTTGGGTTGGTGGAATAGTACACTGTGGTGTCCAGTAGTGTTGGGTTGGTGGGATAGTACACTGTCCAGTAGTGTTGGGTTGGTGGGATAGTACACTGTGGTGTCCAGTAGTATTGGGTTGGTGGGATAGTACACTGTGGTGTCCAGTAGTGTTGGGTTGGTGGGATAGTACACTGTGGTGTCCAGTAGTGTTGGGTTGGTGGGATAGTACACTGTGGTGTCCAGTAGTGTTGGGTTGGTGGGATAGTACACTGTGGTGTCCAGTAGTGTTGGGTTGGTGGGATAGTACACTGTGGGGTCCAGTAGTGTTGGGTTGATGGGATAGTACACTGTGGTGTCCAGTAGTGTTGGGTTGGTGGGATAGTACACTGTCCAGTAGTGTTGGGTTGATGGGATAGTACACTGTGGTGTCCAGTAGTGTTGGGTTGGTGGGATAGTACACTGTGGTGTCCAGTAGTGTTGGGTTGATGGGATAGTACACTGTGGTGTCCAGTAGTGTTGGGTTGGTGGGATAGTACACTGTGGTGTCCAGTAGTGTTGGGTTGGTGGGATAGTACACTGTCCAGTAGTGTTGGGTTGGTGGGATAGTACACTGTGGTGTCCAGTAGTGTTGGGTTGATGGGATAGTACACTGTGGTGTCCAGTAGTGTTGGGTTGGTGGGATAGTACACTGTGGTGTCCAGTAGTGTTGGGTTGGTGGGATAGTACACTGTGGTGTCCAGTAGTGTTGGGTTGGTGGGATAGTACACTGTGGTGTCCAGTAGTGTTGGGTTGGTGGGATAGTACACTGTGGTGTCCAGTAGTGTTGGGTTGGTGGGATAGTACACTGTGGTGTCCAGTAGTGTTGGGTTGGTGGGATAGTACACTGTGGTGTCCAGTAGTGTTGGGTTGATGGGATAGTACACTGTGGTGTCCAGTAGTGTTGGGTTGGTGGGATAGTACACTGTGGTGTCCAGTAGTGTTGGGTTGATGGGATAGTACACTGTGGTGTCCAGTAGTATTGGGTTGGTGGGATAGTACACTGTGGTGTCCAGTAGTGTTGGGTTGATGGGATAGTACACTGTGGTGTCCAGTAGTGTTGGGTTGATGGGATAGTACACTGTGGTGTCCAGTAGTGTTGGGTTGATGGGATAGTACACTGTCCAGTAGTGTTGGGTTGGTGGGATAGTACACTGTGGTGTCCAGTAGTGTTGGGTTGATGGGATAGTACACTGTGGTGTCCAGTAGTGTTGGGTTGGTGGGATAGTACACTGTGGGGTCCAGTAGTGTTGGGTTGGTGGGATAGTACACTGTGGTGTCCAGTAGTGTTGGGTTGATGGGATAGTACACTGTGGTGTCCAGTAGTGTTGGGTTGGTGTGATAGTACACTGTGGTGTCCAGTAGTGTTGGGTTGATGGGATAGTACACTGTGGTGTCCAGTAGTGTTGGGTTGATGGGATAGTACACTGTGGTGTCCAGTAGTGTTGGGTTGATGGGATAGTACACTGTGGTGTCCAGTAGTGTTGGGTTGGTGGGATAGTATACTGTGGTGTCCAGTAGTGTTGGGTTGGTGGGATAGTACACTGTGGTGTCCAGTAGTGTTGGGTTGGTGGGATAGTACACTGTGGTGTCCAGTAGTGTTGGGTTGGTGGGATAGTACACTGTGGTGTCCAGTAGTGTTGGGTTGGTGGGATAGTACACTGTGGGGTCCAGTAGTGTTGGGTTGATGGGATAGTACACTGTGGTGTCCAGTAGTGTTGGGTTGGTGGGATAGTACACTGTGGTGTCCAGTAGTGTTGGGTTGATGGGATAGTACACTGTGGTGTCCAGTAGTGTTGGGTTGATGGGATAGTACACTGTGGTGTCCAGTAGTGTTGGGTTGGTGGGATAGTACACTGTGGTGTCCAGTAGTGTTGGGTTGGTGGGTTGCTTCTCCATTATTTCTTCTGTCTCTCAGGGAACAGCCATCTCCATGTCTCATCATGCAGAAAGAAAAACAGTAAGTCATTATACAGTTGAGGAACAGCCATTCATTATATAGCTGGAGGAACAGTCAGTCATTATACAGCTGGAGGAACAGTCAGTCAATATACAGCTGGAGGAACAGTCAGTCATTATACAGCTGGAGGAACAGTCAGTCATTATAGAGATGGAGGAACAGTCAGTCATTATACAGCTGGAGGAACAGTCAGTCATTATACAGCTGGAGGAACAGTCAGTAATTATACAGCTGGAGGAACAGTCAGTCATTATACAGCTGGAGGAACAGTCAGTCATTATACAGCTGGAGGAACAGCCAGTCATTATACAGCTGGAGGAACAGTCAGTCATTATACAGCTGGAGGAACAGTCAGTCATTATACAGCTGGAGGAACAGTCAGTCTTTATACAGCTGGATGAACAGTCAGTCATTATACAGCTGGAGGAACAGTCAGTCATTATACAGCTGGAGGAACAGTCAGTCATTATACAGCTGGAGGAACAGTCAGTCATCATACAGCTGGAGGAACAGTCAGTCATTATACAGCTGGAGGAACAGTCAGTCATTATAGAGATGGAGGAACAGTCAGTCATTATACAGCTGGAGGAACAGTCAGTCATTATACAGCTGGATGAACAGTCAGTCATTATACAGCTGGAAGAACAGCCAGTCATTATAGAGATGGAGGAACAGTCAGTCATTATACAGCTGGAGGAACAGTCAGTCATTATAGAGATGGAGGAACAGTCAGTCAGTCATCATACAGCTGGAGGAACAGTCAGTCATTATACAGCTGGAGGAACAGTCAGTCATTATACAGCTGAGGAACAGTCAGTCATTATAGAGATGGAGGAACAGTCAGTCATTATACAGCTGAGGAACAGTCAGTCATTATACAGCTGAGGAACAGTCAGTCATTATATAGCTGGAACATCAGACATCACATTCGAATCAGATCTAGCAGTGTATGACTGTCACTACCATTACCATGGACATGTCTGGATGTGGTACCCACCTTTATACCCCAAGAAGAGGTGTTGTGTTTGGACTTGAGCTCCCCCACTGACTCATAGGTGTGGTTGTTAGCAGAAGGTCTGGCTGATCCTGTCAGTCCTAACTCTGGTATGTGTTCATAAGGTCTGTCTGATCCTTTCAGTCCTAACTCTGGTATGTGTTCATAAGGTCTGGCTGATCCTTTCAGTCCTAACTCTGGTATGTGTTCATAAGGTCTGGCTGGTCCTTTCAGTCCGAACTCTGGTATGTGTTCGTAGGTGTCGTCCATTAGGAGATGGAGGACCGGCTCACAAGGGACCTCAGCGTACAGACTGTTAGCTACCTCTTCCTCTTCCTGTGGTGATGATGTCATGGATGATGTCATGAATGATGCCATGGGTCCTTCCTGGTCCCTGGGTCTACCTGCCAGTTGATACACGAGGGCAGGTATGGGGTTGTTACATAGATGTTCCAGACTGTGGCTGATTATGGGAGGTCTTTTGGAAGTATCCTTGTGGTACCTCTGGTCCAGAAGGGAAGGTCCGGATGGGTAGCTCTGGTCCAGAAGGGAAGGTCCGGATGGGTAGCTCTGGTCCAGAAGGGAAGGTCCGGATGGGTAGCTCTGGTCCAGAAGGGAGGGGCTAGTGGTCCGTTTGGTGGGGTTGGGAGAGAGGCTTGGGGGGGTGAAAGAAGGTGCACTCAGCCTGTAGGAGTTATTGGCCCCCTCCTCTGAGTCAGGATCCAGGTCCAGGAGAGGCAGAGACTTGCTCTTGCAGTCCTGCAGGCTGAATAGCTCTGAGTAGACTGTGTCTGGGCCTGGGGCTCCAGGTCTACCACTGGGGATGCCCCCCCTCTGAGGAGGGGTCTGATGTTGGGCTACAGGACCCAGGCCTTCAGCCCTTCCTTCTGGAGCTCTGGGTAGACCCTCCAGGCTCCTGGGTTGGGGATTCATGGCCTTGTGCTTCTCCAGCTGGGCATACAACACCCTTCTCTGAGCACTACCCTGGTGGTCATCCAGGGAACTGCTCTTCAAAGGACCGGCCCTTCTAGGCACAGGTGGTACTCTAGGTACAGTTGGCACTTCCTGGTTAGAGAGACATGAGGAAGTGATTTGGTTACACCTGCGTTTTACAAAGAGGCCCTTTGACTTGACATCTGTTAGTTGAATGTTCTACCAACCCCCCTATAAAGCTGTAGTGTTGTACGTTACAAGAAACCAGATGCAATTGGACTGTAGTTTGTGTGTGAACATTTTGATGAGCAAACTCACAATCCTATTATAGCGGGTTGCCTTACAATCGTACGTCGAATAAACATATTATTTGTACACTTACCTCTGGTTTCCTGCTGCTTTTGGGAGGCAGTGTGGGAGGAGGAGCATGCTCCCCGGCGTGGTCACTAGGACTAGCCCTGGTCCAGTCACCCTGCTGGTCACTCTGTGCATCCCACAGGCTCCTCACAGCTCTCACACTGACCCCCGGCTTCTCTCTGAGGTTGACTTTGATGATGTCATAGACTTCTCCTCTGGAAGACTGAATGAGCATGACATCATCAGTTTTACTAACAGGTACAGTGCACACCACCATTATAGCTGACAAGATGTATTTACTGAAATACTGTATTCTGTAAACACTACCATTATAACTGACAAGATACGTTCTTGAACCAGTTAGACACACACTATCTTACAAAATGCCTTCATGAATACCTTCTTGAATTCAAATGATAACGTAAAGATTGTGTAACTTGGTCCCAGATCCGTGAAGCTGGCAAGACAGCACAAATAGACCAGGCTAGAGAGGGTCTCTCTTCACCTCTAGACAGGAACAGGTCAGGTACTCTCTGAAGGGTTAAACAACTGGTCTGGGCCAGGCTAGAGACAGTCTCTCTTCACCTCTAGACAAGAGCAGGTCAGGTACTCTCTGAAGGCTTAAACAACTGGTCTGGGCCAGGCTAGAGACAAAGTCTCTCTTCACCTCTAGACAGGAATAGGTCAGGTACTCTCTGAAGGGTTAAACAACTGGTCTGGGCCAGGCTAGAGAGGGTCTCTCTTCACCTCTGGACAGGAACAGGTCAGGTACTCTCTGAAGGGTTAAACAACTGGTCTGGGCCAGGCTAGAGACAGTCTCTCTTCACCTCTAGACAAGAGCAGGTCAGGTACTCTCTAAAGGCTTAATCAACTGGTCTGGGCCAGGCTAGAGACAAAGTCTCTCTTCACCTCTAGACAGGAATAGGTCAGGTACTCTCTGAAGGGTTAAACAACTGGTCTGGGCCAGGCTAGAGAGGGTCTCTCCTCACCTTTAGACAGGAGCAGGTCAGGTACTCTCTGAAGGGTTAAACAACTGGTCTGGGCCAGGCTAGAGAGGGTCTCTCTTCACCTCTAGACAGGAACAGGTCAGATATTCTCTGAAGGGTTAAACAACTGGTCTGGGCCAGGCTAGAGAGGGTCTCTCCTCACCTTTAGACAGGAGCAGGTCAGGTACTCTCTGAAGGGTTAAACATCTGGTCTGGGCCAGGCTAGAGACAAAGTCTCTCCTCACCTCTAGACAGGAACAGGTCAGGTACTCTCTGAAGGGCTCTATAGGGCTGGTCTTGTAGTGTTCAATCAGTTCTCCCAGGGTCTCATGCTCCTCTGTGTCTCCAGACACTATGAACTGGCCTGACTTACTCTGGTTGATTACAAAGTGTCTGCATCGATCACGGCCTCTGGAAGACAATAATAACACTGGTAAGTCCGGGGTATGCTGCTGTGTTCTACTGTGGTCCACTGTCATCTCCATTGTTATCTCCACTGTTATCTCCATTGTTATCTCCACTGTTATCTATGTTATTGCCACAATTATCTCCACTGTTTTCTATGTTATCTCCACTATTATCTATGTTATCTCCATTGTTATCTCCACTGTTATCTATGTTATCTCCATTCTTATCTCCGCTGTTATCCATGTTATTGCCACAGTTATCTCCACTGTTTTCTATGTTATCTCCACTATTATCAATGTTATCTCCACTGTTATCTATGTTATCTCCACTGTTATCGCCATTGTTATCTCCATTGTTATCTCCACTGTTATCTATGTTATCTTCACTGTTATCTGCAGTGGGGAGAACAAGTATTTGATACACTGCCGATTTTGCAGGTTTTACTACTTACAAAGCATGTAGAGGTCTGTAATTTGTATCATAGGTACACTTCAACTGTGAGAGACGGAATCTAAAACAAAAATCCAGAAAATCACATTGTATGATTTTTAAGTAATTAATTTGCATTTTATTGCATGACATAAGTATTTGATACATCAGAAAAGCAGAACTTCATATTTGGTACAGAAACCTTGGTTTGCAATTACAGAGATCATACGTTTCCTGTAGTTCTTGACCAGGTTTGCACACACTGCAGCAGGGTTTTTTGGCCCACTCCTCCATACAGACCTTCTCCAGATCCTTTAGGTTTCGGGGCTGTCGCTGGGCAATATGGACTTTCAGCTCCCTCCAAAGATTTTCTATTGGGTTCAGGTCTGGAGACTAGCTAGGCCACTCCAGGACCTTGAGATGCTTCTTCACTCCTTAGTTGCCCTGGCTGTATGTTTCGGGTCGTTGTCATGCTGGAAGACCCAGTCACGACCCATCTTCAATCCTCTTACTGAGGGAAGGAGGTTGTTGGCCAAGATCTCGCGATACATGGCCCCATCCATCCTCCCCTCAATACGGTGCAGTCGTCCTGTCCCCTTTGCAGAAAAGCATCCCCAAAGAATGATGTTTCCACCTCCATGCTTCACGGTTGGGATGGTGTTCTTGGGGTTGTACTCATCCTTCTTCTTCCTCCAAACAGGGCGAGTGGAGTTTAGACCAAAAAGCTCTATTTTTGTCTCATCAGACCACATGATCTTCTCCCATTCCTCCTCTGGATCATCCAGATGGTCATTGGCAAACTTCAGACGGGCCTGGACATGCGCTGGCTTGAGCAGGGGGACCTTGCATGCGCTGCAGGATTTTAATCCATGACGGCGTAGTGTGTTACTAATGGTTTTCTTTGAGACTGTGGTCCCAGCTCTCTTCAGGTCATTGACCAGGTCCTGCCGTGTAGTTCTGGGCTGATCCCTCACCTTCCTCATGATCATTGATGCCCCACGAGGTGAGATCTTGCATGGAGCCCCAGACCGAGGGTGATTGACTGTCATCTTCAACTTCTTCCATTTTCTAATAATTGCGCCAACAGTTGTTGCCTTCTCACCAAGCTGCTTGCCTATTGTCCTGTAGCCCATCCCAGCCTTGTGCAGGTCTACAATTTTACCCCTGATGTCCTTACACAGCTCTCTGGTCTTGGCCATTGTGGAGAGGTTGGAGTCTGTTTGATTGAGTGTGTGGACAGGTGTCTTTTATACAGGTAACGAGTTCAAACAGGTGCAGTTAATACAGGTAATGAGTGGAGAACAGGAGGGCTTCTTAAAGAAAAACTAACAGGTCTGTGAGAGCCGGAATTCTTACTGGTTGGTAGGTGATCAAATACTTATGTCATGCAATAAAATGCTAATTAATTACTTAAAAATCATACAATGTGATTTTCTGGATTTTTGTTTTAGATTCTGTCTCTCACAGTTGAAGTGTACCTATGATACAAATTACAGACCTCTACATGCTTTGTAAGTAGGAAAACCTGCAAAATCAGCAGTGTATCAAATACTTGTTCTCCCCACTGTATGTTATTGCCACAATTATCTCCACTGTTTTCTATGTTATCTCCACTATTATCTATGTTATCTCCACTGTTATATATGCTATCTCCACTGGTATATATGTGCCGATCCTTGACTTCGGCAATGTCATTTACAAAACAGCCTCCAATACTCTACTCAGCAAATTGGATGCAGTCTATCACAGTGCCATCAGTTTTGTCACTAAAGCCCCATATACTACCCACCATTGTGACCTGTATGCTCTCGTTGGCTGGTCCTCGCTACATATTCGTCGCCAAACCCACAGGCTCCAGGTCATCTATAAGTCTTTGCTAGGTAAAGCTCCGCCTTATCTCAGCTCACTGGTCACCATAGCAACACCCACCCGTAGCACGCGCTCCAGCAGGTATATTTCACTGGTCATCCCCAAAGCCAACACTTCCTTTGGCCGCCTTTCCTTCCAGTTCTCTGCTGCCAATGACTGGAACGAATTGCAAAAATCACTGAAGTTGGAGACTTATATCTCCCTCTCTAACTTCAAGCATCGGCTGTCAGAGCAGCTTACCGATCTCTACAGCTGTACACAGCCCATCTGTAAATAGCCCATCCAACCAACTACCTACCTCAACCCCATATTAGTTTTGTTTAGTTTTTTTTCTGCTCTTTTGCACACCAGTATTTCTACTTCCACATCCTCATCTGCACATCTATCACTCCAGTGTTAATTGTTAAATTGTAATTATTTCGCCACTATGGCCTATTTATTGCCTTACCTCCATAATCTTCTACATTTGAACACACTGTATTCAGATATTCTATTGTGTTATTGACTGTACGTTTGTTCATCCCATGTGTAACTCTGTGTTGTTGTTTTTGTCGCACTGCTTTGCTTTATCTTGGCCAGGTCGCAGTTGTAAATGAGAACTTGTTCTCAACTGGCCTACCTGGTTAAATAGAAAAAATATGTTTTTTTTGTCTCCACTGTTATCTATGTTATCTCCATTGTTATCTCTCTTATCTATGCTATCTCCACAGCTATATATGTTATCTCCACTGTTATCAATGTTATCTCCACTGTTATCTCTCTTGTCTATGCTATCCCCACAGCTATCTATGTTATCTCCACTGTTATCAATGTTATCTTCGCTGTTATCTCTCTTATCTATGCTATCTCCACAGCTATCTATGTTATCTCCACTGTTAACAATGTTATCTCCACTGTTATATATGTTATCTACACTGTTATCTATGGTATCGCCACTGCTATCACAACATTTATCTATGTTATCTCACTGTTATCTACGTTATCTCCATTGTTATCTCTACTGTTATCTATGGTATCTACACGGTTATCTACACTGTTATATCCACTGTTATCTATGTTATCTCCTCTGTTATCTATGTTATCTCCACTGTTATATATGTTATCTCCACAGTTATCTATGCTATCTCCACTGTTATATCCACTGTTATCTATGTCATCTCCACTGTTATCCATGCTATCTCCACTCTTATCTCCACTCTTATCTATTATCTCCACAGCTATCTATGTTATCTCGACTGTTATCTATGTTATCTTCACTGTTATCTATACTGTTATCTATGTTATCTTCACTGTTATCTATACTGTTATCTATGTTATCTCCACTGTCATATATTTTATCTCCACCGTTATCTCTACTGTTATCTCCAATTTGATCTATGTTATCTCCACTGTTATATCCACTGTTAACTACATTATCTCCACTGTTATCTATATTATCTCCAATGGTGTGCTATTTCCACAGTTATATATGTTATCTCCTCTGTTATCTATGTTATCTGCACTGTTATATGTATTATCTCCACTGTTATCTCCACTGTTATCTATGTTATCTCCACTGGTGTCTATGTTATCTACACTGTTATCTCCACTACGATATCTCCACTGGTATATATGTTATCTCTACTGTTACATATGTTATCTCCACTGTTATCTATGCTATCTCCACTGTTATCTCAACTGGTACCTCTACTGTTATCTATGTTATCTCCACTGGTATCTATGTTATCTCCACTGGAATGTTATATCAACTTTTATATATGTTATCTCCATTGTTATCTATGTTATCTCCTCTGTTATCTATGTTATCTCCACTGTTATCTATACAATCTCCACTGTTATCTCCACTCTTATCTATGTTATCATCACTGTTATCTCCACTCGTATCTATGTTATCTCCACAGCTATCTATGTTATCTTGCCTGTTATCTATGTTATCTCCACAGCTATCTATGTTATCTTGACTGTTATCTATGTTATCTCCACTGTTATCTATACTGTTATCTGTGCTATCTCCACTGTCATATATTTTATCTCCACTGTTATCTCTACTGTTATCTCCACTATTACATATGTTATCTCTATTGTTATCTCTACTGTTATCTATGGTATCTCCACTGTTATTTCACATTTTATCCATGTTATCTCCACTATTATCTATGTTATCTCCACTGTTATATCAACTGTTAACTACATTATCTTCACTGTTATCTATGTTATCTCCACTGGTGTGCTAGCTCAACTCTTATCTATGTTTATCTCTTCTGTTATCTATGTTTTCCGCACTGTTATATGTATTATCTCCACTGTTATCACCACTTTATCTCCACTGTTATCTATGTTATCTCCACTGGTATCTATGTTATCTCCACTGGTATGTTATCTCCACTGTTATTTCCACTGTTGTCTCCACTGTTATCTATTTCTCTCCACTGTTACCTATGGTATCTCCACTGGTATGTTATATCCACTGTTTTCTATGTTATATTCACTGTTATTTGTGTTATCTCCGATGTTATCTATGTTATCTCAACAGTTATCTATGTTATCTCCACTTGTATCTCCATTGTTATCCCCACTGTTATCTCCACGGTTGTCTCCACAGTATCTATGTTATCTATGTTATCACCACAGTTATCTATGTTATCACCACAGTTATCTATGTTATCACCACAGTTATCTATGTTATATCCACCGTTATCTCCACTGTTATCTATGTTATCTCCACTGTTAAATAAAGGTTAAATAAATAAATACAAATAAATATCTCCACTGTTATCTCCATGTTATCTCAACTGTTATCTATGTTATTTCCACTGTTATCTCCATGTTATCTCATCTGTTATCTATGTTATCTCCAATGTTATCTCCATGTTATCTCAACTGTTATCTATGTTATCTCCACTGTTATCTCCGCTTGAATCTATTTTAACCTCCGCTGTTATCTATGTTATCTCCACTGTTATCTATGTTGTCTTCACTGTTATCTATGTTGTCTTCACTGTTATCTATGTTATCTCCACTGGTACCTTTGTTATCTCCATTAATATTGCCACTGTTATCTATGTTATATCCACTGGTATCTCCACTGTTATTTATGTTATATCCCCTGGTATCTCCACTGTTATTTATGTTATATCCCCTGGTATCTCCACTGTTATCTATGTTTGTTATCTATGTTATCTCCCCTGGTATCTCCACTGTTATTTATGTTATATCCCCTGGTATCTCCACTGTTATCTATGTTGTCTTCACTGGTACCTTTGTTATCTCCATTAATATTGCCACTGTTATCTATGTTATCTCCACTGGTACCTTTGTTATCTCCATTAATATCTCCACTGTTATTTATGTTATATCCCCTGGTATCTCCACTGTTATTTATGTTATTTCCACTGGTGTCTTCACTGTTTTTTAAAGAACAAATTCTTATTTACAATGAATGCCTTCCCTGGCCAAACCCTCCCCTAACCCTGACGATGCTGAGCCAATTGTGCGCTGCCCTATGGGACTCCCGATCACGGCCGGTTGTGATACAGCCCCTTAGCACTGAGGTGCAGTCCCTTAGACCGCTGTGCCATAACCCTGTTATCTCCACTGGTATCTCTGTTATCTACCATAGAAGAACGACAACCAGAACGGACCTGTATGACAGGATGTATCCCATGGCTTTGTCACTTAGTCGGACCAGGAAACAGCCCAGGTCCTTGTTTCTCAGCATCTCCTCAGCATCTCTACAGAAGCATTAAAAGCATTAAAAAGCAATATCAACCAATGTAAAAAAAATATCCCTTAACCCTCATAAAGGTATTATTGATATGTTATAGGGAGATATTACTGATATGGGAGGTATTATTGATATGTTATAGGGAGGTATTATTGATATGTTATAGGGAGGTATTATTGATATGTTATAGGGAGGTATTATTGATATGTTATAGGGAGTATTATTGATATGTTATAGGGAGGTATTATTGATATGGGAGGTATTATTGATATGTTATAGGGAGGTATTATTGATATGTTATAGGGAGGTATTATTGATATGTTATAGGGAGGTATTATTGATATGTTATAGGGAGTATTATTGATATGTTATAGGGAGGTATTATTGATATGGGAGGTATTATTGATATGGGAGGTATTATTGATATGTTATAGGGAGGTATTATTGATATGTTATAGGGAGGTATTATTGATATGGGAGGTATTATTGATATGGGAGGTATTATTGATATGTTATAGGGAGGTATTATTGATATGGGAGGTATTATTGATATGGGAGATATTATTGATATGTTATAGGGAGGTATTATTGATATGTTATAGGGAGGTATTATTGATATGGGAGGTATTATTGATATGGGAGATATTATTGATATGTTATAGGGAGGTATTATTGATATGTTATAGGGAGGTATTATTGATATGGGAGGTATTATTGATATGGGAGGTATTATTGATATGTTATAGGGAGGTATTATTGATATGGGAGGTATTATTGATATGGGAGGTATTATTGATATGTTATAGGGAGGTATTATTGATATGTTATAAGGAGGTATTATTGATATGTGAGGTATTATTGATATGGGAGGTATTATTGATATGTTATAGGGAGGTATTATTGATATGGGAGGTATTATTGATATGGGAGGTATTATTGATATGTTATAGGGAGGTATTATTGATATGGGAGGTATTATTGATATGGGAGGTATTATTGATATGTTATAGGGAGATATTATTGATATGTTATAGGGAGGTATTATTGATATGGGAGGTATTATTGATATGGGAGGTAATTTTGATATGTTATAGGGAGGTATTATTGATATGGGAGGTATTATTGATATGGGAGGTATTATTGATATGTTATAGGGAGGTATTATTGATATGGGAGGTATTATTGATATGGGAGGTATTATTGATATGGGAGGTATTATTGATATGTTATAGGGAGATATTATTGATATGTTATAGGGAGGTATTATTGATATGGGAGGTATTATTGATATGGGAGGTATTATTGATATGGGAGGTATTTTTGATATGTTATAGGGAGGTATAATTGATATGTTATAGGGAGATATTATTGATATGTTATAGGGAGGTATTATTGATATGGGAGGTATTATTGATATGGGAGATATTATTGATATGTTATAGGGAGGTATTATTGATATGTTATAGGGAGGTATTATTGATATGTTATAGGGAGGTATTATTGATATGGGAGGTATTATTGATATGTTATAGGGAGGTATTATTGATATGTTATAGGGAGGTATTATTGATATGTTATAGGGAGGTATTATTGATATGGGAGGTATTATTGATATGTTATAGGGAGGTATTATTGATATGGGAGGTATTATTGATATTGGAGGTATTATTGATATGAGAGGTATTATTGATATGTTATAGGGAGGTATTATTGATATGGGAGGTATTATTGATATGGGAGGTATTATTGATATGTTATAGGGAGGTATTATTGATATGTTATAGGGAGGTAATATTGATATGTTATAGGGAGGTATTATTGATATGGGAGGTATTATTGATATGTTATAGGGAGGTATTATTGATATGGGAGGTATTATTGATATGGGAGGTATTATTGATATGTTATAGGGAGGTATTATTGATATGTTATAGGGAGGTATTATTGATATGTTATAGGGAGGTATTATTGATATGTTATAGGGAGGTATTATTGATATGGGAGGTATTATTGATATGGGAGGTATTATTGATATGTTATAGGGAGGTATTATTGATATGGGAGGTATTATTGATATGGGAGGTATTATTGATATGTTATAGGGAGATATTGTTGATATGTTATAGGGAGGTATTATTGATATGGGAGGTATTATTGATATGGGAGGTATTATTGATATGTTATAGGGAGGTATTATTGATATGGGAGGTATTATTGATATGGGAGGTATTATTGATATGTTATAGGGAGGTATTATTGATATGTTATAGGGAGGTATTATTGATATGTTATAGGGAGATATTATTGATATGTTATAGGGAGGTATTATTGATATGTTATAGGGAGGTATTATTGATATGGGAGGTATTATTGATATGGGAGGTATTATTGATATGTTATAGGGAGGTAAAATTGATATGTTATAGGGAGATATTATTGATATGTTATAGGGAGGTATTATTGATATGGGAGGTATTATTGATATGGGAGGTATTATTGATATGGGAGGTATTATTGATATGTTATAGGGAGGTATTATTGATATGTTATAGGGAGATATTATTGATATCTACATCTCACAAACACAATGACTGAAAAATCACAAACAGAAGGTAGCGATAATTCAAGAAAACACTGGAAAGGAAATTAATGCATCTTTGCTCATTTAATAGAGTTCAAAGTTCGTTATTCCAAATTAAAATATAAATCATAAATCCTTCCAGTTGCTTGAAAAGGAATTATGCTGTGAGTCACCCCCCTAACAACACCTGTCGTCATGCTGGCATGCACTGCACAAAACAGACAAGATTTGCCAATCAATCTCCAATCCAGTCAATCTCTCAATAGACCTGTATGTAGAAGTACTTACCTTCTGGTGATGAATCCTTCGAACCAGGAGGGGACATTTCCCTCATGGAGGATGAGAGGAGCTTGAGTCTCCATGAACCACTTCAGGGCCATCTCTCTGTGCCTGCACCCTGTCCGCAGACTCCCCTCTGTCCCCTGGTCCTGCTGGGACTCCACCGCTGGCAGGCTCTGGTCCATCCTGACCCGGTCCTATCCACACCCCACCAAGCAGGACAGCAGTCAGCACAGATGAGAACAATGAGCAGAGATAACCTAACCCTAACCCAAGCATATACCTAATGTTAACCTAATCCTAACCCAAGCATATACCTAATGTTAACCTAATCCTAACCCAAGCATAGACCTAATGTTAACCTAATCCTAACCCAAGCATAGACCTAATGTTAACCTAATCCTAACCCAAGCATAAACCTAATGTTAACCTAATCCTAACCCAAGCATAAACCTAATGTTTACCTAATCCTAACCCAAGCATAAACCTAATGTTAACCTAATCCTAACCTAAGCATATACCTAATGTTAACCTAATCCTAACCCAAGCATATACCTAATGTTAACCTAATCCTAACCCAAGCATAAACCTAATGTGAACCTAATCCTAACCCAAGCATAGACCTAATGTGAACCTAATCCTAACCCAGCATAGACCTAATGTGAACATAATCCTAACCCAAGCATAGACCTAATGTGAACCTAATCCTAACCCAACCATAAACCTAATGTTTACCTAATCCTAACCCAAGCATAAACCTAATGTGAACCTAATCCTAACCCAAGCATACACCTAATGTTAACCTAATCCTAACCCAAGCATAGACCTAATGTTAACCTAATCCTAACCCAAGCATAAACCTAATGTTAACCTAATCCTAACCCAAGCATAAACCTAATGTTAACCTAATCCTAACCCAAGCATATACCTAATGTTAACCTAATCCTAACCCAAGCATAGACCTAATGTTAACCTAATCCTAACCCAAGCATAAACCTAATGTTAACCTAATCCTAACCCAAGCATATACCTAATGTTAACCTAATCCTAACCCAAGCATAAACCTAATGTTAACCTAATCCTAACCCAAGCATAAACCTAATGTTAGCCTAATCCTAACCCAAGCATAAACCTAATGTTAACCTAATCCTAACCCAAGCATAAACCTAATGTTAGCCTAATCCTAACCCAAGCATAAACCTAATGTTAGCCTAATCCTAACCCAAGCATAAACCTAATGTTAACCTAATCCTAACCCAAGCATAAACCTAATGTTAACCTAATCCTAACCCAAGCATAAACCTAATGTTAACCTAATCCTAACCCAAGCATATACCTAATGTTAACCTAATCCTAACCCAAGCATAAACCTAATGTTAACCTAATCCTAACCCAAGCATAAACCTAATGTTAACCTAATCCTAACCCAAGCATAAACCTAATGTTAACCTAATCCTAACCCAAGCATAAACCTAATGTTAACCTAATCCTAACCCAAGCATAAACCTAATGTTAACCTAATCCTAACCCAAGCATAAACCTAATGTTAACCTAATCCTAACCCAAGCATAAACCTAATGTTAACCTAATCCTAACCCAAGCATAAACCTAATGTTAACCTAATCCTAACCCAAGCATAAACCTAATGTTAACCTAATCCTAACCCAAGCATAAACCTAATGTTAACCTAATCCTAACCCAAGCATAGACCTAATGTTAACCTAATCCTAACCCAAGCATAAACCTAATGTTAACCTAATCCTAACCCAAGCATAGACCTAATGTTAACCTAATCCTAACCCAAGCATAAACCTAATGTTAACCTAATCCTAACCCAAGCATAAACCTAATGTTAACCTAATCCTAACCCAAGCATAGACCTAATGTTAACCTAATCCTAACCCAAGCATAAACCTAATGTTAACCTAATCCTAACCCAAGCATAGACCTAATGTTAACCTAATCCTAACCCAAGCATAAACCTAATGTTAACCTAATCCTAACCCAAGCATAAACCTAATGTTAACCTAATCCTAACCCAAGCATAGACCTAATGTTAACCTAATCCTAACCCAAGCATAAACCTAATGTTAACCTAATCCTAACCCAAGCATAAACCTAATGTTAACCTAATCCTAACCCAAGCATAGACCTAATGTTAACCTAATCCTAACCCAAGCATAAACCTAATGTTAACCTAATCCTAACCCAAGCATAAACCTAATGTTAACCTAATCCTAACCCAAGCATAAACCTAATGTTAACCTAATCCTAACCCAAGCATAGACCTAATGTTAACCTAATCCTAACCCAAGCATAAACCTAATGTTAACCTAATCCTAACCCAAGCATAAACCTAATGTTAACCTAATCCTAACCCAAGCATAGACCTAATGTTAACCTAATCCTAACCCAAGCATAAACCTAATGTTAACCTAATCCTAACCCAAGCATAAACCTAATGTTAACCTAATCCTAACCCAAGCATAGACCTAATGTTAACCTAATCCTAACCCAAGCATAAACCTAATGTTAACCTAATCCTAACCCAAGCATAAACCTAATGTTAACCTAATCCTAACCCAAGCATAGACCTAATGTTAACCTAATCCTAACCCAAGCATAAACCTAATGTTAACCTAATCCTAACCCAAGCATAAACCTAATGTTAACCTAATCCTAACCCAAGCATAGACCTAATGTTAACCTAATCCTAACCCAAGCATAAACCTAATGTTAACCTAATCCTAACCCAAGCATAAACCTAATGTTAACCTAATCCTAACCCAAGCATAAACCTAATGTTAACCTAATCCTAACCCAAGCATAAACCTAATGTTAACCTAATCCTAACCCAAGCATAGACCTAATGTTAACCTAATCCTAACCCAAGCATAAACCTAATGTTAACCTAATCCTAACCCAAGCATAAACCTAATGTTAACCTAATCCTAACCCAAGCATAAACCTAATGTTAACCTAATCCTAACCAGTAGGAAACAGTCAGTGCAGTGAGGCTGCAGGTTGAAGGGCAGCAGACTGATTTGCCTATTATCTGTTAGACGTCACCCTGAGAGCGAGGCCAGCTGAATGTGTCCATTGTTCCAGTTTATCTTCCCTGGTTACTGTATTACTCTCACTGCCTGTTAATACTGGTCAGGATCTGGACATTAAGAGAACCCACTGCCTGTTAATACTGGTCAGGATCAGGACATTAAGAGAACCCACTGCCTGTTAATACTGGTCAGGATCAGGACATTAAGATAACCCACTGCCTGTTAATACTGGTCAGGATCTGGACATTAAGATAACCCACTGCCTGTTAATACTGGTCAGGATCTGGACATTAAGATAACCCACTGCCTGTTAATACTGGTCAGGATCAGGACATTAAGAGAACCCACTGCCTGTTAATACTGGTCAGGATCAGGACATTAAGATAACCCACTGCCTGTTAATACTGGTCAGGATCAGGACATTAAGATAACCCACTGCCTGTTAATACTGGTCAGGATCTGGACATTAAGATAACCCACTGCCTGTTAATACTGGTCAGGATCAGGACATTAAGATAACCCACTGCCTGTTAATACTGGTCAGGATCTGGACATTAAGATAACCCACTGCCTGTTAATACTGGTCAGGATCAGGACATTAAGAGAACCCACTGCCTGTTAATACTGGTCAGGATCTGGACATTAAGATAACCCACTGCCTGTTAATACTGGTCAGGATCAGGACATTAAGATAACCCACTGCCTGTTAATACTGGTCAGGATCTGGACATTAAGATAACCCACTGCCTGTTAATACTGGTCAGGATCAGGACATTAAGATAACCCACTGCCTGTTAATACTGGTCAGGATCTGGACATTAAGAGAACCCACTGCCTGTTAATACTGGTCAGGATCAGGACATTAAGATAACCCACTGCCTGTTAATACTGGTCAGGATCAGGACATTAAGAGAACCCACTGCCTGTTAATACTGGTCAGGATCAGGACATTAAGATAACCCACTGCCTGTTAATACTGGTCAGGATCAGGACATTAAGATAACCCACTGCCTGTTAATACTGGTCAGGATCAGGACATTAAGATAACCCACTGCCTGTTAGTACTGGTCAGGATCTGGACATTAAGAGAACCCACTGCCTGTTAATACTGGTCAGGATCAGGACATTAAGAGAACCCACTGCCTGTTAATACTGGTCAGGATCAGGACATTAAGATAACCCACTGCCTGTTAATACTGGTCAGGATCAGGACATTAAGATAACCCACTGCCTGTTAATACTGGTCAGGATCTGGACATTAAGATAACCCACTGCCTGTTAATACTGGTCAGGATCAGGACATTAAGAGAACCCACTGCCTGTTAATACTGGTCAGGATCAGGACATTAGAGAACCCACTGCCTGTTAATACTGGTCAGGATCTGGACATTAAGATAACCCACTGCCTGTTAATACTGGTCAGGATCAGGACATTAAGAGAACCCAAAAGCTGGCTAATGACTGAACATTACATAGATACATTACATAGATACAGACACATTACATAGATACAGACACATTACATAGATACAGACACATTACATAGATACATTACATAGATACAAACACATTACATAGATACATTACATAGATACAGACACATTACATAGATAAAGACACATTACAGAGATACATTACATAGATACAGACACATTACATAGATACAGACACATTACATAGATACAGATACATTACATAGACACATTACATAGATACAGACACATTACATAGATACAGACACATTACATAGATACATTACATAGATACAGACACATTACATAGATACAGACACATTACTGTTAACATCTCTGTATTACTATTTAACATCTCTGTATTACTATTTAACATCTCTGCATTACTGTTAACATCTCTGTATTACTATTTAACATCTCTGTATTACTATTTAACATCTCTGTATTACTATTTAACATCTCTGCATTACTGTTAACATCTCTGTATTACTATTTAACATCTCTGTATTCCTATTTAACATCTCTGTATTACTATTTAACATCTCTGTATTCCTATTTAACATCTCTGTATTACTATTTAACATCTCTGTATTACTATTTAACATCTCTGTATTCCTATTTAACATCGCTGTATTACTATTTAACATCTCTGTATTCCTATTTAACATCTCTGTATTACTATTTAACATCTCTGTATTCCTATTTAACATCGCTGTATTACTGTTAACACCTCTGTATTACTGTTAACATCTCTGTATTACTGTTAACATCTCTGTATTGACTGAAAGAAAGTGCATTCACGTTATCAAAGTTATGTGACTCATGCGTCATAGAGATGAAAGACTGTTCAAGAGTTTTATCATCAGATCTTGACTATACTGTATGTTATGTACCTTGAGGCAGGTCCTGAAGTGGTCTGCTATAGACTATACTGTATGTTATGTACCTTGAGGCAGGTCCTGAAGTGGTCTGCTATAGACTATACTGTATGTTATGTACCTTGAGGCAGGTCCTGAAGTGGTCTGCTATAGACTATACTGTATGTTATGTACCTTGAGGCAGGTCCTGAAGTGGTCTGCTATAGACTATACTGTATGTTATGTACCTTGAGGCAGGTCCTGAAGTGGTCTGCTATAGACTATACTGTATGTTATGTACCTTGAGGCAGGTCCTGAAGCGGTCTGCTATAGACTATACTGTATGTTATGTACCTTGAGGCAGGTCCTGAAGTGGTCTGCTATAGACTATACTGTATGTTATGTACCTTGAGGCAGGTCCTGAAGCGGTCTGCTATAGACTATACTGTATGTTATGTACCTTGAGGCAGGTCCTGAAGCGGTCTGCTATAGACTATACTGTATGTTATGTACCTTGAGGCAGGTCCTGAAGCGGTCTGCTATAGACTATACTGTATGTTATGTACCTTGAGGCAGGTCCTGAAGCGGTCTGCTATAGACTCTGGTCCAGTTGTTTCTCTGTCAGGTACCAAGGAGGGTAGCAGGGCTGAGACAGGTACCAAGGAGGGTAGCAGGGCTGAGACAGGGTCTGGTCCAGTTGTTTCTCTGTCAGGTACCAAGGAGGGTAGCAGGGCTGAGACAGGGTCCGGTCCAGTTATTTCTCTGTCAGGTACCAAGGAGGGTAGCAGGGCTGAGACACGGTCTGGTCCAGTTATTTCTCTGTCAGGTACCAAGGAGGGTAGCAGGGCTGAGACAGGGTCTGGTCCAGTTGTTTCTCTGTCAGGTACCAAGGAGGGTAGCAGGGCTGAGACAGGGTCTGGTCCAGTTGTTTCTCTGTCAGGTACCAAGGAGGGTAGCAGGGCTGAGACAGGGTCTGGTCCAGTTGTTTCTCTGTCAGGTACCAAGGAGGGTAGCAGGGCTGAGACAGGGTCTGGTCCAGTTGTTTCTCTGTCAGGTACCAAGGAGGGTAGCAGGGCTGAGACAGGTACCAAGGAGGGTAGCAGGGCTGAGACAGGGTCTGGTCCAGTTGTTTCTCTGTCAGGTACCAAGGAGGGTAGCAGGGCTGAGACAGGGTCTGGTCCAGTTGTTTCTCTGTCAGGTACCAAGGAGGGTAGCAGGGCTGAGACAGGGTCTGGTCCAGTTGTTTCTCTGTCAGGTACCAAGGAGGGTAGCAGGGCTGAGACAGGTACCAAGGAGGGTAGCAGGGCTGAGACAGGGTCTGGTCCAGTTGTTTCTCTGTCAGGTACCAAGGAGGGTAGCAGGGCTGAGACAGGGTCTGGTCCAGTTGTTTCTCTGTCAGGTACCAAGGAGGGTAGCAGGGCTGAGACAGGGCGTTCTGAGACCTGAGGTGTCTAGAGCTCAGACAGCAATTCCATGAGGTCCCTGTTCAAACAACATGAAAAATACAGGTCAACTGTAAGAAAAGTTTAATGATTGACAGGTTGTTATAACATACGGTGTAATAACATCCAATAAGATAACCAAAAACACATTCAAAACTTTGTCAGAAAGAGCTTGAGTTCAGAAAGCTAGAGAAACTGTAGCCGTACCTGTATCTGCTCTCTACAATGTGAGGTGGTATGATAGTCCCCTCAGTCAGGTGAAGTGAATCCTCGTCTATGTATTTAGGGTCTCGGTGGAGGGGAGTACTGAAGGAGTACACCTCTGAACACGTCTGATATACATACCACATCTACTCTACCCTTCCATGGGTTTGGAAAGTGAAGGCGTCATTGTGCAATGGTAGAATCTACTATACAGTTGAAATTTGCATCAGAGAGAGACGGGCCTCCACCAAGCAACAGTTTCCTGAAGATGAGTGGAAAGTGAACCTGTGGAGGAGAAACTGTGGTTTCTGAGCCGCTGTATTTCAGTATCCCTAGGCAACAGGAGATGGTTTTACCCACAGAACTAGATTCTACATCTACTCACGGAGAAAGTCTGTTTAGTGTCACTGTGGGAGCCTGACTTCCAAAACACGGTTGATTTTGTTAGTACATTTTCTGTAAACTGTCTGACTTGGAATTGTCAGAGTTTGTGAATCATGGAACAGATTAGCATTGGCACAGTCGGCCCATTTATCATTACCAAAACCAGCCAGCCTAGGTCAAATGGGCCTTAATATGGGGCTTGAAGAGTGTATGAACAATCAACATGAGGATATGGTTAACAGCCTGTTCCCCTGCCTACTAAGGGCTGATCTGATCTAATCTGCCTACTAAGGGCTGATCTGATCTAATCTGCCTACTAAGGGCTGATCTGATCTAATCTGCCTACTAAGGGCTGATCTGATCTAATCTGCCTACTAAGGGCTGATCTGATCTAATCTGCCTACTAAGGGCTGATCTGATCTAATCTGCCTACTAAGGGCTGATCTGATCTAATCTGCCTACTAAGGGCTGATCTGATCTAATCTGCCTACTAAGGGCTGATCTGATCTAATCTGCCTACTAAGGGCTGATCTGATCTAATCTGCCTACTAAGGGCTGATCTGATCTAATCTGCCTATGAAGGGCTGATCTGATCTAATCTGCCTACTAAGGGCTGATCTGATCTAATCTGCCTACTAAGGGCTGATCTGATCTAATCTGCCTATGAAGGGCTGATCTGATCTAATCTGCCTACTAAGGGCTGATCTGATCCAATCTGCCTACTAAGGGCTGATCTGATCCAATCTGCCTATGAAGGGCTGATCTGATCTAATCTGCCTACTAAGGGCTGATCTGATCTAATCTGCCTATGAAGGGCTGATCTGATCTAATCTGCCTACTAAGGGCTGATCTGATCTAATCTGCCTACTAAGGGCTGATCTGATCTAATCTGCCTACTAAGGGCTGATCAGATCTAATCTGCCTATGAAGGACTGATCTGATCTGGGGTCAGTAGTAGTGTGAGCAGCCTGTTCCCCTGCCTATGAAGGGCTGATCTGATCTAATCTGCCTACTAAGGGCTGATCTGATCTAATCTGCCTACTAAGGGCTGATCTGATCTAATCTGCCTATGAAGGGCTGATCTGATCTAATCTGCCTACTAAGGGCTGATCTGATCTAATCTGCCTATGAAGGGCTGATCTGATCTAATCTGCCTACTAAGGGCTGATCTGATCCAATCTGCCTACTAAGGGCTGATCTGATCCAATCTGCCTATGAAGGGCTGATCTGATCTAATCTGCCTACTAAGGGCTGATCTGATCTAATCTGCCTATGAAGGGCTGATCTGATCTAATCTGCCTACTAAGGGCTGATCTGATCTAATCTGCCTACTAAGGGCTGATCTGATCTAATCTGCCTACTAAGGGCTGATCAGATCTAATCTGCCTATGAAGGACTGATCTGATCTGGGGTCAGTAGTAGTGTGAGCAGCCTGTTCCCCTGCCTATGAAGGGCTGATCTGATCTAATCTGCCTACTAAGGGCTGATCTGATCTAATCTGCCTACTAAGGGCTGATCTGATCTAATCTGCCTATGAAGGGCTGATCTGATCTAATCTGCCTACTAAGGGCTGATCTGATCTAATCTGCCTATGAAGGACTGATCTGATCTAATCTGCCTATGAAGGGCTGATCTGATCTAATCTGCCTACTAAGGGCTGATCTGATCTAATCTGCCTATGAAGGGCTGATCTGATCTAATCTGCCTACTAAGGGCTGATCTGATCTAATCTGCCTACTAAGGGCTGATCTGATCTAATCTGCCTACTAAGGGCTGATCTGATCTAATCTGCCTACTAAGGGCTGATCTGATCTAATCTGCCTATGAAGGGCTGATCTGATCTAATCTGCCTATGAAGGGCTGATCTGATCTAATCTGCCTATGAAGGACTGATCTGATCTAATCTGCCTATGAAGGGCTGATCAGATCTAATCTGCCTATGAAGGGCTGATCAGATCTAATCTGCCTATGAAGGGCTGATCAGATCTAATCTGCCTATGAAGGGCTGATCTGATCTAATCTGCCTACTAAGTCCTGATCTGATCTAATCTGCCTATGAAGGACTGATCTGATCTGGGGTCAGTAGTAGTGTGAGCAGCCTGTTCCCCTGCTGATCTGATCTGGGGTCAGTAGTAGTGTGAGCAGCCTGTTCCCCTGCTGATCTGATCTGGGGTCAGTAGTAGTGTGAGCAGCCTGTTCCCCTGCTGATCTGATCTGGGGTCAGTAGTAGTGTGAGCAGCCTGTTCCCCTGCTGATCTGGGGTCAGTAGTAGTGTGAGCAGCCTGTTCCCCTGCTGATCTGGGGTCAGTAGTAGTGTGAGCAGCCTGTTCCCCTGCTGATCTGATCTGGGGTCAGTAGTAGTGTGAGCAGCCTGTTCCCCTGCTGATCTGATCTGGGGTCAGTAGTAGTGTGAGCAGCCTGTTCCTCTGCTGATCTGATCTGGGGTCAGTAGTAGTGTGAGCAGCCTGTTCCCCTGCTGATCTGATCTGGGGTCAGTAGTAGTGTGAGCAGCCTGTTCCCCTGCTGATCTGATCTGGGGTCAGTAGTAGTGTGAGCAGCCTGTTCCCCTGCTGATCTGATCTGGGGTCAGTAGTAGTGTGAGCAGCCTGTTCCCCTGCCTATGAGTGGGGTTCGGGTATGATTACCGGGTGGGTTCAAGAAGGTAAATGGAAAGTAAACATGTGGAGGAGAAACTGTGGTGAGTGTTACTAGGCAACAGGAAATGGTGTTTCACAGAGAGTCCTATTATATTAGATGAGTTTATTAGTCAGTGCTCAGGTTTGCAGATGTAGTCGCATGGTACAGTGAAATTATTATGCTCCGAGCTCCAACAGTGTAGATCAAAAACACAGCTTTGAAGTGTTTGGCCCTGGACGTTAACACAGCTTTGAGGGATTTGGCCCTGGACGTTGACACAGCTTTGAGGGGTTTGGCCCTGGACGTTGACACAGCTTTGAGGGGTTTGTCCCTAGACATTGACACAGCTTTGAGGGGTTTGGCCCTGGACATTAACACAGCTTTGAGGGGTTTGGCCCTGGACATTGACACAGCTTTGAGGGGTTTGGCCCTAGACATTAACACAGCTTTGAGGGGTTTGGCCCTGGACATTAACACAGCTTTGAGGGGTTTGGCCCTGGACATTGACACAGCTTTGAGGGGTTTGGCCCTGGACATTAACACAGCTTTGAGGGGTTTGGCCCTGGACATTAACACAGCTTTGAGGGGTTTGGCCCTGGACATTGACACAGCTTTGAGGGGTTTGGCCCTGGACATTAACACAGCTTTGAGGGGTTTGGCCCTGGACATTAACACAGCTTTGAGGGGTTTGGCCCTGGACATTAACACAGCTTTGAGGGGTTTGGCCCTGGACATTGACACAGCTTTGAGGGGTTTGGCCCTGGACATTAACACAGCTTTGAGGGGTTTGGCCCTGGACATTAACACAGCTTTGAGGGGTTTGGCCCTGGACATTGACACAGCTTTGAGGGGTTTGGCCCTGGACATTGACACAGCTTTGAGGGGTTTGGCCCTGGACATTAACACAGCTTTGAGGGGTTTGGCCCTGGACATTAACACAGCTTTGAGGGGTTTGGCCCTGGACATTAACACAGCTTTGAGGGGTTTGGCCCTGGACGTTAACACAGCTTTGAGGGGTTTGGCCCTGGACATTAACACAGCTTTGAGGGGTTTGGCCCTGGACATTAACACAGCATTGAGGCGCTCCGAATAGAAGTGTGTAACAAAACAAACAATACCTCACAATGACGGGGTGCAAAGAACTGAACTAAATAGTGTGTGATAATGACGTACAGGTGTGTGAGCAGGTGATCAGAATTCAGGTGATTGGGATCTGGAGAGTGAGCTGCTTTCAGGGGATTTATGTGTTTGAGAGTATGCTGGAAGTAGACGTTACAGATTTCCTCATTATTTATTACAATATTTAGTTGAGGTTTAGGGTTTAGTGAATGTTTTGTCCCAAATACAATGCTTTGAGTTTTATAAATATTTAGGGCTTATTAGTAACTGGGATAAATAGTTTCATAAATGTGTCAAGTGCAGCGTCTGGTTGTTCCTCAGTACACACCACAGACCAACAAATATTCTATACATCATCAACATATTTACATTTACATTTAAGTCATTTAGCAGACGCTCTTATCCAGAGCGACTTACAAATTGGTGCATTCACCTTATGACATCCAGTGGAACAACCACTTTACAATAGTGCATCTAAATCTTTTAAGGGGGGGGGGGGGGGTCAGAAGGATTACTTTATCCTATCCTAGGTATTCCTTGAAGAGGTGGGGTTTCAGGTGTCTCCGGAAGGTGGTGATTGACTCCGCTGTCCTGGCGTCGTGAGGGAGTTTGTTCCACCATTGGGGTGCCAGAGCAGCGAACAGTTTTGACTGGGCTGAGCGGGAACTGTACTTCCTCAGTGGTAGGGAGGCGAGCAGGCCAGAGGTGGATGAACGCAGTGCCCTTGTTTGGGTGTAGGGCCTGATCAGAGCCTGAAGGTACTGAGGTGCCGTTCCCCTCACAGCTCCGTAGGCAAGCACCATGGTCTTGTAGCGGATGCGAGCTTCAACTGGAAGCCAGTGGAGAGAGCGGAGGAGCGGGGTGACGTGAGAGAACTTGGGAAGGTTGAACACCAGACGGGCTGCGGCGTTCTGGATGAGTTGTAGGGGTTTAATGGCACAGGCAGGGAGCCCAGCCAACAGCGAGTTGCAGTAATCCAGACGGGAGATGACAAGTGCCTGGATTAGGACCTGCGCCGCTTCCTGTGTGAGGCAGGGTCGTACTCTGCGGATGTTGTAGAGCATGAACCTACAGGAACGGGCCACCGCCTTGATGTTAGTTGAGAACGACAGGGTGTTGTCCAGGATCACGCCAAGGTTCTTAGCGCTCTGGGAGGAGGACACAATGGAGTTGTCAACCGTGATGGCGAGATCATGGAACGGGCAGTCCTTCCCCGGGAGGAAGAGCAGCTCCGTCTTGCCGAGGTTCAGCTTGAGGTGGTGGTCCGTCATCCACACTGATATGTCTGCCAGACATGCAGAGATGCGATTCGCCACCTGGTCATCAGAAGGGGGAAAGGAGAAGATTAATTGTGTGTCGTCTGCATAGCAATGATAGGAGAGACCATGTGAGGTTATGACAGAGCCAAGTGACTTGGTGTATAGCGAGAATAGGAGAGGGCCTAGAACAGAGCCCTGGGGGACACCAGTGGTGAGAGCACGTGGTGAGGAGACAGATTCTCGCCACGCCACCTGGTAGGAGCGACCTGTCAGGTAGGACGCAATCCAAGCGTGGGCCGCGCCGGAGATGCCCAACTCGGAGAGGGTGGAGAGGAGGATCTGATGGTTCACAGTATCGAAGGCAGCCGATAGGTCTAGGAGGATGAGAGCAGAGGAGAGAGAGTTAGCTTTAGCAGTGCGGAGCGCCTCCGTGATACAGAGAAGAGCAGTCTCAGTTGAATGACTAGTCTTGAAACCTGACTGATTTGGATCAAGAAGGTCATTCTGAGAGAGATAGCGGGAGAGCTGGCCAAGGACGGCACGTTCGAGAGTTTTGGAGAGAAAAGAAAGAAGGGATACTGGTCTGTAGTTGTTGACATCGGAGGGATCGAGTGTAGGTTTTTTCAGCAGGGGTGCAACTCTCGCTCTCTTGAAGACGGAAGGGACGTAGCCAGCGGTCAAGGATGAGTTGATGAGCGAGGTGAGGTAAGGGAGAAGGTCTCCGGAAATGGTCTGGAGAAGAGAGGAGGGGATAGGGTCAAGCGGGCAGGTTGTTGGGCGGCCGGCCGTCACAAGACGCGAGATTTCATCTGGAGAGAGAGGGGAGAAAGAGGTCAGAGCACAGGGTAGGGCAGTGTGAGCAGAACCAGCGGTGTCGTTTGACTTAGCAAACGAGGATCGGATGTCGTCGACCTTCTTTTCAAAATGGTTGACGAAGTCATCTGCAGAGAGGGAGGAGGGGGGAGGAGGGGGAGGAGGATTCAGGAGGGAGGAGAAGGTGGCAAAGAGCTTCCTAGGGTTAGAGGCAGATGCTTGGAATTTAGAGTGGTAGAAAGTGGCTTTAGCAGCAGAGACAGAAGAGGAAAATGTAGAGAGGAGGGAGTGAAAGGATGCCAGGTCCGCAGGGAGGCGAGTTTTCCTCCATTTCCGCTCGGCTGCCCGGAGCCCTGTTCTGTGAGCTCGCAATGAGTCGTCGAGCCACGGAGCAGGAGGGGAGGACCGAGCCGGCCTGGAGGATAGGGGACATAGAGAGTCAAAGGATGCAGAAAGGGAGGAGAGGAGGGTTGAGGAGGCAGAATCAGGAGATAGGTTGGAGAAGGTTTGAGCAGAGGGAAGAGATGATAGGATGGAAGAGGAGAGAGTAGCGGGGGAGAGAGAGCGAAGGTTGGGACGGCGCGATACCATCCGAGTAGGGGCAGTGTGGGAAGTGATGGATGAGAGCGAGAGGGAAAAGGATACAAGGTAGTGGTCGGAGACTTGGAGGGGAGTTGCAATGAGGTTAGTGGAAGAACAGCATCTAGTAAAGATGAGGTCGAGCGTATTGCCTGCCTTGTGAGTAGGGGGGGAAGGTGAGAGGGTGAGGTCAAAAGAGGAGAGGAGTGGAAAGAAGGAGGCAGAGAGGAATGAGTCAAAGGTAGACGTGGGGAGGTTAAAGTCACCCAGAACTGTGAGAGGTGAGCCGTCCTCAGGAAAGGAGCTTATCAGGGCATCAAGCTCATTGATGAACTCTCCAAGGGAACCTGGAGGGCGATAAATGATAAGGATGTTAAGCTTGAAAGGGCTGGTAACTGTGACAGCATGGAATTCAAAGGAGGCGATAGACAGATGGGTAAGGGGAGAAAGGGAGAAAGACCACTTGGGAGAGATGAGGATCCCGGTGCCGCCACCCCGCTGACCAGAAGCTCTCGGGGTGTGCGAGAACACGTGGGCAGACGAGGAGAGAGCAGTAGGAGTAGCAGTGTTATCTGTGGTGATCCATGTTTCCGTCAGTGCCAAGAAGTCGAGGGACTGGAGGGAAGCATAGGCTGAGATGAACTCTGCCTTGTTGGCCGCAGATCGGCAGTTCCAGAGGCTGCCGGAGACCTGGGACTCCACGTGGGTGGTGCGCGCTGGGACCACCAGGTTAGGGTGGCCGCGGCCACGCGGTGTGAAGCGTTTGTATGGTCTGTGCAGAGAGGAGAGAACAGGGATAGACAGACACATAGTTGACAGGCTACAGAAGAGGCTACGCTAATGCAAAGGAGATTGGAATGACACGTGAACTACACGTCTCGAATGTTCAGAAAGTTAAGCTTGCGTTGCAGAAATCTTATTGACCAAAATTATTAAAATGATACAGTACTGCGGAAGTGGGCTAGCTAGCAGTGGCTGCGTTGTTGACTTTGTTTGAGAGTGTCGCTGGCTAGGTAACCTCGGTAGCTAGCTATGTAACCTCGGTAACTGGCTCGTTAATTAGTATAAACTACACAATTGTCTTAGATACAAGGACAGCAAAGACAACTATGTAGCTAGCTAACACTACACTAATCAATCGTTCCGTTGATCCGTTGAATGTAATAGTTTCTACAGTGTTGCTATTCGGTGGCTAGCTGGCTAGCGAGCAGTGTTGACTACGTTACGTTACGTTAAAAGGACGAAAAATAGCTGGCTAGCTAACCGAATTAGTCTAAACTACGCAGTTATCTTAGAAACAAAGACAGCAAAGACAACTATGTAGCTAGCTAACACTACACTAATCGAGTCGTTCCGTTGAATGTAATAGTTACTACAGTGTTGCTGTTCGGTGGCTAGCTGGCTAGGTAGCAGTGTTGACTACGTTACGTTAAAAGTTACGTTAAAAGAACGAAGAATAGCTGGCTAGCTACGCAATTATCTTTGATACAAAGACGGCTAAGTAGCTAGCTAAGATTAAACAAATCAAACCGTTGTACTGTAATGAAATGAAATGAGAATGTGAAAATGTGATACTACATATGAATCACTACACAAGTTCTTGTATGACCTCTTGTACACTATATCTGCATTGTGTTCCGCCACCCACCACCCGCCAACCCCTCTTTTACGCTACTGCTACTCTCTGTTCATCATGTATGCATAGTCACTTTAACCATGTCTACATGTACATACTACCTCAATCAGCCTGACTAACCGGTGTCTGTATGTAGTCTAGCTACTTTTATAGCCTCGCTACTGTATATAGCCTCGCTACTGTATACAGCCTCTCTACTGTATATAGCCTCGCTACTGTATATAGCCTCTCTACTGTATATAGCCTCTCTACTGTATACTGTATATAGCCTCGCTACTGTATATAGCCTCGCTACTGTATATAGCCTCGCTACTGTATACAGCCTCTCTACTGTATATAGCCTCTCTACTGTATATAGCCTCTCTACTGTATATAGCCTCTCTACTGTATATAGCCTTTCTACTGTATATAGCCTCTCTACTGTATATAGCCTCTCTACTGTATATAGCCTCTCTACTGTATATAGCCTCTCTACTGTTATAGCCTCTCTACTGTATATAGCCTCTCTACTGTTATAGCCTCTCTACTGTATATAGCCTCTCTACTGTATATAGCCTCTCTACTGTTATAGCCTCTCTACTGTATATAGCCTCTCTACTGTATATAGCCTCTCTACTGTATATAGCCTCTCTACTGTTATAGCCTCTCTACTGTATATAGCCTCTCTACTGTATATAGCCTCTCTACTGTTATAGCCTCTCTACTGTATATAGCCTCTCTACTGTTATAGCCTCTCTACTGTTATAGCCTCTCTACTGTTATAGCCTCTCTACTGTTATAGCCTCTCTACTGTATATAGCCTCTCTACTGTTATAGCCTCTCTACTGTTATAGCCTCTCTACTGTATATAGCCTCTCTACTGTATATAGCCTGTCTACTGTATATAGCCTCTCTACTGTATATAGCCTCTCTACTGTATATAGCCTCTCTACTGTTATAGCCTCTCTACTGTATATAGCCTCTCTACTGTATATAGCCTCTCTACTGTATATAGCCTCTCTACTGTATATAGCCTCTCTACTGTATATAGCCTCTCTACTGTATACAGCCTCACTACTGTATATAGCCTGTGTTTTTACAGTTGTTTTATTTCTTTACCTACCTATTGTTCACCTAATACCTTTTTTGCACTATTGGTAAGTAAGCATTTCACTGTAATGTCTACACCTGTTGTATTCAGTATTTCACTGTAATGTCTACACCTGTTGTATTCAGCATTTCACTGTAATGTCTACACCTGTTGTATTCAGTATTTCACTGTAATGTCTACACCTGTTGTATTCAGCATTTCACTGTAATGTCTACACCTGTTGTATTCAGTATTTCACTGTAATGTCTACACCTGTTGTATTCAGCATTTCACTGTAATGTCTACACCTGTTGTATTCAGTATTTCACTGTAATGTCTACACCTGTTGTATTCAGCATTTCACTGTAATGTCTACACCTGTTGTATTCAGTATTTCACTGTAATGTCTACACCTGTTGTATTCAGCATTTCACTGTGAGGTCTACTACACCTGTTGTATTCAGCATTTCACTGTAAGGTCTACTACACCTGTTGTATTCAGCATTTCACTGTGAGGTCTACACCTGTTGTATTCAGCATTTCACTGTAATGTCTACACCTGTTGTATTCAGCATTTCACTGTAATGTCTACACCTGTTGTATTCAGCATTTCACTGTAAGGTCTACACCTGTTGTATTCAGCATTTCACTGTGAGGTCTACACCTGTTGTATTCAGTATTTCACTGTAAGGTCTACTACACCTGTTGTATTCGGCGCACGTGACAAATAAACTTTGATTTGATTTGATATTAGGCCCAGCCTTTGGAACTTTGGTTTTCCTAGATGTGGCTATTATATTGTGATCACCACATCCTATGGATCTGTATACTGCTTTAAAGCAAATATCTGCAGCATTAGTAAAGATGTGATCAATACATTTAATTCCTGTGCTGTTTGTAAATACCCTGGTAGGTTGACTGATAACCTGAACCAGGTTGCAGGCACTGGTTACAGTTTGAAAATGTTTCTTGAGTGGGCAGCTTGATGAAAGCCAGTTAATATTTAAATTACCCCAAAAATATATCTCTCTGTTGATATCACATACATTATCAAGTATTTCACATATTGTCCAGATACTGACTGTTAGCACTTGGTGGTCTATAGCAGCTTCCCACCAGAATGGGCTTTAGGTGAGGCAGATGAACCTGTAGCCATATTACATCAACAGTATTTAACATGAGATCCTCTCTAAGCTTTACAGGAACGTGGTTCTGAATATAAACAGCAACACCGCCTCTGTTGGCATTTCTATCTTTTCAGTAGATGTTATAACCATGTATTGCTACCACTGTATCATCAAAGGTATTATCTAAATGAGTTTCAGAGACAGTCAGAATATGAATGTTATCTGTTACTAGCAAGTTATTGTCTTCATGGACCTTGTTTCTCAGGCTGCATATGTTAATATGGGCTATTTCTAGCACTGTTCTGGGTTGTTGATTGTTTTTCATGCTTTACTGGGAAGCTTATCAGAGGTAGACTTACTCGTGTTATTTACATTGGAGCTGATAGTGCAGGGTGAGCTGCATAAAGTGGCCTTCCTACTAGGACACATCGCCTCAGTGCTAACAGTGTAACTGTGGTTCGTAGGCTCATGATGACTACGTACAATAGCTGTAGGATCAGCAGAAGTATTCGGTGCAATTAGGGACACAATTAAATGAAGTTACTTACATTGTGTTTGCCAATGCCGCTGGGGTCATGTACATTTGATGCAGCATTATGACGACTCATTGGAACAATGATAGGCAGGCCCAGTCATTCAGGAGAGCCAGGCCCAGTCATTCAGGAGAGCCAGGCCCAGTCATTCAGGAGAGCCAGGCCCAGTCATTCAGGAGAGTCAGGCCCAGTTATTCAGGAGAGCCAGGCCCAGTCATTCAGGAGAGCCAGGCCCAGTTATTCAGGAGAGCCAGGCCCAGTTATTCAGGAGAGCCAGGCCCAGTCATTCAGGAGAGCCAGGCCCAGTTATTCAGGAGAGCCAGGCCCAGTTATTCAGGAGAGTCAGGCCCAGTTATTCAGGAGAGTCAGGCCCAGTTATTCAGGAGAGTCAGGCCCAGTTATTCAGGAGAGTCAGGCCCAGTTATTCAGGAGAGCCAGGCCCAGTTATTCAGGAGAGTCAGGCCCAGTTATTCAGGAGAGTCAGGCCCAGTTATTCAGGAGAGTCAGGCCCAGTTATTCAGGAGAGCCAGGCCCAGTCATTCAGGAGAGCCAGGCCCAGTTATTCAGGTGAGCCAGGCCCAGTCATTCAGGAGAGCCAGGCCCAGTCATTCAGGAGAGCCAGGCCCAGTCATTCAGGAGAGTCAGGCCCAGTTATTCAGGAGAGCCAGGCCCAGTCATTCAGGAGAGCCAGGCCCAGTCATTCAGGAGAGCCAGGCCCAGTTATTCAGGAGAGCCAGGCCCAGTCATTCAGGAGAGCCAGGCCCAGTCATTCAGGAGAGCCAGGCCCAGTCATTCAGGAGAGTCAGGCCCAGTTATTCAGGAGAGTCAGGCCCAGTTATTCAGGAGAGGCAGGCCCAGTCATTCAGGAGAGCTTAATGCCTCCATCAGGCCCAGTTATTCAGGAGAGCTTAATGCCTCCATCAGGCCCAGTTATTCAGGAGAGCTTAATGCCTCCATCAGGCCCAGTTATTCAGGAGAGCTTAATGTCTCCATCAGGCCCAGTTATTCAGGAGAGCGTAATGCCTCCATCAGGCCCAGTTATTCAGGAGAGCTTAATGCCTCCATCAGGCCCAGTTATTCAGGAGAGCTTAATGTCTCCATCAGGCCCAGTTATTCAGGAGAGCTTAATGTCTACATCAGGCCCAGTTATTCAGGAGAGCCAGGCCCAGTCATTCAGGAGAGCTTAATGTCTCCATCAGGCCCAGTTATTCAGGAGAGCTTAATGTCTCCATCAGGCCCAGTTATTCAGGAGAGCTTAATGTCTCCATCAGGCCCAGTTATTCAGGAGAGCTTAATGTCTCCATCAGGCCCAGTTATTCAGGAGAGCTTAATGTCTCCATCAGGCCCAGTTATTCAGGAGAGCTTAATGTCTCCATCAGGCCCAGTTATTCAGGAGAGCTTAATGTCTCCATCAGGCCCAGTTATTCAGGAGAGCTTAATGCCTCCATCAGGCCCAGTTATTCAGGAGAGCTTAATGTCTCCATCAGGCCCAGTTATTCAGGAGAGCTTAATGTCTCCATCAGGCCCAGTTATTCAGGAGAGCTTAATGTCTCCATCAGGCCCAGTTATTCAGGAGAGCCAGGCCCAGTCATTCAGGAGAGCTTAATGTCTCCATCAGGCCCAGTTATTCAGGAGAGCTTAATGTCTCCATCAGGCCCAGTTATTCAGGAGAGCTTAATGTCTCCATCAGGCCCAGTTATTCAGGAGAGCTTAATGCCTCCATCAGGCCCAGTTATTCAGGAGAGCTTAATGCCTCCATCAGGCCCAGTTATTCAGGAGAGCTTAATGTCTCCATCAGACCCAGTTATTCAGGAGAGCTTAATATCTCCATCAGGCCCAGTTATTCAGGAGAGCTTAATGCCTCCATTAGGCCCAGTTATTCAGGAGAGCTTAATGTCTCCATCAGACCCAGTTATTCAGGAGAGCTTAATGTCTCCATCAGGCCCAGTTATTCAGGAGAGCTTAATGCCTCCATCAGGCCCAGTTATTCAGGAGAGCTTAATGTCTCCATCAGGCCCAGTTATTCAGGAGAGCTTAATGTCTCCATCAGGCCCAGTTATTCAGGAGAGCTTAATGTCTCCATCAGGCCCAGTTATTCAGGAGAGCCAGGCCCAGTTATTCAGGAGAGCCAGGCCCAGTCATTCAGGAGAGCTTAATGCCTCCATCAGGCCCAGTCATTCAGGAGAGCCAGGCCCAGTTATTCAGGAGAGCTTAATGCCTCCATCAGGCCCAGTTATTCAGGAGAGCTTAATGCCTCCATCAGGCCCAGTTATTCAGGAGAGCCAGGCCCAGTCATTCAGGAGAGCCAGGCCCAGTCATTCAGGAGAGCCGGGCCCAGTCATTCAGGAGAGCCAGGCCCAGTCATTCAGGAGAGCCAGGCCCAGTCATTCAGGAGAGCCAGGCCCAGTCATTCAGGAGAGCCAGGCCCAGTCATTCAGGAGAGCTTAATGCCTCCATCAGGCCCAGTTATTCAGGAGAGCCAGGCCCAGTCATTCAGGAGAGCCAGGCCCAGTTATTCAGGAGAGCTTAACGTGCGTTCTGCAACAATAATAGCGGGATCATGATTACAGTAGGCTTCCACCATCTCTTCAGAAAGGAACTTAGGAATGTTTGTTTCCACCTTGTGGTAGGCTACTTTACGGTTCTAACTCATTCCCTCTAAAACTACAACTACCATCATCACCGGAATCCCCCAGAGTCCGAGCAGTCATGCGGATGGAAACAGAACCTTGCCAGAGAAGAAGAGGCCAAGCGAGAGTGATAACTGGGCCCAAATTATGTCTTCTCCAGTGGGTGGCGTTTTTTGTTTTTGTTGGTCACCAAGCTAGGAGTTTTAGTATGGAGGTCAATGAGAGAGTGTCGAATTTTGTTAACAAAAAATGTAATGGTTTATTTGCTACGTGTGGATTATTTGATCGAATAGACTTTTCGTAATGCGTAGGTTGTTACGAGTGTAGTTGATCGAAGTAGAACACGTGACATCCCGGCAACTTTGAGGAAAAACCACTACATTGGAGTTGTGCCTGTTGTGTTCACGCATATCTGCCCTTTTATTGGCTGGTTCAGCTCCGGGAAATCAGCGACATTTTACCGACATTAAGCAACATTAACGTGACCGTCCAAATCGCGAAAAAAGCTTCAAAATAATAGTCTCCCTTTACATGATCACAAGATCACATGACTACAAGATCACATGACTACAAGATCACAAATCGTAGAACAGTTTGCCTGTTTGAAGATGCGTTACTTTTTCTCTGTTTCTACCCTCTCTTTTTTTAGAAGAGATTGAGGCTTATTGTCGACTTCTAGTGGTTATTTGTAAATAGATTCTAGGTGGGTAAATGAAATGAAAAATACAATCAGAACATCTCCAAAAACGTAATTAACGTTATTAATGAGTTGAAAAGGAATGAATTATTGAAAGTTCAATATTCCTCATTAAATAATATTTAGAATAATATTTAGATTCCCATTCCACTAGATGACACGGTCCCCTATGCTGCTCCCAGTCAATCAAATTAGTTTATGCTCTTTAAACACGTCTGTGCGTTGGTAGATCTGCTGTACGTTGTTAAAAACAGTTATGTTACACTGTTAGACTGTTATTATCACTGTTATTGACTGCTATAAACACGTATTACATTATAATTGTTAGTACATTGTTAAGACAACAGACCTACACTGTGAAGGTCTTTAGCTTTTTAAATATGAATGTTTGTGTGGAAAGTTTCCATCAGTTGGAAAGACAGCACATGTTTCTGTTTAATTATTACCTGAAGTAAATAAGCAGTGTATTAACCAGGGATCTACGTAATACAGGTTATAAATAAGGGAAGGATGCAGTCTGTATTAACCAGGGATCTACGTAATACAGGTTATAAATAAGAGAAGGATAAAGTCTGTATTAACCAGGGATCTACGTAATACAGGTTATAAATAACCAGTGTATTAATCAGGGATCTACGTAATACAGGTTATAAATAACCAGTGTATTAATCAGGGATCTACGTAATACAGGTTATAAATAACCAGTGTATTAACCAGGGATCTACGTAATACAGGTTATAAATAAGCAGTGTATTAACCAGGGATCTACGTAATACAGGTTATAAATAACCAGTGTATTAACCAGGGATCTACGTAATACAGGTTATAAATAAGAGAAGGATAAAGTCTGTATTAACCAAGGATCTACGTAATACAGGTTATAAATAAGGGAAGGATGCAGTCTGTATTAACCAGGGATCTACGTAATACAGGTTATAAATAACCAGTGTATTAATCAGGGATCTACGTAATACAGGTTATAAATAAGCAGTGTATTAACCAGGGATCTACGTAATACAGGTTATAAATAAGGGAAGGATGCAGTCTGTATTAACCAGGGATCTACGTAATACAGGTTATAAATAAGCAGTGTATTAACCAGGGATCTACGTAATACAGGTTATAAATAAGCAGTGTATTAACCAGGGATCTACGTAATACAGGTTATAAATAAGGGAAGGATAAAGTCTGTATTAACCAGTGATCTACGTAATACAGGTTATAAATAAGCAGTGTATTAACCAGTGATCTACGTAATACAGGTTATAAATAAGGGAAGGATGCAGTCTGTATTAACCAGGGATCTACGTAATACAGGTTATAAATAAGCAGTGTATTAACCAGTGATCTACGTAATACAGGTTATAAATAAGGGAAGGATAAAGTCTGTATTAACCAGGGATCTACGTAATACAGGTTATAAATAAGGGAAGGATAAAGTCTGTATTAACCAGTGATCTACGTAATACAGGTTATAAATAAGCAGTGTATTAACCAGTGATCTACGTAATACAGGTTATAAATAAGGGAAGGATGCAGTCTGTATTAACCAGGGATCTACGTAATACAGGTTATAAATAAGCAATGTATTAACCAGTGATCTACGTAATACAGGTTATAAATAAGCAGTGTATTAACCAGGGATCTACGTAATACAGGTTATAAATAAGCAGTGTATTAACCAGGGATCTACGTAATACAGGTTATAAATAAGCAGTGTATTAACCAGTGATCTACGTAATACAGGTTATAAATAAGGGAAGGATGCAGTCTGTATTAACCAGGGATCTACGTAATACAGGTTATAAATAAGCAGTGTATTAACCAGGGATCTACGTAATACAGGTTATAAATAAGCAGTGTATTAACCAGGGATCTACGTAATACAGGTTATAAATAAGGGAAGGATGCAGTCTGTATTAACCAGTGATCTACTGTGATGAGGTTATAATGTAAAGATAACATAAAATAATAACAAGCAAATCTTGGTATTTTTGAATTCAGGATTTTTTCCGAGAATAACTAATTTATTCTATTCATTTATTCAAGAATAACTTGGTTATCATGGCTACGTGTGACAGCATTGAGATCCTCTCTGGGACCAGAACTGACGATAAACCAACTACAGTATATACCCAACTACACAGAGACACAGTAATACTAACCGCATTGGAACAATATGATTTATTTTCAATGTTCAAATACAGAAATAGAAAAGGGCTCTTGTAATGAAAAATACAGAGAAATACAGACATGTAAACACCTCCCCTTCTCAATGATGAGCTCTGTACCCACTGGAAAAGACATGTAAACACCTCCCCTTCTCAATGATGAGCTCTGTACCCACTGGAAAAGACATGTAAACACCTCCCCTTCTCAATGATGAGCTCTGTACCCACTGGAAAAGACATGTAAACACCTCCCCTTCTCAATGATGAGCTCTGTACCCACTGGAAAAGACATGTAAACACCTCCCCTTCTCAATGATGAGCTCGGTACTCACTGGAAAAGACATGTAAACACCTCCCCTTCTCAATGATGAGCTCGGTACTCACTGGAAAAGACATGTTAACACCTCCCCTTCTCAATGATGAGCTCTGTACCCACTGGAAAAGACATGTAAACACCTCCCCTTCTCAATGATGAGCTCTGTACCCACTGGAAAAGACATGTAAACACCTCCCCTTCTCAATGATGAGCTCTGTACCCACTGGAAAAGACATGTAAACACCTCCCCTTCTCAATGATGAGCTCTGTACCCACTGGAAAAGACATGTAAACACCTCCCCTTCTCAATGATGAGCTCTGTACCCACTGGAAAAGACATGTAAACACCTCCCCTTCTCAATGATGAGCTCTGTACCCACTGGAAAAGACATGTAAACACCTCCCCTTCTCAATGATGAGCTCTGTACCCACTGGAAAAGACATGTAAACACCTCCCCTTCTCAATGATGAGCTCTGTACCCACTGGAAAAGACATGTAAACACCTCCCCTTCTCAATGATGAGCTCTGTACCCACTGGAAAAGACATGTAAACACCTCCCCTTCTCAATGATGAGCTCTGTACCCACTGGAAAAGACATGTTAACACCTCCCCTTCTCAATGATGAGCTCTGTACCCACTGGAAAAGACATGTAAACACCTCCCCTTCTCAATGATGAGCTCTGTACCCACTGGAAAAGACATGTAAACACCTCCCCTTCTCAATGATGAGCTCTGTACCCACTGGAAAAGACATGTAAACACCTCCCCTTCTCAATGATGAGCTCTGTACCCACTGGAAAAGACATGTAAACACCTCCCCTTCTCAATGATGAGCTCTGTACCCACTGGAAAAGACATGTTAACACCTCCCCTTCTCAATGATGAGCTCTGTACCCACTGGAAAAGACATGTAAACACCTCCCCTTCTCAATGATGAGCTCTGTACCCACTGGAAAAGACATGTTAACACCTCCCCTTCTCAATGATGAGCTCTGTACCCACTGGAAAAGACATGTAAACACCTCCCCTTCTCAATGATGAGCTCTGTACCCACTGGAAAAGACCTGTAAACACCTCCCCTTCTCAATGATGAGCTCTGTACCCACTGGAAAAGACATGTAAACACCTCCCCTTCTCAATGATGAGCTCGGTACTCACTGGAAAAGACCTGTAAACACCTCCCCTTCTCAATGATGAGCTCTGTACCCACTGGAAAAGACATGTAAACACCTCCCCTTCTCAATGATGAGCTCTGTACCCACTGGAAAAGACATGTAAACACCTCCCCTTCTCAATGATGAGCTCTGTACCCACTGGAAAAGACATGTAAACACCTCCCCTTCTCAATGATGAGCTCGGTACTCACTGGAAAAGACATGTTAACACCTCCCCACACAATGATGAGCTCTGTACCCACTGGAAAAGACATGTTAACACCTCCCGTTCTCAATGATGAGCTCTGTACCCACTGGAAAAGACATGTTAACACCTCCCCTTCTCAATGATGAGCTCTGTACCCACTGGAAAAGACATGTAAACACCTCCCCTTCTCAATGATGAGCTCTGTACCCACTGGAAAAGACCTGTAAACACCTCCCCTTCTCAATGATGAGCTCTGTACCCACTGGAAAAGACATGTAAACACCTCCCCTTCTCAATGATGAGCTCTGTACCCACTGGAAAAGACATGTAAACACCTCCCCTTCTCAATGATGAGCTCTGTACCCACTGGAAAAGACCTGTAAACACCTCCCCTTCTCAATGATGAGCTCTGTACCCACTGGAAAAGACATGTAAACACCTCCCCTTCTCAATGATGAGCTCTGTACCCACTGGAAAAGACATGTAAACACCTCCCCTTCTCAATGATGAGCTCTGTACCCACTGGAAAAGACATGTAAACACCTCCCCTTCTCAATGATGAGCTCTGTACCCACTGGAAAAGACATGTAAACACCTCCCCTTCTCAATGATGAGCTCTGTACCCACTGGAAAAGACATGTAAACACCTCCCCTTCTCAATGATGAGCTCTGTACCCACTGGAAAAGACCTGTAAACACCTCCCCTTCTCAATGATGAGCTCTGTACCCACTGGAAAAGACATGTAAACACCTCCCCTTCTCAATGATGAGCTCTGTACCCACTGGAAAAGACATGTAAACACCTCCCCTTCTCAATGATGAGCTCTGTACCCACTGGAAAAGACATGTAAACACCTCCCCTTCTCAATGATGAGCTCTGTACCCACTGGAAAAGACATGTAAACACCTCCCCTTCTCAATGATGAGCTCGGTACTCACTGGAAAAGACATGTTAACACCTCCCCACACAATGATGAGCTCTGTACCCACTGGAAAAGACATGTTAACACCTCCCGTTCTCAATGATGAGCTCTGTACCCACTGGAAAAGACATGTAAACACCTCCCCTTCTCAATGATGAGCTCGGTACTCACTGGAAAAGACATGTAAACACCTCCCCTTCTCAATGATGAGCTCTGTACCCACTGGAAAAGACATGTAAACACCTCCCCTTCTCAATGATGAGCTCTGTACCCACTGGAAAAGACATGTAAACACCTCCCCTTCTCAATGATGAGCTCTGTACCCACTGGAAAAGACATGTAAACACCTCCCCTTCTCAATGATGAGCTCTGTACCCACTGGAAAAGACATGTAAACACCTCCCCTTCTCAATGATGAGCTCTGTACCCACTGGAAAAGACATGTAAACACCTCCCCTTCTCAATGATGAGCTCTGTACCCACTGGAAAAGACCTGTAAACACCTCCCCTTCTCAATGATGAGCTCTGTACCCACTGGAAAAGACATGTAAACACCTCCCCTTCTCAATGATGAGCTCTGTACCCACTGGAAAAGACATGTAAACACCTCCCCTTCTCAATGATGAGCTCTGTACCCACTGGAAAAGACATGTTAACACCTCCCCTTCTCAATGATGAGCTCTGTACCCACTGGAAAAGACATGTAAACACCTCCCCTTCTCAATGATGAGCTCTGTACCCACTGGAAAAGACATGTAAACACCTCCCCTTCTCAATGATGAGCTCTGTACCCACTGGAAAAGACATGTAAACACCTCCCCTTCTCAATGATGAGCTCTGTACCCACTGGAAAAGACCTGTAAACACCTCCCCTTCTCAATGATGAGCTCTGTACCCACTGGAAAAGACATGTAAACACCTCCCCTTCTCAATGATGAGCTCTGTACCCACTGGAAAAGACATGTAAACACCTCCCCTTCTCAATGATGAGCTCTGTACCCACTGGAAAAGACCTGTAAACACCTCCCCTTCTCAATGATGAGCTCTGTACCCACTGGAAAAGACATGTAAACACCTCCCCTTCTCAATGATGAGCTCTGTACCCACTGGAAAAGACATGTAAACACCTCCCCTTCTCAATGATGAGCTCGGTACTCACTGGAAAAGACATGTTAACACCTCCCCACACAATGATGAGCTCTGTACCCACTGGAAAAGACATGTTAACACCTCCCGTTCTCAATGATGAGCTCTGTACCCACTGGAAAAGACATGTAAACACCTCCCCTTCTCAATGATGAGCTCTGTACCCACTGGAAAAGACATGTAAACACCTCCCCTTCTCAATGATGAGCTCGGTACTCACTGGAAAAGACCTGTAAACACCTCCCCTTCTCAATGATGAGCTCTGTACCCACTGGAAAAGACATGTAAACACCTCCCCTTCTCAATGATGAGCTCTGTACCCACTGGAAAAGACATGTAAACACCTCCCCTTCTCAATGATGAGCTCTGTACCCACTGGAAAAGACCTGTAAACACCTCCCCTTCTCAATGATGAGCTCTGTACCCACTGGAAAAGACATGTAAACACCTCCCCTTCTCAATGATGAGCTCTGTACCCACTGGAAAAGACATGTAAACACCTCCCCTTCTCAATGATGAGCTCTGTACCCACTGGAAAAGACATGTAAACACCTCCCCTTCTCAATGATGAGCTCGGTACTCACTGGAAAAGACCTGTAAACACCTCCCCTTCTCAATGATGAGCTCTGTACCCACTGGAAAAGACATGTAAACACCTCCCCTTCTCAATGATGAGCTCTGTACCCACTGGAAAAGACATGTAAACACCTCCCCTTCTCAATGATGAGCTCTGTACCCACTGGAAAAGACCTGTAAACACCTCCCCTTCTCAATGATGAGCTCTGTACCCACTGGAAAAGACATGTAAACACCTCCCCTTCTCAATGATGAGCTCTGTACCCACTGGAAAAGACATGTAAACACCTCCCCTTCTCAATGATGAGCTCTGTACCCACTGGAAAAGACATGTAAACACCTCCCCTTCTCAATGATGAGCTCTGTACCCACTGGAAAAGACATGTAAACACCTCCCCTTCTCAATGATGAGCTCGGTACCCACTGGAAAAGACATGTTAACACCTCCCCACACAATGATGAGCTCTGTACCCACTGGAAAAGACATGTTAACACCTCCCGTTCTCAATGATGAGCTCTGTACCCACTGGAAAAGACATGTAAACACCTCCCCTTCTCAATGATGAGCTCGGTACTCACTGGAAAAGACATGTAAACACCTCCCCTTCTCAATGATGAGCTCTGTACCCACTGGAAAAGACATGTAAACACCTCCCCTTCTCAATGATGAGCTCTGTACCCACTGGAAAAGACATGTAAACACCTCCCCTTCTCAATGATGAGCTCTGTACCCACTGGAAAAGACATGTAAACACCTCCCCTTCTCAATGATGAGCTCTGTACCCACTGGAAAAGACATGTAAACACCTCCCCTTCTCAATGATGAGCTCTGTACCCACTGGAAAAGACATGTAAACACCTCCCCTTCTCAATGATGAGCTCGGTACTCACTGGAAAAGACATGTAAACACCTCCCCTTCTCAATGATGAGCTCTGTACCCACTGGAAAAGACATGTAAACACCTCCCCTTCTCAATGATGAGCTCTGTACCCACTGGAAAAGACCTGTAAACACCTCCCCTTCTCAATGATGAGCTCTGTACCCACTGGAAAAGACATGTAAACACCTCCCCTTCTCAATGATGAGCTCGGTACTCACTGGAAAAGACATGTAAACACCTCCCCTTCTCAATGATGAGCTCTGTACCCACTGGAAAAGACATGTAAACACCTCCCCTTCTCAATGATGAGCTCTGTACCCACTGGAAAAGACATGTAAACACCTCCCCTTCTCAATGATGAGCTCTGTACCCACTGGAAAAGACATGTAAACACCTCCCCTTCTCAATGATGAGCTCTGTACCCACTGGAAAAGACATGTTAACACCTCCCCTTCTCAATGATGAGCTCTGTACCCACTGGAAAAGACATGTAAACACCTCCTCTTCTCAATGATGAGCTCTGTACCCACTGGAAAAGACATGTAAACACCTCCCCTTCTCAATGATGAGCTCTGTACCCACTGGAAAATACATGTAAACACCTCCCCTTCTCAATGATGAGCTCTGTACCCAATGGAAAAGACATGTAAACACCTCCCCTTCTCAATGATGAGCTCGGTACTCACTGGAAAAGACATGTTAACACCTCCCCACACAATGATGAGCTCTGTACCCACTGGAAAAGACATGTTAACACCTCCCGTTCTCAATGATGAGCTCTGTACCCACTGGAAAAGACATGTAAACACCTCCCCTTCTCAATGATGAGCTCGGTACTCACTGGAAAAGACATGTAAACACCTCCCCTTCTCAATGATGAGCTCTGTACCCACTGGAAAAGACATGTAAACACCTCCCCTTCTCAATGATGAGCTCTGTACCCACTGGAAAAGACATGTAAACACCTCCCCTTCTCAATGATGAGCTCTGTACCCACTGGAAAAGACATGTAAACACCTCCCCTTCTCAATAATGAGCTCTGTACCCACTGGAAAAGACATGTAAACACCTCCCCTTCTCAATGATGAGCTCTGTACCCACTGGAAAAGACATGTAAACACCTCCCCTTCTCAATGATGAGCTCGGTACTCACTGGAAAAGACATGTAAACACCTCCCCTTCTCAATGATGAGCTCTGTACCCACTGGAAAAGACCTGTAAACACCTCCCCTTCTCAATGATGAGCTCTGTACCCACTGGAAAAGACATGTAAACACCTCCCCTTCTCAATGATGAGCTCGGTACTCACTGGAAAAGACATGTAAACACCTCCCCTTCTCAATGATGAGCTCTGTACCCACTGGAAAAGACATGTTAACACCTCCCCTTCTCAATGATGAGCTCTGTACCCACTGGAAAAGACATGTAAACACCTCCCCTTCTCAATGATGAGCTCTGTACCCACTGGAAAAGACATGTAAACACCTCCCCTTCTCAATGATGAGCTCTGTACCCACTGGAAAAGACATGTTAACACCTCCCCTTCTCAATGATGAGCTCTGTACCCAATGGAAAAGACATGTAAACACCTCCCCTTCTCAATGATGAGCTCTGTACCCACTGGAAAAGACATGTAAACACCTCCCCTTCTCAATGATGAGCTCTGTACCCACTGGAAAAGACATGTTAACACCTCCCCTTCTCAATGATGATCTCTGTACCCACTGGAAAAGACATGTAAACACCTCCCCTTCTCAATGATGAGCTCTGTACCCACTGGAAAAGACATGTTAACACCTCCCCTTCTCAATGATGGCACCTGCATGAACACCTCCCCTTCTCAATGATGAGCTCTGTACCCACTGGAAAAGACATGTAAACACCTCCCCTTCTCAATGATGAGCTCTGTACCCACTGGAAAAGACCTGTAAACACCTCCCCTTCTCAATGATGAGCTCTGTACCCACTGGAAAAGACCTGTAAACACCTCTCCTTCTCAATGATGAGCTCTGTACCCACTGGAAAAGACATGTTAACACCTCCCCTTCTCAATGATGAGCTCTGTACCCACTGGAAAAGACATGTAAACACCTCCCCTTCTCAATGATGAGCTCGGTACTCACTGGAAAAGACCTGTAAACACCTCCCCTTCTCAATGATGAGCTCTGTACCCACTGGAAAAGACATGTAAACACCTCCCCTTCTCAATGATGAGCTCTGTACCCACTGGAAAAGACATGTAAACACCTCCCCTTCTCAATGATGAGCTCTGTACCCACTGGAAAAGACCTGTAAACACCTCCCCTTCTCAATGATGAGCTCTGTACCCACTGGAAAATACATGTAAACACCTCCCCTTCTCAATGATGAGCTCTGTACCCACTGGAAAAGACCTGTAAACACCTCCCCTTCTCAATGATGAGCTCTGTACCCACTGGAAAAGACATGTAAACACCTCCCCTTCTCAATGATGAGCTCGGTACTCACTGGAAAAGACATGTAAACACCTCCCCTTCTCAATGATGAGCTCTGTACCCACTGGAAAAGACCTGTAAACACCTCCCCTTCTCAATGATGAGCTCTGTACCCACTGGAAAAGACATGTAAACACCTCCCCTTCTCAATGATGAGCTCTGTACCCACTGGAAAAGACATGTAAACACCTCCCCTTCTCAATGATGAGCTCTGTACCCACTGGAAAAGACCTGTAAACACCTCCCCTTCTCAATGATGAGCTCTGTACCCACTGGAAAAGACATGTAAACACCTCCCCTTCTCAATGATGAGCTCTGTACCCACTGGAAAAGACATGTTAACACCTCCCCTTCTCAATGATGAGCTCTGTACCCACTGGAAAAGACATGTTAACACCTCCCCTTCTCAATGATGAGCTCTGTACCCACTGGAAAAGACATGTTAACACCTCCCCTTCTCAATGATGAGCTCGGTACCCACTGGAAAAGACATGTAAACACCTCCCCTTCTCAATGATGAGCTCTGTACCCACTGGAAAAGACATGTAAACACCTCCCCTTCTCAATGATGAGCTCTGTACCCACTGGAAAAGACCTGTAAACACCTCCCCTTCTCAATGATGAGCTCTGTACCCACTGGAAAAGACCTGTAAACACCTCCCCTTCTCAATGATGAGCTCTGTACCCACTGGAAAAGACATGTAAACACCTCCCCTTCTCAATGATGAGCTCTGTACCCACTGGAAAAGACATGTAAACACCTCCCCTTCTCAATGATGAGCTCTGTACCCACTGGAAAAGACATGTAAACACCTCCCCTTCTCAATGATGAGCTCTGTACCCACTGGAAAAGACCTGTAAACACCTCCCCTTCTCAATGATGAGCTCTGTACCCACTGGAAAAGACATGTAAACACCTCCCCTTCTCAATGATGAGCTCTGTACCCACTGGAAAAGACATGTTAACACCTCCCCTTCTCAATGATGAGCTCGGTACCCACTGGAAAAGACATGTAAACACCTCCCCTTCTCAATGATGAGCTCTGTACCCACTGGAAAAGACATGTAAACACCTCCCCTTCTCAATGATGAGCTCTGTACCCACTGGAAAAGACCTGTAAACACCTCCCCTTCTCAATGATGAGCTCTGTACCCACTGGAAAAGACATGTTAACACCTCCCCTTATCAATGATGAGCTCTGTACCCACTGGAAAAGACATGTAAACACCTCCTCTTCTCAATGATGAGCTCTGTACTCACTGGAAAAGACCTGTAAACACCTCCCCTTCTCAATGATGACCTCTGTACCCACTGGAAAAGACATGTAAACACCTCCCCTTCTCAATGATGAGCTCTGTACCCCCTGGAAAAGACATGTTAACACCTCCCCTTATCAATGATGAGCTCTGTACCCACTGGAAAAGACATGTAAACACCTCCTCTTCTCAATGATGAGCTCTGTACTCACTGGAAAAGACCTGTAAACACCTCCTCTTCTCAATGATGAGCTCGGTACTCACTGGAAAAGACATGTAAACACCTCCCCTTCTCAATGATGAGCTCGGTACTCACTGGAAAAGACATGTAAACACCTCCCCTTCTCAATGATGAGCTCTGTACCCACTGGAAAAGACATGTAAACACCTCCCCTTCTCAATGATGAGCTCGGTACTCACTGGAAAAGACATGTAAACACCTCCCCTTCTCAATGATGAGCTCTGTACCCACTGGAAAAGACCTGTAAACACCTCCCCTTCTCAATGATGAGCTCTGTACCCACTGGAAAAGACATGTTAACACCTCCCCTTCTCAATGATGAGCTCTGTACCCACTGGAAAAGACATGTAAACACCTCCTCTTCTCAATGATGAGCTCTGTACCCACTGGAAAAGACATGTTAACACCTCCCCACACAATGATGAGCTCTGTACTCACTGGAAAAGACATGTTAACACCTCCCCTTCTCAATGATGAGCTCTGTACCCACTGGAAAAGACATGTAAACACCTCCCCTTCTCAATGATGAGCTCTGTACCCACTGGAAAAGACATGTTAACACCTCCCCTTATCAATGATGAGCTCTGTACCCACTGGAAAAGACATGTTAACACCTCCCCTTCTCAATGATGAGCTCTGTACCCACTGGAAAAGACATGTAAACACCTCCCCTTCTCAATGATGAGCTCTGTACCCACTGGAAAAGACATGTAAACACCTCCTCTTCTCAATGATGAGCTCTGTACTCACTGGAAAAGACCTGTAAACACCTCCCCTTCTCAATGATGACCTCTGTACCCACTGGAAAAGACATGTAAACACCTCCCCTTCTCAATGATGAGCTCTGTACCCACTGGAAAAGACATGTAAACACCTCCCCTTCTCAATGATGAGCTCTGTACCCACTGGAAAAGACATGTTAACACCTCCCCTTCTCAATGATGAGCTCTGTACCCACTGGAAAAGACATGTAAACACCTCCCCTTCTCAATGATGAGCTCTGTACCCACTGGAAAAGACATGTAAACACCTCCCCTTCTCAATGATGAGCTCTGTACCCACTGGAAAAGACATGTAAACACCTCCCCTTCTCAATGATGAGCTCTGTACCCACTGGAAAAGACATGTAAACACCTCCCCTTCTCAATGATGAGCTCTGTACCCACTGGAAAAGACATGTAAACACCTCCCCTTCTCAATGATGAGCTCGGTACTCACTGGAAAAGACCTGTAAACACCTCCCCTTCTCAATGATGAGCTCTGTACCCACTGGAAAAGACATGTAAACACCTCCCCTTCTCAATGATGAGCTCTGTACCCACTGGAAAAGACATGTAAACACCTCCCCTTCTCAATGATGAGCTCTGTACCCACTGGAAAAGACATGTAAACACCTCCCCTTCTCAATGATGAGCTCTGTACCCACTGGAAAAGACCTGTAAACACCTCCCCTTCTCAATGATGAGCTCTGTACCCACTGGAAAAGACATGTTAACACCTCCCCTTCTCAATGATGAGCTCTGTACCCACTGGAAAAGACATGTAAACACCTCCTCTTCTCAATGATGAGCTCTGTACCCACTGGAAAAGACCTGTAAACACCTCCCCTTCTCAATGATGAGCTCTGTACCCACTGGAAAAGACATGTAAACACCTCCCCTTCTCAATGATGAGCTCTGTACCCACTGGAAAAGACATGTAAACACCTCCCCTTCTCAATGATGAGCTCTGTACCCACTGGAAAAGACCTGTAAACACCTCCCGTTCTCAATGATGAGCTCTGTACCCACTGGAAAAGACATGTAAACACCTCCCCTTCTCAATGATGAGCTCTGTACTCACTGGAAAAGTGCAGGATGTCAAAGAAAGTAATTCAGTCTTTCAGTCTTCAGTCCAGTAGTGTATGATCTGAGTAAACAATATGCATGAAGTTAAAATGATCCATCATTCTTGCCAATGCATGTTAGTCTGTCACGACTTCCGCCGAAGTCAGTCCCTCTCCTTGTTCGGGCGGCGTTTGGCGTTCGACGTCACCGGCCTTCTAGCCATCGCCGATTTTCATTTTCCATTTGTTTTGTCTTTGTCTTACACACCTGCTTTCAATTCCCCAATGACTTGTTCATTATGTTCCCCCATGTTTGTTTTTTGAGGGATTGTTTGTCTTGAATACGGTCCGTTATTGTGGGCTCGGTAATTTGTGTTGTATTGTGATTTACTTGAGTAAATACGTTGATTACTCATATCTGTCCTGCGCCTGACTCTCTACAACAGCTACACACAGACCAATTACAGAATCACTCACCCAAAGAATGGTGTCAGCAGGAGCAGACACCCTCCCTGTGGAGATAAAGGAGCGCGTCCAGCAGCACGCGACCATATTGCAACATCTGTGCACCGCCATGGATCACGTGCTGCAGACGATGGATCATTGGGAGAGAGGAGGAGGTCTTCCAGCGGGATTCGGCTCGCGCTCCCGAGGGAGTATGATGGGATGGCTGCCGGATGCCAGGGATTCCTATTCCAGCTTGAGCTCTACCTGGCGACCGTCCACCCAGCTCCTTCGGGACGTGAGAGCGTGTACGCCCTCATCTCCTGCCTCTCAGGCAAAGCCCTGGAGTGGGCCAACGCCGTATGGAGTGAGGGAGACGCGGCATTGGAACATTACGCAGAGTTCACCCGAAAGCAGTTTTCGACCACCCGCCTGAGGGTCGAGCGGTGAACGACTGTTCCACCTAAGGCAGGGGACGAGGAGTGCGCAGGATTTTGCATTGGACTTCCGGACCCTGGCCGCCAGCGCGGGATGACAGGGCCCTGATCGATCACTACCGGTGCAGTCTGCACGAGGACGTCCGTCGGGAGTTGGCCTGCTGAGACACTCCCTGCTGAGACACTGCTGAGACTCCCCTCACATTGAACCAACTGGTGGACCTATCTTGGAGGACCTAGCTTGGAGGTGCTGCACTTAGGGCGACCGGAGGAGGGGACATTCCCTGCACCATCTGTGGCAGCAGATGGCACACTGCTTGTCAGTGCTGGGGGGTTCCTCAGGGAGTCAAGGCAGCAGGCAGGGCACTGTCGTATCACCCCAGGTGAGTCGGCACCAGGCTCACCCAGAGCCCCCTGTTGCCCACATGTATGTGTTTATTTAATTTCCTGAGTTTTTCCCGCATTTCCAGCATAAGGCGCTCGTAGATTCAGGCGCAACTGGGAATTTTATTGACCGTTCATTTGCCCATAGTTTAGGGATCCCCCTTGTTCCTGTGGCTATGCCCTTCCCTGCCCTAAATAGTCGACCATTAGGGTCAGGGCTGATTAGGGAGGCCACTGCTCCACTAGACATGATTACGCAGGAGGGTCACAAGGAGAGAATCAGTCTCTTCCTTATTGATTCTCCTGCGTTTCCCGTGGTGCTGGGCCTACCCTGGTTGGCCTGTCATGACCCCACTATTTCGTGGCAACAGAGGGCTCTAAAGGGGTGGTCACGAGAGTGCTCAGGGAGGTGTGTGGGGGTTTCCATCAGTGCTACTACAGTGGAAAGTCCAGACCAGGTCTCCACCGTGCGCATCCCCTCAGAATATGCCGATTTGGCTCTCGCCTTCTGTAAGAAGAGGGCGACTAAATTACCACCTCATCGACGGGGGGATTGTGCGATAAATCTCCTGGTAGACGCAGCACTTCCCAGGAGTCACGTGTATCCTCTGTCACAGGAGGAGACGGCGGCTATGGAAACATGTGTCACCGAATCTCTGGGACAGGGATACATTCGGCCTTCCACTTCACCTGCCTCTTCGAGTTTATTTTTTGTGAAGAAGAAGCATGGGGGTCTGCGCCCGTGTATTGACTATCGAGGTATCAATCAGATCACTGTGAGGTACAGCTACCCACTGCCTCTCATTGCCAGTGCGATCGAGTCAATGCACGGGGCGCGCTTCTTCACAAAATTGGATCTCAGGAGCGCTTACAACCTGGTGCGTATCCGGGAGGGGGACGAGTGGAAGATGGCATTTAGTACTACTTCAGGGCATTATGAGTACTTAGTCATGCCGTACGGGTTGATGAATGCTCCATCAGTCTTCTAGGCCTTTGTTGATGAGATTTTCTGGGACCTGTACCGGCAGGGTGTAGTGGTGTATATCAACTACCTTCTGATATACTCCGCTACACGCGCCGAGCATGTGTCCCTGGTGCGCAGGGTGCTTGGTCGACTGTTGGAGCATGACCTGTACGTCAAGGCTGAGAAATGTCTGTTCTTCTAACAGTCCGTCTCCTTCTTAGGGTGTGAGGTGTTGACTGTGATCTAGTGGTGGATAGTGAGGTGTTGACTGTGATCTAGTGTTGACTGTAGGTTTAGTGGTGGATAGTGAGGTGTTGACTGTGATCTAGTGGTGGATAGTGATGTGTTGACTGTAGGTCTAGTGGTGGATAGTGAGGTGTTGACTGTAGGTCTAGTGGTGGATAGTGAGGTGTTGACTGTGATCTAGTGGTGGATAGTGAGGTGTTGACTGTAGGTCTAGTGGTGGATAGTGAGGTGTTGACTGTAGGTCTAGTGGTGGATAGTGAGGTGTTGACTGTGATCTAGTGGTGGATAGTGATGTGTTGACTGTAGGTCTAGTGGTGGATAGTGAGGTGTTGACTGTGATCTAGTGGTGGATAGTGATGTGTTGACTGTAGGTCTAGTGATGGATAGTGAGGTGTTGACTGTAGGTCTAGTGGTGGATAGTGATGTGTTGACTGTAGGTCTAGTGGTGGATAGTGATGTGTTGACTGTAGGTCTAGTGATGGATAGTGAGGTGTTGACTGTAGGTCTAGTGGTGGATAGTGATGTGTTGACTGTAGGTCTAGTGGTGGATAGTGAGGTATTGACTGTAGGTCTAGTGGTGGATAGTGAGGTGTTGACTGTGATCTAGTGGTGGATAGTGAGGTGTTGACTGTAGGTCTAGTGGTGGATAGTGAGGTGTTGACTGTAGGTCTAGTGGTGGATAGTGAGGTGTTGACTGTGATCTAGTGGTGGATAGTGATGTGTTGACTGTAGGTCTAGTGATGGATAGTGAGGTGTTGACTGTGGGTCTAGTGGTGGATAGTGAGGTGTTGACTGTGGGTCTAGTGGTGGATAGTATTGTGTTGACTGTAGGTCTAGTGGTGGATAGTGATGTGTTGACTGTGGGTCTAGTGGTGGATAGTGAGGTGTTGACTGTAGGTCTAGTGGTGGATAGTGATGTGTTGACTGTAGGTCTAGTGGTGGATAGTGATGTGTTGACTGTTGATCTAGTGGTGGATAGTGAGGTGTTGACTGTAGGTCTCGTGGTGGATAGTGATGACCCACAGTCTGGACCCACAGTCAACACCTCACTATCCACCACTAGACCCACAGTCAACACCTCACTATCCACCACTAGACCACAGTCAACACAATACTATCCACCACTAGACCACAGTCAACATATCACTATCCACCACTAGACCTACAGTCAACACATCACTATCCACCACTAGACCACAGTCAACACCTCACTATCCATCACTAGAAAAATAAATAAAAAAAGACAGTAAATCGATATTTGTTAATTGATTACAATAATATATTTTTTTTCCTTCCCTTTAATAAATATATGTTTAAGTCAATTAAACTACAACCTTTGTGATTTAAATTAGACAAACGTCCGGTAAATCGTGAAAAAAAAAACATTCAGGTTGACTTTTATTTTGAAATTTAGCCGTATGCTCACGTGACCTTAATGTCGCTAGTTTCACAATGCTGAATGATCCCAAGTAATTTTGTCTCCTTCCTGGATTGGACTGCCTGCCATTTTTTAAGACATGTATTTTTATTGTTAGAGCGGCCACTTGAGTATCTGGTCAGTATAATGGATAATCTGTGACCGTGCGTCCGCTCTGGTGCAAACCAAGACGAAGAAAGTTGGGGAAAGATGCACGAAGAGGATGGCGGAGAGGAGAACTCTACACGAGACCTACGGATTCTGGCCTCCAATTCGGTGGACGAAGGCGAACCCGAATCGCCGAAGGACCCGGTCGCGAAACTATGCGGTTATTTGACTAAACTCGCAGGAAAAGGTCCGCTGCGGGGGTTTAAACTCCGCTGGTTTGTGTACGACGAGAGGAAATGTTATCTGTATTACTTCAAGACTCCCCAAGACGCCTTGCCGCTGGGACACATAACGATAGGCGAAGCCAGCTTCAGCTATGATGTGGAGGGGGATGAGGGGCAGTTTGAGATTCGCACCGCGGGCAAGGAGTTTGTACTCAAGGTAAATATAATCTACATGGTTTACAATTCTATAGTTGCGTGATGTTAAATGCATGTCCATGTCATGATGAGTGAATATACGTCCACAATTGACAATTATTTTGCGTAACAATATCTGTCACAGTGTCACTAGCGCAACAAGTAGTTCTAGACACACCCTTTAATACAGCCTATAGTTTTAGGAAGTATGGCCTGCATGCATTGGAACATGGCAACTAAGTGACAAATGTTGGGAAACTGTCATTGGTCTGTGCTGTTACAATGTGTCAACTGCATCTCATGTTACAGAATAGAACGTAGCCTGTTGAATCACGTGGGATGTAACGTAGCCTGTTGAATCACGTGGGATGTAACGTAGCCTGTTGAATCACGTGGGATGTAACGTAGCCTGTTGAATCACGTGGGATGTAACGTAGCCTGTTGAATCACGTGGGATGTAACGTAGCCTGTTGAATCACGTGGGATGTAACGTAGCCTGTTGAATCACGTGGGATGTAACGTAGCCTGTTGAATCACGTGGGATGTAACGTAGCCTATTGAATCACGTGGGATGTAACGTAGCCTGTTGAATCACGTGGGATGTAACGTAGCCTGTTGAATCACGTGGGATGTAACGTAGCCTGTTGAATCACGTGGGATGTAACGTAGCCTATTGAATCACGTGGGATGTAACGTAGCCTGTTGAATCACGTGGGATGTAACGTAGCCTGTTGAATCACATGGGATGTAACGTAGCCTGTTGAATCACGTTGGGATGTAACGTAGCCTGTTGAATCACGTGGGATGTAACGTAGCCTGTTGAATCACGTGGGATGTAACGTAGCCTGTTGAATCACGTGGGATGTAACGTAGCCTGTTGAGTCACGTTGGGATGTAACGTAGCCTGTTGAATCACGTGGGATGTAACGTAGCCTATTGAATCACGTGGGATGTAACGTAGCCTGTTGAATCACGTGGGATGTAACGTAGCCTGTTGAATCACGTGGGATGTAACGTAGCCTGTTGAGTCACGTGGGATGTAACGTAGCCTGTTGAGTCACGTTGGATGTAACGTAGCCTGTTGAATCACGTGGGATGTAACGTAGCCTGTTGAATCACGTGGGATGTAACGTAGCCTGTTGAATCACGTGGGATGTAACGTAGCCTGTTGAATCACGTGGGATGTAACGTAGCCTGTTGAATCACGTGGGATGTAACGTAGCCTGTTGAATCACGTGGGATGTAACGTAGCCTGTGGGATGTAACGTAGCCTGTTGAATCACATGGGATGTAACGTAGCCTGTGGGATGTAACGTAGCCTGTTGAATCACGTTGGATGTAACGTAGCCTGTTGAATCACGTGGGATGTAACGTAGCCTGTGGGATGTAACGTAGCCTGTTGAATCATGTTTAATGTAACGTAGCCTGTGGGATGTAACGTAGCCTGTTGAGTCACGTGGGATGTAACGTAGCCTGTTGAATCACGTGGGATGTAACGTAGCCTGTTGAATCACGTGGGATGTAACGTAGCCTGTTGAATCACGTGGGATGTAACGTAGCCTGTTGAATCACGTGGGATGTAACGTAGCCTGTTGAATCACGTGGGATGTAACATAGCCTGTTGAATCACGTTGGGATGTAACGTAGCCTGTTGAATCACGTGGGATGTAACGTAGCCTGTTGAATCACGTGGGATGTAACGTAGCCTGTTGAATCACGTGGGATGTAACGTAGCCTGTTGAATCACGTGGGATGTAACGTAGCCTGTTGAATCACGTTGGGATGTAACGTAGCCTGTTGAATCACGTGGGATGTAACGTAGCCTGTTGAATCACGTGGGATGTAACGTAGCCTGTTGAATCACGTGGGATGTAACGTAGCCTGTTGAGTCACGTTGGGATGTAACGTAGCCTGTTGAATCACGTGGGATGTAACGTAGCCTATTGAATCACGTGGGATGTAACGTAGCCTGTTGAATCACGTGGGATGTAACGTAGCCTGTTGAGTCACGTTGGATGTAACGTAGCCTGTTGAATCACGTGGGATGTAACGTAGCCTGTTGAATCACGTGGGATGTAACGTAGCCTGTTGAATCACGTGGGATGTAACGTAGCCTGTTGAATCACGTGGGATGTAACGTAGCCTGTTGAATCACGTGGGATGTAACGTAGCCTGTTGAATCACGTGGGATGTAACGTAGCCTGTTGAATCACGTGGGATGTAACGTAGCCTGTGGGATGTAACGTAGCCTGTTGAATCACGTGGGATGTAACGTAGCCTGTGGGATGTAACGTAGCCTGTTGAATCACGTTGGATGTAACGTAGCCTGTTGAATCACGTGGGATGTAACGTAGCCTGTGGGATGTAACGTAGCCTGTTGAATCACGTTTAATGTAACGTAGCCTGTGGGATGTAACGTAGCCTGTTGAGTCACGTGGGATGTAACGTAGCCTGTTGAATCGCGTGGGATGTAACGTAGCCTGTTGAGTCACGTTGGGATGTAACGTAGCCTGTTGAATCACGTGGGATGTAACGTAGCCTGTTGAATCACGTTTGGATGTAACGTAGCCTGTGGGATGTAACGTAGCCTGTTGAGTCACGTGGGATGTAACGTAGCCTGTGGAATCACGTTGGGATGTAACGTAGCCTGTTGAATCACGTTGGGATGTAACGTAGCCTGTGGGATGTAACGTAGCCTGTTGAATCACGTGGAATGTAACGTAGCCTGTTGAATCACGTGGGATGTAACGTAGCCTGTGGGATGTAACGTAGCCTGTGGGATGTAACGTAGCCTGTTGAATCACGTGGGATGTAACGTAGCCTGTTGAATCACGTGGGATGTAACGTAGCCTGCTTTCACGTCAGAGTCTCCAAAAGTCTACAATAACACCAGAAAAAGTGGCTAGATTTGTCGCTAGTCACTTTTTGAAAATGTGTCGCTAAAGGGGTCTGAATACTCACTAAATATAGCGACAAAGTCTCTAATTTGGCAACACTTCATGATGGTACATAGTTGGGCCTTGTTGCAAGAATCATTTTGCAGTCAATCCTGAATATTCTTTATGTTGTGTGTGTACAGTACCAGTCAAAAGTTTGTACACACACACTCATTCAATGGTTTTTCTTTATTTTTACTATTTTCTACATTGTAGAATAATAGTGAAGACATCAGAACTAGAAAAAAACATATTGAATCATGTAGTAACCAAAAAAAGTGTTAAATAAATCAAAATATACTACCTTTCCTAAGTTTGGGGTCACTTTGAAATGTCCTTGTTTTTTAAATAAAAGCAAAATGAATTTGTCCATTAAAATAACATCAAATTTATCAGAAATACAGTGTAGACATGTTGTAATCTACTATTGTAACTGCAAATGGCAGATTTTTTATGGAATAGCTACAGTCGTGGCCAAAAGTTTTGAGAATGACACAAATATTAATTTACACAAAGTTTGCTGCTTCAGTGTCTTTAGATATTTTTGTCAGATGTTACTATGGAATACTGAAGTATAATTACAAGCATTTCATAAGTGTCAAAGACTTTTATATGAAGTTGATGCAAAGAGTCAATATTTGCAGTGTTGACCCTTCTTTTTCAAGACCTCTGCAATCCGCCCTGGCATGCTGTCAATTAACTTCTGGGCCACATCCTGACTGATGGCAGCCCATTCTTGCATAATCAATGCTTGGAGTTTGTCAGAATTTGTGGGTTTTTGTTTGTCCACCCGCCTCTTGAGAATTGACCACAAATTCTCAATGGGATTAAGGTCTGGGGAGTTTCCTGGCCATGGACCCAAAATATCGATGTTTTGTTTCCCGAGCCACTTAGTTATCACTTTTGCCTTATGGCAAGGTGCTCCATCATGCTGGAAAATGTATTGTTCGTCACTAAACTGTTTTTGGATAGTTGGGAGAAGTTGCTCTCGGAGGATGTGTTGGTACCATTCTTTATTCATGGCTGTGTTCTTAGGCAAAATTGTGAGTGAGCCCACTCCCTTGGCTGAGAAACAACCCACACATGAATGATCTCAGGATGCTTAACTGTTGGCATGACACAGGACTGATGGTAGCGCTCACCTTGTCTTCTCCAGACAAGCTTTTTTCCGGATGCCCCAAACAATCGGAAAAGGGATTCATCATACAAATGACTTTACCCCAGTCCTCAGCCGTCCAATCCCTGTACCTTTTTCAGAATATCAGTCTGTCCCTGATGTTTTTCCTGGAGTGAAGTGGCTTCTTTGCTGCCCTTCTTGACACCAGGGCATTCTCCAAAAGTCTTTGCCTCACTGTGCGTGCAGATGCACTCACACCTGCCTGCTGCCATTCCTGAGCAGGCTCTGTACTGGTGGTGCCCCGATCCCGCAGCTGAATCAACTTTAGGAGACGGTCCTGGCGCTTGCTGGACTTTCTTGGGTGCCCTGAAGCCTTCTTCACAACAATTGAACCGCTCTCCTTGATGTTCTTGATGATCCGATAAATGGTTGATTTAGGTGCAATCTTACTGGCAGCAATATCCTTGCCTGTGAAGCCCTTTTTGTGCAAAGCAATGATGACGGCACGTGTTTCCTTGCAGGTAACCATGGTTGACAGAGGAAGAACAATGACTCCAAGCACCACCCTCTTTTTGAAGCTTCCAGTCTGTTATTCGAACTCAATCAGCATGACAGAGTGATCTCCAGCCTTGTCCTTGTCAACACTCACACCTGTGTTAACGAGAGAATCACTGACATGATGTCAGCTGGTCCTTTTGTGGCAGGGCTGAAATGCAGTGGAAATGTTTTTTGGGGATTCAGTTCATTTAATTGGCAAAGAGGGACTTTGCAATTAATTGCAATTCATCTGATCACTCTTCATAACATTCTGGAGTATATGCAAATTGCCATCATACAAACTGAGGCAGCAGACTTTGTGATAATTAATATTTGTGTCATTCTCAAAACTTTTGGCCACGACTGTACATAGGTGTACAGAGGCCCATTTATCAGCAACCATCACTTCTGTGTTCCAATGGCACGTTGTGTTAGCTAATCCAAGTTTATCATTTTAAAAGGCTAATTGATCATTAGAAACCCCTTAGACTAGTTGAGGATCTGGAGCATCAGCATTTGTGGGTTCGATTACAGGCTCAAAATGGCCAGAAACAAAGTACATTCTTCTGAATCTCGTCTGTCTATTCTTGTTCTGAGAAATGAAGGCTATTCCATGCGAGAAATTGCCAAGAAACTGAAGATCTCGTACTACTCCCTTCACAGAACAGCGCAAACTGGCCCTAACCAGAATAGAAAGAGGAGTGGGAAGCCCCGGTGCACAGCTGAGCAAGAGGACAAGTACATTAGAGTGTCTAGTTTGAGAAACAGATGCCTCACAAGTCCTCAACTGGCAGCTTCATTAATTAGTCTGTCCAGTGTCTGTGTTCTTTTGCCCATCTTAATATTTTCTTTTTATTGGCCAGTCTGAGATATGGCTTTTTCTTTGCAACTCTGCCTAGAAGGCCAACATCCCGGTGTCGCCTCTTCCCTGTTGACGTTGAGACTGGTGTTTTGCGGGTACTATTTAATGAAGCTGCCAGTTGAGGCATTTCCAGCTGTGCTAACATAATTGCTAACATAATTTTCTAATGATCAATTATCCTTTCAAAATCCTTTATCCTTTATCCTTTCAACATGCCATTGGAACACAGGAGTGATGGTTGCTGATAATGGGCCTATGTAGATATAACATTAAAAAATCTGCTGTTTCCAGCTACAATAGTCATTTACAGCATTAACAATGTCTACACTGTATTTCTGATCACTTTGATGTTATTTTAACAGACAAAAAAAAAGGACATTTCTAAGTGACCTCAACTTTTGAACGATAGTGTATATTTCATATTTGAGATTACAGATATGAGATTCTTCTCCCCTTTGCCTTGATGACAGCTTTGCGCACTCTTGGCATTCTCTCAACCAGCTTCATGAGGAATGCTTTCCAACAGTCTTGAAGGAGTTCCCACGTATGTATGCAGAAAGTATTCAGACCCCTTCACATTTTGTTAAGTTACAGCCATTTTCTAAAATCGATTAAATAAAAAATATCCTCTAATCTTCATACAATACCCCTTTTTCAAGATGGCGCTGACAGAGATGGTTGGAGTCCTTAGGAAACTATGCTGTATTTTGTTTTTTTTTATAAATGATTTCTTACACCAGAAAATCTTAAGTGTTATTACATACAGCTGGGAAGAACTATTAGATATAAGAGCGAAGTCAACTTACCAACATTATGACCATGAATACGACTTTCCCGAAGCAGATCCTTTGTTCGGACCACCACCCAGGACATTGGATGTAATCCCAGAGGCCGACCCAAAACAATGTCGCTGCAGAAGAGATAGACACAGCAGCCTCCTGGTAAGACTTCGGAGGCGTGCACACCACCCACCGCTTCCGAGTATATTACTCGCCAATGACCAGTCTCTAGACAACAAGGTGGATGAAATTAGGGCAAGGGTTGCCTTCCAGAGAGACATCAGAGACATTGTAACATTCTCTGTTACACGGAAACATGGCTCTCTCGGGATATGTTGTCGGAGTCGGTACAGCCACCGGGTTTCTTCATGTGTCGCGCTGACAGAAACAAACATCTGTCTGGGAAGAAGAAGAAGGGGGTGTATGCTTCATGATTAACGAAGAAGGGGGTGTATGCTTCATGAATAACGAAGAAGAAGGGGGTGTATGCTTCATGAATAACGACTCATGGTGTAATTGTAACAACAGGAACTCAAGTCCTTTTGTTCACCTGACCTAGAATTCCTTACAATCAAATGCCGACCACATTATCTCCCAAGAGAATTCTCTTCGATTATAGTCACAGCCGTGTATATCCCCCCTCCAAGCAGATACCTCGACGCCCCTCAAGGAACTTCACTGGACTCTATGTAAACTGGAAACCACATATCCTGAGGCGGCATTTTATTGTAGCTTTGGATTTTAACAAAGCTAATTTGAGAACAAGGCAACCTAAATACTATCAGCATATTGACTGTAGCAAGCGTACTGGCAAAACACTGGATCACTGCTACTAAGTTCTGCGATTCATACAAGGCCCTCCTCCGCCCTCCCTTCGGCAAATCCGACCACGACTCCGTTTTGCTCCTACTGTCTTACAGGCAGAAACTCAAACCGGATGTACCCGTGACTAGAACCATTCAATGCTGGTCTGACCAATCGGAATCCACGCTTCAAGATTGTTTTGGTCACGCGGACTGGGAAATCTTCCGAGAAGCCTCAGAGAATACATCGATTTATACGCTGACTTGGTGAGTGAGTTTATAAGGGAGTTCATTGGAGATGTTGTACCCACTGTGACTATTAAAACCTACCCTAACCAGAAACCATGGATAGATGGCGTCATTCACGCAAAACTGAAAGCACCACATTTAACCATGGAAAGAGGACTGGGAATATGTCTGAATATAAACAGTGTAATTATTCCCTCCGCAAGGCAATCAAACAAGCTAAATCGGTATAGGGACAAAGTGGAGTCACAATTCAACGGCTCAGACACGAGACGTATGTGGCAGGGTCTAGAGGCAGTTAAGGACATCAAAAACTAACTACACATCACGGACACATGTCTTGCTTCCAGGCAAACTAAACACCTTCGCCTTCTTTGAGGATAACACAGTGTCACCGACACAGCCCGCTACCAAGGACTGCGAGCCACCTCTCCCTCTCCGTGGCCGACGTGAGTAAGACATTAAAACGTGTTAACCCTCGCAAGGCTGCTGGCCCAGACTGCATCCCTAGCCGCTTCCTCAGAGCATGCACAGACCAGCTGGCTGGTGTGTTTACGGACATATTCAATCGCTCCCTATCCAAGTCTGCTGTCCACAAATGCTTCAAGATGGCCACCATTGTTCCTGTACCCAAGAAGGTAAAGAACTGAACTAAATTACTATTGCCTGTAGCACTCACTTCTGTCATCATGAAGTGCTTTGAGAGACAAGTCAAGGGTCATGTCACCTCCACCTTACCTGCCACCCTAGACCCACTTCAGTTTGCATACCGCCCCAACAGGTCCACAGACGATGCAATCACCATCACACTGCACACTGCCCTAACCCATCTGGACAAGAGGAATACCTATGTAAGAATGCTGTTCATTGACTATAGCTCAGCATTCAACACCATAGTACCCTCCAAGCTCATCATTAAGCTTGAGGCCCTGGGTCTGAACCCCGCCCTGTGCGGGGTTCAATTGGGTCCTGGACTTTCTGACGGGCCGCCCCAGGTGGTGAAGGTAGTTAACAACATCTCCACTTCTCTGATCCTCAACACAGGGGCCCCACAAAGGGTGCGTGCTCAGCCCCATCCTGTACTCCCTGTTCACGCATTACTGCTCTGCCATGCACGCCCCGACAACGACGAGACGGCCTATAGGGAGGAGGTGAGGGCACTCGGAGTGTGGTGTCAGCAAAACAACCCCTCACTCAACGTCAACAAAACAAAGGAGATGATCGTGGACTTCAGGAAACAGCAGAGGGAGCACCCCCCCCCCCTATCCACATCAACGGGACCGCAGTGGAGAAGGTGGACAGCTTCAAGCACCTCGGCGTACACATCACGGACAAACTGAAATGGTCCACCCACACAGTGTGGTGAAGAAGACACAACCGCGCCTCTTCAACCTCCAGGTGGCTGAAGAAATTCGGCTTGTCACCTAAAACCCTCTCAAACTTTTACAGATGCACAATTGAGAGCATCCTGTCGGGCTGTATCACACCCTGGTACGGCAACTGCACCGCCCTCAACTGCAGGGCCCTCCAGAGGGTAGTGAGGTCTGCACAATGCATCACGGGGGGGGGCAAACTACATGCCCTCCAGGACACACAGCACCTGATGTCACAGGAAAGCCAAAAAGATCATCAAGGACAACAACCACCCGAGCCACTGCCTGTTCACTTCACTTTCAATTTTTCTCTGCAGATCGTCTCAAGCTCTGTCAGGTTGGATGGGGAGTGTTGCTGCAGAGCTATTTTCAGGTCTCTCCAGAGATGTTCTATCGGGTTCAAGCCCGGACTCTAGCTGGGCCACTCAAGGATATTGAGACTTGGCCGGAAGCCACTCCTGCATTGTCTTGGCTGTGTGCTTAGGGTTGGTGTCATGTTGGAAGGTGAACCTTTGCCCCAGTCAGGTCCTGAGTGCTCTGGAGCAGGTTTTCATCAAGGATCTCTCTGTACTTTTCTCTGTACATCTTACCCTCGATCCTGACTAGTCTCCCAGTCCCTGCCGCTGAATAACATCCCCACAGCATGATGCTGCCACCACCATGCTTCACCATAAGGATGGTGCCAGGTTTCCCCCAGATTTACATTTAACATTTAAGTCATTTAGCAGACGCTCTTATCCAGAGCGACTTACAAATTGGAAAGTTCATACATATTCATCCTGGTCCCCCCGTGGGGAATGAACCCACAACCCTGGCGTTGCAAGCGCCATGCTCTACCAACTGAGCCACATGGGACCAGATGTGACGCTTGGCATTTAGGCCAAATAGTTAAATCTTGGTGTTCATCCTGGAACCAGAGAATCTTGTTTTTTATGGTCTGCGAGTCCTTTGGGAGTTTTTTGGCAAACTCCAAGTGTGCTGTCATGTGCCTTGTACTGAGGAGTGGCTTCCGTCTGGCCACTCTACCATAAAGGCCTGATCGGTAGAGTGCTGCAGAGATGGTTGTCCTTCTGGAAGGTTCTCCCATCTCCATAGAGGAACTCTGGTGCTCTGTCACAGTGACCATTACATTCTTATTCTGGCTAGCGGAGTAGAACACCTGTTTAGGAGAGGTGCCGGCTAGCGGAGTAGAACACCTGTTTAGGAGAGGTGCCGGCTAGCGGAGTAGAACACCTGTTTAGGAGAGGTGCCGGCTAGCGGAGTAGAACACCTGTTTAGGAGAGGTGCCGGCTAGCGGAGTAGAACACCTGTTTAGGAGAGGTGCCGGCTAGCGGAGTAGAACACCTGTTTAGGAGAGGTGCCGGCTAGCGGAGTAGAACACCTGTTTAGGAGAGGTGCCGGCTAGCGGAGTAGAACACCTGTTTAGGAGAGGTGCCGGCTAGCGGAGTAGAACACCTGTTTAGGAGAGGTGCTGGCTAGCAGAGTAGAACACCTGTTTAGGAGAGGTGCTGGCTAGCAGAGTAGAACACCTGTTTAGGAGAGGTGCTGGCTAGCAGAGTAGAACACCTGTTTAGGAGAGGTGCTGGCTAGCAGAGTAGAACACCTGTTTAGGAGAGGTGCTGGCTAGCAGAGTAGAACACCTGTTTAGGAGAGGTGCTGGCTTGCAGAGTAGAACACCTGTTTAGGAGAGGTGCTGGCTTGCAGAGTAGAACACCTGTTTAGGAGAGGTGCTGGCTTGCAGAGTAGAACACCTGTTTAGGAGAGGTGCTGGCTCTGGCTCCAGAGTAGAACACCTGTTTAGGAGAGGTGCTGGCTAGCAGAGTAGAACACCTGTTTAGGAGAGGTGCTGGCTTGCAGAGTAGAACACCTGTTTAGGAGAGGTGCTGGCTTGCAGAGTAGAACACCTGTTTAGGAGAGGTGCTGGCTTGCAGAGTAGAACACCTGTTTAGGAGAGGTGCTGGCTTGCAGAGTAGAACACCTGTTTAGGAGAGGTGCTGGCTTGCAGAGTAGAACACCTGTTTAGGAGAGGTGCTGGCTAGCAGAGTAGAACACCTGTTTAGGAGAGGTGCTGGCTAGCAGAGTAGAACACCTGTTTAGGAGAGGTGCTGGCTTGCAGAGTAGAACACCTGTTTAGGAGAGGTGCTGGCTTGCGGAGTAGAACACCTGTTTAGGAGAGGTGCCGGCTAGCGGAGTAGAACACCTGTTTAGGAGAGGTGCCGGCTAGCGGAGTAGAACACCTGTTTAGGAGAGGTGCCGGCTAGCAGAGTAGAACACCTGTTTAGGAGAGGTGCTGGCTAGCAGAGTAGAACACCTGTTTAGGAGAGGTGCTGGCTAGCAGAGTAGAACACCTGTTTAGGAGAGGTGCTGGCTAGCAGAGTAGAACACCTGTTTAGGAGAGGTGCTGGCTAGCAGAGTAGAACACCTGTTTAGGAGAGGTGCTGGCTTGCAGAGTAGAACACCTGTTTAGGAGAGGTGCTGGCTTGCAGAGTAGAACACCTGTTTAGGAGAGGTGCTGGCTTGCAGAGTAGAACACCTGTTTAGGAGAGGTGCTGGCTAGCAGAGTAGAACACCTGTTTAGGAGAGGTGCTGGCTTGCAGAGTAGAACACCTGTTTAGGAGAGGTGCTGGCTTGCAGAGTAGAACACCTGTTTAGGAGAGGTGCTGGCTTGCAGAGTAGAACACCTGTTTAGGAGAGGTGCTGGCTTGCAGAGTAGAACACCTGTTTAGGAGAGGTGCTGGCTTGCAGAGTAGAACACCTGTTTAGGAGAGGTGCTGGCTAGCAGAGTAGAACACCTGTTTAGGAGAGGTGCTGGCTAGCAGAGTAGAACACCTGTTTAGGAGAGGTGCTGGCTTGCAGAGTAGAACACCTGTTTAGGAGAGGTGCTGGCTTGCAGAGTAGAACACCTGTTTAGGAGAGGTGCTGGCTAGCAGAGTAGAACACCTGTTTAGGAGAGGTGCTGGCTAGCAGAGTAGAACACCTGTTTAGGAGAGGTGCTGGCTAGCAGAGTAGAACACCTGTTTAGGAGAGGTGCTGGCTAGCAGAGTAGAACACCTGTTTAGGAGAGGTGCTGGCTAGCAGAGTAGAACACCTGTTTAGGAGAGGTGCTGGCTAGCAGAGTAGAACACCTGTTTAGGAGAGGTGCTGGCTAGCAGAGTAGAACACCTGTTTAGGAGAGGTGCTGGCTAGCAGAGTAGAACACCTGTTTAGGAGAGGTGCTGGCTAGCAGAGTAGAACACCTGTTTAGGAGAGGTGCTGGCTTGCAGAGTAGAACACCTGTTTAGGAGAGGTGCTGGCTAGCAGAGTAGAACACCTGTTTAGGAGAGGTGCTGGCTAGCAGAGTAGAACACCTGTTTAGGAGAGGTGCTGGCTAGCAGAGTAGAACACCTGTTTAGGAGAGGTGCTGGCTTGCAGAGTAGAACACCTGTTTAGGAGAGGTGCTGGCTAGCAGAGTAGAACACCTGTTTAGGAGAGGTGCTGGCTAGCAGAGTAGAACACCTGTTTAGGAGAGGTGCTGGCTTGCAGAGTAGAACACCTGTTTAGGAGAGGTGCTGGCTTGCAGAGTAGAACACCTGTTTAGGAGAGGTGCTGGCTTGCAGAGTAGAACACCTGTTTAGGAGAGGTGCTGGCTTGCAGAGTAGAACACCTGTTTAGGAGAGGTGCTGGCTAGCAGAGTAGAACACCTGTTTAGGAGAGGTGCTGGCTAACAGAGTAGAACACCTGTTTAGGAGAGGTGCTGGCTAGCAGAGGAGAACACCTGTTTAGGAGAGGTGCTGGCTAGCAGAGTAGAACACCTGTTTAGGAGAGGTGCTGGCTAGCAGAGTAGAACACCTGTTTAGGAGAGGTGCTGGCTTGCAGAGTAGAACACCTGTTTAGGAGAGGTGCTGGCTAGCAGAGTAGAACACCTGTTTAGGAGAGGTGCTGGCTTGCAGAGTAGAACACCTGTTTAGGAGAGGTGCTGGCTAGCAGAGTAGAACACCTGTTTAGGAGAGGTGCTGGCTTGCAGAGTAGAACACCTGTTTAGGAGAGGTGCTGGCTAGCAGAGTAGAACACCTGTTTAGGAGAGGTGCTGGCTTGCAGAGTAGAACACCTGTTTAGGAGAGGTGCTGGCTTGCAGAGTAGAACACCTGTTTAGGAGAGGTGCTGGCTAGCAGAGTAGAACACCTGTTTAGGAGAGGTGCTGGCTTGCAGAGTAGAACACCTGTTTAGGAGAGGTGCTGGCTTGCAGAGTAGAACACCTGTTTAGGAGAGGTGCTGGCTTGCAGAGTAGAACACCTGTTTAGGAGAGGTGCTGGCTAGCAGAGTAGAACACCTGTTTAGGAGAGGTGCTGGCTAACAGAGTAGAACACCTGTTTAGGAGAGGTGCTGGCTAGCAGAGGAGAACACCTGTTTAGGAGAGGTGCTGGCTAGCAGAGTAGAACACCTGTTTAGGAGAGGTGCTGGCTAGCAGAGTAGAACACCTGTTTAGGAGAGGTGCTGGCTTGCAGAGTAGAACACCTGTTTAGGAGAGGTGCTGGCTAGCAGAGTAGAACACCTGTTTAGGAGAGGTGCTGGCTTGCAGAGTAGAACACCTGTTTAGGAGAGGTGCTGGCTTGCAGAGTAGAACACCTGTTTAGGAGAGGTGCTGGCTTGCAGAGTAGAACACCTGTTTAGGAGAGGTGCTGGCTTGCAGAGTAGAACACCTGTTTAGGAGAGGTGCTGGCTTGCAGAGTAGAACACCTGTTTAGGAGAGGTGCTGGCTTGCAGAGTAGAACACCTGTTTAGGAGAGGTGCTGGCTTGCAGAGTAGAACACCTGTTTAGGAGAGGTGCTGGCTAGCAGAGTAGAACACCTGTTTAGGAGAGGTGCTGGCTTGCAGAGTAGAACACCTGTTTAGGAGAGGTGCTGGCTTGCAGAGTAGAACACCTGTTTAGGAGAGGTGCTGGCTTGCAGAGTAGAACACCTGTTTAGGAGAGGTGCTGGCTTGCAGAGTAGAACACCTGTTTAGGAGAGGTGCTGGCTAGCAGAGTAGAACACCTGTTTAGGAGAGGTGCTGGCTTGCAGAGTAGAACACCTGTTTAGGAGAGGTGCCGGCTAGCGGAGTAGAACACCTGTTTAGGAGAGGTGCTGGCTAGCAGAGTAGAACACCTGTTTAGGAGAGGTGCTGGCTAGCAGAGTAGAACACCTGTTTAGGAGAGGTGCTGGCTTGCAGAGTAGAACACCTGTTTAGGAGAGGTGCTGGCTTGCAGAGTAGAACACCTGTTTAGGAGAGGTGCTGGCTAGCAGAGTAGAACACCTGTTTAGGAGAGGTGCTGGCTAGCAGAGTAGAACACCTGTTTAGGAGAGGTGCTGGCTTGCAGAGTAGAACACCTGTTTAGGAGAGGTGCTGGCTTGCAGAGTAGAACACCTGTTTAGGAGAGGTGCTGGCTAGCAGAGTAGAACACCTGTTTAGGAGAGGTGCTGGCTTGCAGAGTAGAACACCTGTTTAGGAGAGGTGCTGGCTTGCAGAGTAGAACACCTGTTTAGGAGAGGTGCTGGCTAGCAGAGTAGAACACCTGTTTAGGAGAGGTGCTGGCTAGCAGAGTAGAACACCTGTTTAGGAGAGGTGCTGGCTTGCAGAGTAGAACACCTGTTTAGGAGAGGTGCTGGCTTGCAGAGTAGAACACCTGTTTAGGAGAGGTGCTGGCTAGCAGAGTAGAACACCTGTTTAGGAGAGGTGCTGGCTAGCAGAGTAGAACACCTGTTTAGGAGAGGTGCTGGCTTGCAGAGTAGAACACCTGTTTAGGAGAGGTGCTGGCTAGCGGAGTAGAACACCTGTTTAGGAGAGGTGCTGGCTAACAGAGTAGAACACCTGTTTAGGAGAGGTGCTGGCTAGCAGAGTAGAACACCTGTTTAGGAGAGGTGCTGACTAGCAGAGTAGAACACCTGTTTAGGAGAGGTGCTGGCTAACAGAGTAGAACACCTGTTTAGGAGAGGTGCTGGCTTGCAGAGTAGAACACCTGTTTAGGAGAGGTGCTGGCTAACAGAGTAGAACACCTGTTTAGGAGAGGTGCTGGCTTGCAGAGTAGAACACCTGTTTAGGAGAGGTGCTGGCTAGCGGAGTAGAACACCTGTTTAGGAGAGGTGCTGGCTAGCGGAGTAGAACACCTGTTTAGGAGAGGTGCTGGCTAGCAGAGTAGAACACCTGTTTAGGAGAGGTGCTGGCTAGCGGAGTAGAACACCTGTTTAGGAGAGGTGCTGGCTAACAGAGTAGAACACCTGTTTAGGAGAGGTGCTGGCTAGCAGAGTAGAACACCTGTTTAGGAGAGGTGCTGACTAGCAGAGTAGAACACCTGTTTAGGAGAGGTGCTGGCTAACAGAGTAGAACACCTGTTTAGGAGAGGTGCTGGCTTGCAGAGTAGAACACCTGTTTAGGAGAGGTGCTGGCTAACAGAGTAGAACACCTGTTTAGGAGAGGTGCTGGCTTGCAGAGTAGAACACCTGTTTAGGAGAGGTGCTGGCTAGCGGAGTAGAACACCTGTTTAGGAGAGGTGCTGGCTAGCGGAGTAGAACACCTGTTTAGGAGAGGTGCTGGCTAGCAGAGTAGAACACCTGTTTAGGAGAGGTGCTGGCTAGCGGAGTAGAACACCTGTTTAGGAGAGGTGCTGGCTAGCGGAGTAGAACACCTGTTTAGGAGAGGTGCTGGCTTGCAGAGTAGAACACCTGTTTAGGAGAGGTGCTGGCTAGCAGAGTAGAACACCTGTTTAGGAGAGGTGCTGACTAGCAGAGTAGAACACCTGTTTAGGAGAGGTGCTGGCTAACAGAGTAGAACACCTGTTTAGGAGAGGTGCTGGCTTGCAGAGTAGAACACCTGTTTAGGAGAGGTGCTGGCTAACAGAGTAGAACACCTGTTTAGGAGAGGTGCTGGCTTGCAGAGTAGAACACCTGTTTAGGAGAGGTGCTGGCTAGCGGAGTAGAACACCTGTTTAGGAGAGGTGCTGGCTAGCGGAGTAGAACACCTGTTTAGGAGAGGTGCTGGCTAGCAGAGTAGAACACCTGTTTAGGAGAGGTGCTGGCTAGCGGAGTAGAACACCTGTTTAGGAGAGGTGCTGGCTAGCAGAGTAGAACACCTGTTTAGGAGAGGTGCTGGCTAGCAGAGTAGAACACCTGTTTAGGAGAGGTGCTGGCTAGCAGAGTAGAACACCTGTTTAGGAGAGGTGCTGGCTAGCAGAGTAGAACACCTGTTTAGGAGAGGTGCTGGCTAGCAGAGTAGAACACCTGTTTAGGAGAGGTGCTGGCTAGCGGAGTAGAACACCTGTTTAGGAGAGGTGCTGGCTAGCAGAGTAGAACACCTGTTTAGGAGAGGTGCTGGCTAGCAGAGTAGAACACCTGTTTAGGAGAGGTGCTGGCTAGCAGAGTAGAACACCTGGTTAGGAGAGGTGCTGGCTAGCAGAGTAGAACACCTGTTTAGGAGAGGTGCTGGCTAGCAGAGTAGAACACCTGTTTAGGAGAGGTGCTGGCTTGCAGAGTAGAACACCTGTTTAGGAGAGGTGCTGGCTTGCAGAGTAGAACACCTGTTTAGGAGAGGTGCTGGCTAACAGAGTAGAACACCTGTTTAGGAGAGGTGCTGGCTTGCAGAGTAGAACACCTGTTTAGGAGAGGTGCTGGCTTGCAGAGTAGAACACCTGTTTAGGAGAGGTGCTGGCTAGCAGAGTAGAACACCTGTTTAGGAGAGGTGCTGGCTAGGGGAGTAGAACACCTGTTTAGGAGAGGTGCTGGCTTGCAGAGTAGAACACCTGTTTAGGAGAGGTGCTGGCTAACAGAGTAGAACACCTGTTTAGGAGAGGTGCTGGCTTGCAGAGTAGAACACCTGTTTAGGAGAGGTGCTGGCTAACAGAGTAGAACACCTGTTTAGGAGAGGTGCTGGCTTGCAGAGTAGAACACCTGTTTAGGAGAGGTGCTGGCTAGCGGAGTAGAACACCTGTTTAGGAGAGGTGCTGGCTAGCGGAGTAGAACACCTGTTTAGGAGAGGTGCTGGCTAGCAGAGTAGAACACCTGTTTAGGAGAGGTGCTGGCTAGCGGAGTAGAACACCTGTTTAGGAGAGGTGCTGGCTAGCGGAGTAGAACACCTGTTTAGGAGAGGTGCTGGCTTGCAGAGTAGAACACCTGTTTAGGAGAGGTGCTGGCTAGCAGAGTAGAACACCTGTTTAGGAGAGGTGCTGACTAGCAGAGTAGAACACCTGTTTAGGAGAGGTGCTGGCTAACAGAGTAGAACACCTGTTTAGGAGAGGTGCTGGCTTGCAGAGTAGAACACCTGTTTAGGAGAGGTGCTGGCTAACAGAGTAGAACACCTGTTTAGGAGAGGTGCTGGCTTGCAGAGTAGAACACCTGTTTAGGAGAGGTGCTGGCTAGCGGAGTAGAACACCTGTTTAGGAGAGGTGCTGGCTAGCGGAGTAGAACACCTGTTTAGGAGAGGTGCTGGCTAGCAGAGTAGAACACCTGTTTAGGAGAGGTGCTGGCTAGCGGAGTAGAACACCTGTTTAGGAGAGGTGCTGGCTAGCAGAGTAGAACACCTGTTTAGGAGAGGTGCTGGCTAGCAGAGTAGAACACCTGTTTAGGAGAGGTGCTGGCTAGCAGAGTAGAACACCTGTTTAGGAGAGGTGCTGGCTAGCAGAGTAGAACACCTGTTTAGGAGAGGTGCTGGCTAGCAGAGTAGAACACCTGTTTAGGAGAGGTGCTGGCTAGCGGAGTAGAACACCTGTTTAGGAGAGGTGCTGGCTAGCAGAGTAGAACACCTGTTTAGGAGAGGTGCTGGCTAGCAGAGTAGAACACCTGTTTAGGAGAGGTGCTGGCTAGCAGAGTAGAACACCTGTTTAGGAGAGGTGCTGGCTAGCAGAGTAGAACACCTGGTTAGGAGAGGTGCTGGCTAGCAGAGTAGAACACCTGTTTAGGAGAGGTGCTGGCTAGCAGAGTAGAACACCTGTTTAGGAGAGGTGCTGGCTTGCAGAGTAGAACACCTGTTTAGGAGAGGTGCTGGCTTGCAGAGTAGAACACCTGTTTAGGAGAGGTGCTGGCTAACAGAGTAGAACACCTGTTTAGGAGAGGTGCTGGCTTGCAGAGTAGAACACCTGTTTAGGAGAGGTGCTGGCTTGCAGAGTAGAACACCTGTTTAGGAGAGGTGCTGGCTAGCAGAGTAGAACACCTGTTTAGGAGAGGTGCTGGCTAGCAGAGTAGAACACCTGTTTAGGAGAGGTGCTGGCTAGCAGAGTAGAACACCTGTTTAGGAGAGGTGCTGGCTTGCAGAGTAGAACACCTGTTTAGGAGAGGTGCTGGCTTGCAGAGTAGAACACCTGTTTAGGAGAGGTGCTGGCTTGCAGAGTAGAACACCTGTTTAGGAGAGGTGCTGGCTTGCAGAGTAGAACACCTGTTTAGGAGAGGTGCTGGCTAGCAGAGTAGAACACCTGTTTAGGAGAGGTGCTGGCTAGCAGAGTAGACACCTGTTGGAGAGGTGCTGGCTTGCAGAGTAGAACACCTGTTTAGGAGAGGTGCTGGCTAGCAGAGTAGAACACCTGTTGGAGAGGTGCTGGCTTGCAGAGTAGAACACCTGTTTAGGAGAGGTGCTGGCTAGCAGAGTAGAACACCTGTTGGAGAGGTGCTGGCTAGCAGAACACCTGTTTAGGAGAGGTGCTGGCTAGCAGAGTAGAACACCTGTTGGAGAGGTGCTGGCTTGCAGAGTAGAACACCTGTTTAGGAGAGGTGCTGGCTAGCAGAGTAGAACACCTGTTGGAGAGGTGCTGGCTAGCAGAGTAGAACACCTGTTTAGGAGAGGTGCTGGCTTGCAGAGTAGAACACCTGTTTAGGAGAGGTGCTGGCTAGCAGAGTAGAACACCTGTTTAGGAGAGGTGCTGGCTTGCAGAGTAGAACACCTGTTTAGGAGAGGTGCTGGCTAGCGAGAGTAGAACACCTGTTTAGGAGAGGTGCTGGCTTGCAGAGTAGAACACCTGTTTAGGAGAGGTGCTGGCTAGCAGAGTAGAACACCTGTTTAGGAGAGGTGCTGGCTTGCAGAGTAGAACACCTGTTTAGGAGAGGTGCTGGCTAGCAGAGTAGAACACCTGTTTAGGAGAGAGTGCTGGCTAGCAGAGTAGAACACCTGTTTAGGAGAGGTGCTGGCTAGCAGAGTAGAACACCTGTTTAGGAGAGGTGCTGGCTAGCAGAGTAGAACACCTGTTTAGGAGAGGTGCTGGCTAGCAGAGTAGAACACCTGTTTAGGAGAGGTGCTGGCTTGCAGAGTAGAACACCTGTTTAGGAGAGGTGCTGGCTAGCAGAGTAGAACACCTGTTTAGGAGAGGTGCCGGCTAGCAGAGTAGAACACCTGTTTAGGAGAGAGTGCTGGCTAGCAGAGTAGAACACCTGTTTAGGAGAGGTGCTGGCTAGCAGAGTAGAACACCTGTTTAGGAGAGGTGCTGGCTAGCAGAGTAGAACACCTGTTTAGGAGAGGTGCTGGCTTGCAGAGTAGAACACCTGTTTAGGAGAGGTGCTGGCTAGCAGAGTAGAACACCTGTTTAGGAGAGGTGCTGGCTAGCAGAGTAGAACACCTGTTTAGGAGAGGTGCTGGCTTGCAGAGTAGAACACCTGTTTAGGAGAGGTGCTGGCTAGCAGAGTAGAACACCTGTTTAGGAGAGGTGCTGGCTAGCAGAGTAGAACACCTGTTTAGGAGAGGTGCTGGCTAGCAGAGTAGAACACCTGTTTAGGAGAGGTGCTGGCTAGCAGAGTAGAACACCTGTTTAGGAGAGGTGCTGGCTAGCAGAGTAGAACACCTGTTTAGGAGAGGTGCTGGCTAGCAGAGTAGAACACCTGTTTAGGAGAGGTGCTGGCTTGCAGAGTAGAACACCTGTTTAGGAGAGGTGCTGGCTAGCAGAGTAGAACACCTGTTTAGGAGAGGTGCTGGCTAGCAGAGTAGAACACCTGTTTAGGAGAGGTGCTGGCTAGCAGAGTAGAACACCTGTTTAGGAGAGGTGCTGGCTTGCAGAGTAGAACACCTGTTTAGGAGAGGTGCTGGCTAGCAGAGTAGAACACCTGTTTAGGAGAGGTGCTGGCTAGCAGAGTAGAACACCTGTTTAGGAGAGGTGCTGGCTAGCAGAGTAGAACACCTGACAAATTTTAGGAGAGGCACACACTCTAGGAGCTCAGATGTAATAATTTATTAACCAACGTTTGGACAGACAAGCTGTCTTCATCAGGGTATAATGACAACACTGCAGGTCACTAGTTTATAGTGTCAAAGGACACACAAAGGTGTTATCATGGCCGGGTGTGGCCTGATATCATTGGTTCATTCTCAGATATAAAAAGGTATATAAACAACATTCATCACACAAAATGTCCCCCAGAGAATATCCTTACATGCCAATGGACGCAGACAACAGTTGGGTTAGGAAACGGCATGTGAAAGTCCGTATCAACAACATATCTTCTCCATACTGCAAGCACGCTCTAGTGTGTGGGGCGGTGCCCTGGAGTGAGCTCCCTGATTGGTTGGAATGAGTGGAAACTTGAAGGGTGATTGACAGGAATGCAGACCAATCAGGTTGAAAGGGCCATCCTTTTTTCCCACCTGTACTAGCATGAAGTCTGTCCTACAGACAACTCTCACATCCTGTATAACACTCTATGCAAAGGAAATGTAAGATTTTGTAGTTTTAACATTTTGTGGATGTTTGTTTTGAGTTCTAAAGATGTTAACATGGTTTGTCCCCACTCCTCAGGCTCCCATCCTCCAGAGACAACCCCTAACCCTGTGACTCTGTCCCCCTCCAACTACAGGCCTGACCCTAAACCCCTAACCCTGTGACTCTGTCCCCCTCCAACTACAGGCCTGACCCTAAACCCCTAACCCTGTGACTCTGTCCCCCTCCAACTACAGGCCTGACCCTAAACCCCTAACCCTGTGTCTCTGACCCCCTCCAACTACAGGCCTGACCCTAAACCCCTAACCCTGTGACTCTGTCCCCCTCCAACTACAGGCCTGACCCTAACCCCTAAACCCCTAACCCTGTGTCTCTGACCCCCTCCAACTACAGGCCTGACCCTAACCCCTAAACCCCTAACCCTGTGTCTCTGACCCCCTCCAACTATAGGCCTGACCCTAAACCCCTAACCCTGTGACTCTGTCCCCCTCCAACTACAGGCCTGACCCTAAACCCCTAACCCTGTGACTCTGTCCCCCTCCAACTACAGGCCTGACCCTAAACCCCTAACCCTGTGACTCTGTCCCCCTCCAACTACAGGCCTGACCCTAAACCCCTAACCCTGTGTCTCTGTGTTTCAGGCCCCTAACCGCCAGGTGATGCAGTACTGGCTCCAGCAGCTGCAGCAGAAGCGTTGGGAGTTCAGTAACACCAGAGGGTCTGGACAGAGGGACAGCTGGATTTCTCCTACCCCTCACACTGGCCTGGTGGCCAAAGATACAGGTACTACGCTCGTACACTGGGGACAAAGATACAGGGACTACACCCTTACACTGGGGACAAAGATACAGGGACTACCCTGCTACACCCGTACACTGGGGACAAAGATACAGGGACTACACCCTTACACTGGGGACAAAGATACAGGGAATACACCCTTACACTGGGGACAAAGATACAGGGACTACACCCTTACACTGGGGACAAAGATACAGGGACTACCCTGCTGCACCCTTACACTGGGGACAAAGATACAGGGACTACCCTGCTGCACCCGTACTGGGGACAAAGATACAGGGACTACACCCTTACACTGGGGACAAAGATACAGGGACTACACCCTTACACTGGGGACAAAGATACAGGTACTACGCCCTTACACTGGGGACAAAGATACAGGGACTACGCCCTTACACTGGGGACAAAGATACAGGGACTACACCCTTACTGGGGACAAAGATACAGGGACTACACCCTTACACTGGGGACAAAGATACAGGGACTACACCCTTACACTGGGGACAAAGATACAGGGAATACGCCCTTACACTGGGGACAAAGATACAGGGAATACGCCCTTACACTGGGGACAAAGATACAGGGACTACGCCCTTACACTGGGGACAAAGATACAGGGACTACGCCCTTACACTGGGGACAAAGATACAGGGACTACGCCCTTACACTGGGGACAAAGATACAGGGACTACGCCCTTACACTGGGGACAAAGATACAGGGACTACGCCCTTACACTGGGGACAAAGATACAGGGACTACGCCCTTACACTGGGGACAAAGATACAGGGACTACGCCCTTACACTGGGGACAAAGATACAGGGACTACGCCCTTACACTGGGGACAAAGATACAGGGACTACGCCCTTACACTGGGGACAAAGATACAGGGACTACGCCCTTACACTTTGGACAAAGATACAGGGACTACACCCGTACTGGGGACAACGATACAGGGACTACCCTGCTGCACCCGTACACTGGGGACAAAGATACAGGGACTACACCCTTACACTGGGGACAAAGATACAGGGACTACACCCTTACACTGGGGACAAAGATACAGGGACTACGCCCTTACACTGGGGACAAAGATACAGGGACTACACCCTTACACTTTGGACAAAGGTACAGGGACTACACCCGTACTGGGGACAACGATACAGGGACTACCCTGCTGCACCCGTACACTGGGGACAAAGATACAGGGACTACACCCTTACACTGGGGACAAAGATACAGGGACTACACCCTTACACTGGGGACAAAGATACAGGGACTACACCCTTACACTGGGGACAAAGATACAGGGACTACACCCTTACACTGGGGACAAAGATACAGGGAATACACCCTTACTGGGGACAAAGATACAGGGACTACACCCTTACACTGGGGACAAAGATACAGGGACTACACCCTTACACTGGGGACAAAGATACAGGGACTACACCCTTACACTGGGGACAAAGATACAGGGACTACACCCTTACACTGGGGACAAAGATACAGGGACTACACCCTTACACTGGGGACAAAGATACAGGGACTACACCCTTACACTGGGGACAAAGATACAGGGACTACACCCTTACACTGGGGACAAAGATACAGGGACTACACCCTTACACTGGGGACAAAGATACAGGGACTACACCCTTACACTGGGGACAAAGATACAGGGACTACACCCTTACACTGGGGACAAAGATACAGGGACTACACCCTTACACTGGGGACAAAGATACAGGGACTACACCCTTACACTGGGGACAAAGATACAGGGACTACACCCTTACACTGGGGACAAAGATACAGGGACTACACCCTTACACTGGGGACAAAGATACAGGGACTACACCCTTACACTGGGGACAAAGATACAGGGACTACACCCTTACACTGGGGACTAAGATACAGGGACTACACCCTTACACTGGGGACTAAGATACAGGGACTACACCCTTACACTGGGGACAAAGATACAGGGACTACACCCTTACACTGGGGACAAAGATACAGGGACTACACCCTTACACTGGGGACAAAGATACAGGGACTACACCCTTACACTGGGGACAAAGATACAGGGAATACACCCTTACACTGGGGACAAAGATACAGGGAATACACCCGTACACTGGGGACAAAGATTCAGGGACTACACCCTTACACTGGGGGCAAAGATACAGGGACTACACCCTTACACTGGGGACAAAGATACATGGACTACACCCTTACACTGGGGACAAAGATACAGGGAATACACCCGTACACTGGGGACAAAGATACAGGGACTACACCCTTACACTGGGGACAAAGATACAGGGAATACACCCTTACACTGGGGACAAAGATACAGGGACTACACCCTTACACTGGGGACAAAGATACAGGGACTACATCCGTACACTGGGGACAAAGATACAGGGACTACCCTGCTACACCCGTACACTGGGGACAAAGATATAGGGAATACACCCTTACACTGGGGACAAAGATACAGGGAATACACCCTTACACTGGGGACAAAGATACAGGTACTACACCCTTACACTGGGGACAAAGATACAGGGACTACACCCTTACACTAGGGACAAAGATACAGGGACAACACCCTTACACTGGGGACAAAGATACAGGGAATACACCCTTACACTGGGGACAAAGATACAGGGAATACACCCGTACACTGGGGACAAAGATTCAGGGACTACACCCTTACACTGGGGACAAAGATACAGGGAATACACCCTTACACTGGGGACAAAGATACAGGGACTACACCCTTACACTGGGGACAAAGATACAGGGACTACACCCGTACACTGGGGACAAAGATACAGGGACTACCCTGCTACACCCGTACACTGGGGACAAAGATATAGGGAATACACCCTTACACTGGGGACAAAGATACAGGGAATACACCCTTACACTGGGGACAAAGATACAGGGAATACACCCTTACACTGGGGACAAAGATACAGGGACTACACCCTTACACTGGGGACAAAGATACAGGGACTACACCCTTACACTGGGGACAAAGATACAGGGACTACACCCTTACACTGGGGACAAAGATACAGGGACTACACCCGTACACTGGGGACAAAGATACAGGGACTACACCCGTACACTGGGGACAAAGATACAGGGACTACACCCGTACACTGGGGACAAAGATACAGGGACTACCCTGCTACACCCGTACACTGGGGACAAAGATATAGGGAATACACCCTTACACTGGGGACAAAGATACAGGGAATACACCCTTACACTGGGGACAAAGATACAGGGAATACACCCGTACACTGGGGACAAAGATTCAGGGACTACACCCTTACACTGGGGACAAAGATACAGGGACTACACCCTTACACTGGGGACAAAGATACAGGGACTACACCCGTACACTGGGGACAAAGATACAGGGACTACCCTGCTACACCCGTACACTGGGGACAAAGATACAGGGACTACACCCATACACTGGGGACAAAGATACAGGGACTACCCTGCTACACCCATACACTGGGGACAAAGATACAGGGACTACCCTGCTACACCCATACACTGGGGACAAAGATACAGGAACTACCCTGCTACACCCATACACTGGGGACAAAGATATAGTGTCAGAGCTGTGGATGTTGGTCACACTGCAGACAGTAAATACATTGTTAGTGTCTGTGGTTATTAACAGACTGTCTATCTGCTGTGTTTCAGATGTCTTTGTGTTTGAGAAGCCCAGTCACAGTGACAGCATGGAGAGGGTACGCAGCGACTTCGCTATGGAAACAGACACGGACGGACTGGTGGGTGTCCAATCAGCACGAGGCCCCTCCCACCACCCCCCTAACCCCCTCAACTTCTCCAGCAAGCTGGGTCACTGGAGCACAGAGATCAGGTAAGGGCTGTGATAAGGACTGGGTCTGGTGTAAGGGCTGTGATAAGGACTGGGTCTGGTGTAAGGGCTGTGGCTGTGGTAAGGACTCAGTCTGGTGTAAGGGCTGTTGTAAGGACTGGGTCTGGTGTAAGGACTGTGGTAAGGACTGGGTCTGGTGTAAGGACTGGGTCTGGTGTAAGGGCTGTGGTAAAGACTGGGTCTGGTGTAAGGACTGGGTCTGGTGTAAGGGCTGGGTCTGGTGTAAGGGCTGTGGTAAGGACTGGGTCTGGTGTAAGGACTGTGGGAAGGACTGGGTCTGGTGTAAGGACTGGGTCTGGTGTAAGGACTGTGGTAAGGACTGGGTCTGGTGTAAGGACTGTGGTAAGGACTGGGTCTGGTGTAAGGGCTGTGGTAAGGACTGGGTCTGGTGTAAGGACTGGGTCTGGTGTAAGGGCTGTGGTAAGGACTGGGTCTGGTGTAAGGGCTGTGGTAAGGACTGGGTCTGGTGTAAGGGCTGTGGTAAGGACTGGGTCTGGTGTAAGGGCTGTGGTAAGGACTGGGTCTGGTGTAAGGGCTGTGGTAAGGACTGGGTCTGGTGTAAGGACTGGGTCTGGTGTAAGGACTGTGGTAAGGACTGGGTCTGGTGTAAGGACTGGGTCTGGTGTAAGGACTGGGTCTGGTGTAAGGGCTGTGGTAAGGACTGGGTCTGGTGTAAGGACTGGGTCTGGTGTAAGGACTGTGGGAAGGACTGGGTCTGGTGTAAGGACTGTGGTAAGGACTGGGTCTGGTGTAAGGACTGTGGGAAGGACTGGGTCTGGTGTAAGGACTGGGTCTGGTGTAAGGGCTGTGGTAAGGACTGGGTCTGGTGTAAGGACTGTAGGAAGGACTGGGTCTGGTGTAAGGACTGGGTCTGGTGTAAGGGCTGTGGTAAGGACTGGGTATGGTGTAAGGGCTGTGGTAAAGACTGGGTCTGGTGTAAGGGCTGTGGTAAGGACTGGGTCTGGTGTAAGGGCTGTGGTAAGGACTGGGTCTGGTGTAAGGGCTGTGGTAAGGACTGGGTCTGGTGTAAGGGCTGTGGTAAGGACTGGGTCTGGTGTAAGGGCTGTGGTAAGGACTGGGTCTGGTGTAAGGACTGTGGGAAGGACTGGGTCTGGTGTAAGGACTGTGGGAAGGACTGGGTCTGGTGTAAGGGCTGTGGCAACGACTGGGTCTGGTGTAAGGACTGGGTCTGGTGTAAGGGCTGTGGTAAAGACTGGGTCTGGTGTAAGGACTGGGTCTGGTGTAAGGGCTGGGTCTGGTGTAAGGGCTGTGGTAAGGACTGGGTCTGGTGTAAGGACTGGGGGAAGGACTGGGTCTGGTGTAAGGACTGGGTCTGGTGTAAGGACTGTGGTAAGGACTGGGTCTGGTGTAAGGACTGTGGTAAGGACTGGGTCTGGTGTAAGGGCTGTGGTAAGGACTGGGTCTGGTGTAAGGACTGGGTCTGGTGTAAGGGCTGTGGTAAGGACTGGGTCTGGTGTAAGGGCTGTGGTAAGGACTGGGTCTGGTGTAAGGGCTGTGGTAAGGACTGGGTCTGGTGTAAGGGCTGTGGTAAGGACTGGGTCTGGTGTAAGGACTGGGTCTGGTGTAAGGACTGTGGTAAGGACTGGGTCTGGTGTAAGGACTGGGTCTGGTGTAAGGACTGGGTCTGGTGTAAGGGCTGTGGTAAGGACTGGGTCTGGTGTAAGGACTGGGTCTGGTGTAAGGACTGTGGGAAGGACTGGGTCTGGTGTAAGGACTGTGGTAAGGACTGGGTCTGGTGTAAGGACTGTGGGAAGGACTGGGTCTGGTGTAAGGACTGGGTCTGGTGTAAGGGCTGTGGTAAGGACTGGGTCTGGTGTAAGGACTGTGGGAAGGACTGGGTCTGGTGTAAGGGCTGTGGCAACGACTGGGTCTGGTGTAAGGGCTGTGGCTGTGGTAAGGACTGGGTCTGGTGTAAGGGCTGTGGTAAGGACTGGGTCTGGTGTAAGGGCTGTGGTAAGGTCTGGGTCTGGTGTAAGGGGTAAGGTCTGGTGTAAGGGCTGCGTTTGTGGGAAGGACTGGGTCTGGTGTAAGGACTAGGTCTGGTGTAAGGGCTGTGGTAAGGACTGGGTGTAGTGTAAGGGCTGTGGCTGTGGTAAGGACTAGGTCTGGTGTAAGGGCTGTGGTAAGGACTGGGTCTGGTGTAAGGGCTGTGGCTGTGGTAAGGACTAGGTCTGGTGTAAGGGCTGTGGTAAGGACTGGGTCTGGTGTAAGGGCTGTGGTAAGGTCTGGGTCTGGTGTAAGGGCTGTGGTAAGGACTGGGTCTGGTGTAAGGGCTGTGGTAAGGACTGGGTCTGGTGTAAGGGCTGTGGTAAGGACTGGGTCTGGTGTAAGGGCTGTGGCTGTGGTAAGGACTAGGTCTGGTGTAAGGGCTGTGGTAAGGACTGGGTCTGGTGTAAGGGCTGTGGTAAGGTCTGGGTCTGGTGTAAGGGCTGTGGTAAGGACTGGGTCTGGTGTAAGGGCTGTGGTAAGGACTGGGTCTGGTGTAAGGGCTAGGGCTGGACAAATTGAGGCTGTTTTGAGGGCAACTCAATATTAGGAAGGGGTTCGTAATGTTTGGTATACTCGGTGCATATAGAAATTTACAGTACAGTGAATATACACTACATGGCCAAAAGTATGTGGACATCTCAACAAACCGTTTCTGTGTGGACCTCGCTTTGTGCCCGGGGGCATTGTCATACTGAAACAGGAAAGGGCCTTCCCCTAACTGTTGCCACAAAGTTTGAAGCACAGAATCGTCTAGAATGTCATTGTCTGCTGTAGTGTTAAAATTGCCCTTCACTGAAACTAAGAGGCCTAGCCCGAACCATGAAAAACAGTCCCAGACCATTATTCCTCCACCAAACTTTACAGTTGGCACTATGCATTCGGGCAAGTCGTGTTCTCCTGTCATCCGCCGAACCCAGATTCGTTGTCAGACTGCCAGATTGTGAAGCGTGATTCATCACTCCAGAGAACACTTCCACTGCTCCAGAGTCCACATCTCTAGCAGGGCAGACATTTGACAAACTGACTTGTTGGAAAGGTGGCGTCCTATGACGGCGCCACGTTGAAAGTCACTGAGCTCTTCAGTAAGGCCTTCTACTGACAATGTTTGTCTATGGAGATTGCATGGCTGTGTGCTTTTATGCACCTATCAGCAACGGGTGTGGCTGAAATAGCGGAATCCACTAATTTGAAGGTTTGTCCACATACATTTGTGTATATAGTGTATATGTCTATGGGATGAACACCGCAGCAGCCTTTGAATAACCCAACCGATAACAAGAAGCCTAGACTCTCAGGTTATTAAAGGGACAGTAGCTACTAACCTAGACTCTCAGGTTATTAAAGGGACAGTAACTACTAGCCTAGACTCTCAGGTTATTGAAGGGACAGTAGCTACTAGCCTAGACTTTCAGGTTATTAAATGGACAGTAGCTACTAACCTAGACTCTCAGGTTATTAAAGGGACAGTATCTACTAACCTAGACTCTCAGGTTATTAAAGGGACAGTATCTACTAACCTAGACTCTCAGGTTATTAAAGGGACAGTAACTATTAACCTAGACTCTCAGGTTATTAAAGGGACAGTAACTATTAACCTAGACTCTCAGGTTATTAAAGGGACAGTAACTATTAACCTAGACTCTCAGGTTATTAAAGGGACAGTAACTATTAACCTAGACTCTCAGGTTATTGAAGGGACAGTAGCTACTAACCTAGACTCTCAGGTTATTAAAGGGACAGTAACTATTAACCTAGACTCTCAGGTTATTAAAGGGACAGTAACTATTAACCTAGACTCTCAGGTTATTAAAGGGACAGTAACTATTAACCTAGACTCTCAGGTTATTAAAGGGACAGTATCTACTAACCTAGACTCTCAGGTTATTAAAGGGACAGTAACTACTAACCTAGACTCTCAGGTTATTAAAGGGACAGTAACTACTAACCTAGACTCTCAGGTTATTAAATGGACAGTAGCTACTAACCTAGACTCTCAGGTTATTGAAGGGACAGTAGCTACTAACCTAGACTCTCAGGTTATTAAATGGACAGTAGCTACTAACCTAGACTCTCAGGTTATTGAAGGGACAGTAGCTACTAACCTAGACTCTCAGGTTATTGAAGGGACAGTAGCTACTAACCTAGACTCTCAGGTTATTAAAGGGACAGTAACTACTAACCTAGACTCTCAGGTTATTAAAGGGACAGTAGCTACTAACCTAGACTCTCAGGTTATTAAATGGACAGTAGCTACTAACCTAGACTCTCAGGTTATTGAAGGGACAGTAGCTACTAACCTAGACTCTCAGGTTATTGAAGGGACAGTAGCTACTAACCTAGACTCTCAGGTTATTAAAGGGACAGTAACTACTAACCTAGACTCTCAGGTTATTAAAGGGACAGTATCTACTAACCTAGACTCTCAGGTTATTAAAGGGACAGTATCTACTAACCTAGACTCTCAGGTTATTAAAGGGACAGTATCTACTAACCTAGACTCTCAGGTTATTAAAGGGACAGTAACTATTAACCTAGACTCTCAGGTTATTAAAGGGACAGTAACTACTAACCTAGACTCTCAGGTTATTAAATGGACAGTAGCTACTAACCTAGACTCTCAGGTTATTGAAGGGACAGTAGCTACTAACCTAGACTCTCAGGTTATTAAATGGACAGTAGCTACTAACCTAGACTCTCAGGTTATTGAAGGGACAGTAGCTACTAACCTAGACTCTCAGGTTATTGAAGGGACAGTAGCTACTAACCTAGACTCTCAGGTTATTAAAGGGACAGTAACTACTAACCTAGACTCTCAGGTTATTAAAGGGACAGTAGCTACTAACCTAGACTCTCAGGTTATTAAATGGACAGTAGCTACTAACCTAGACTCTCAGGTTATTGAAGGGACAGTAGCTACTAACCTAGACTCTCAGGTTATTGAAGGGACAGTAGCTACTAACCTAGACTCTCAGGTTATTAAAGGGACAGTAACTACTAACCTAGACTCTCAGGTTATTAAAGGGACAGTATCTACTAACCTAGACTCTCAGGTTATTAAAGGGACAGTATCTACTAACCTAGACTCTCAGGTTATTAAAGGGACAGTATCTACTAACCTAGACTCTCAGGTTATTAAAGGGACAGTAACTATTAACCTAGACTCTCAGGTTATTAAAGGGACAGTAACTATTAACCTAGACTCTCAGGTTATTAAAGGGACAGTAACTATTAACCTAGACTCTCAGGTTATTAAAGGGACAGTAACTATTAACCTAGACTCTCAGGTTATTAAAGGGACAGTATCTACTAACCTAGACTCTCAGGTTATTAAAGGGACAGTAACTACTAACCTAGACTCTCAGGTTATTAAAGGGACAGTAACTATTAACCTAGACTCTCAGGTTATTAAAGGGACAGTATCTACTAACCTAGACTCTCAGGTTATTAAAGGGACAGTAACTATTAACCTAGACTCTCAGGTTATTAAAGGGACAGTAACTACTAACCTAGACTCTCAGGTTATTAAAGGGACAGTAACTATTAACCTAGACTCTCAGGTTATTAAAGGGACAGTAACTATTAACCTAGACTCTCAGGTTATTAAAGGGACAGTATCTACTAACCTAGACTCTCAGGTTATTAAAGGGACAGTAGCTACTAACCTAGACTCTCAGGTTATTAAATGGACAGTAGCTACTAACCTAGACTCTCAGGTTATTGACGGGACAGTAGCTACTAACCTAGACTCTCAGGTTATTGAAGGGACAGTAGCTACTAACCTAGACTCTCAGGTTATTGAAGGGACAGTAGCTACTAACCTAGACTCTCAGGTTATTGAAGGGACAGTAGCTACTAACCTAGACTCTCAGGTTATTAAAGGGACAGTAACTACTAACCTAGACTCTCAGGTTATTAAAGGGAGAGTAGCTACTAACCTAGACTCTCAGGTTATTAAATGGACAGTAGCTACTAACCTAGACTCTCAGGTTATTGAAGGGACAGTAGCTACTAACCTAGACTCTCAGGTTATTGAAGGGACAGTAGCTACTAACCTAGACTCTCAGGTTATTAAAGGGACAGTAACTACTAACCTAGACTCTCAGGTTATTAAAGGGACAGTATCTACTAACCTAGACTCTCAGGTTATTAAAGGGACAGTATCTACTAACCTAGACTCTCAGGTTATTAAAGGGACAGTATCTACTAACCTAGACTCTCAGGTTATTAAAGGGACAGTAACTATTAACCTAGACTCTCAGGTTATTAAAGGGACAGTAACTATTAACCTAGACTCTCAGGTTATTAAAGGGACAGTATCTACTAACCTAGACTCTCAGGTTATTAAAGGGACAGTAACTACTAACCTAGACTCTCAGGTTATTAAAGGGACAGTATCTACTAACCTAGACTCTCAGGTTATTAAAGGGACAGTATCTACTAACCTAGACTCTCAGGTTATTAAAGGGACAGTATCTACTAACCTAGACTCTCAGGTTATTAAAGGGACAGTAACTATTAACCTAGACTCTCAGGTTATTAAAGGGACAGTAACTACTAACCTAGACTCTCAGGTTATTAAAGGGACAGTATCTACTAACCTAGACTCTCAGGTTATTAAAGGGACAGTAACTACTAACCTAGACTCTCAGGTTATTAAAGGGACAGTAACTATTAACCTAGACTCTCAGGTTATTAAAGGGACAGTATCTACTAACCTAGACTCTCAGGTTATTAAAGGGACAGTAACTATTAACCTAGACTCTCAGGTTATTAAAGGGACAGTAACTACTAACCTAGACTCTCAGGTTATTAAAGGGACAGTAACTATTAACCTAGACTCTCAGGTTATTAAAGGGACAGTAACTATTAACCTAGACTCTCAGGTTATTAAAGGGACAGTATCTACTAACCTAGACTCTCAGGTTATTAAAGGGACAGTAGCTACTAACCTAGACTCTCAGGTTATTAAATGGACAGTAGCTACTAACCTAGACTCTCAGGTTATTGAAGGGACAGTAGCTACTAACCTAGACTCTCAGGTTATTGAAGGGACAGTAGCTACTAACCTAGACTCTCAGGTTATTGAAGGGACAGTAGCTACTAACCTAGACTCTCAGGTTATTGAAGGGACAGTAGCTACTAACCTAGACTCTCAGGTTATTAAAGGGACAGTAACTACTAACCTAGACTCTCAGGTTATTAAAGGGAGAGTAGCTACTAACCTAGACTCTCAGGTTATTAAATGGACAGTAGCTACTAACCTAGACTCTCAGGTTATTGAAGGGACAGTAGCTACTAACCTAGACTCTCAGGTTATTGAAGGGACAGTAGCTACTAACCTAGACTCTCAGGTTATTAAAGGGACAGTAACTACTAACCTAGACTCTCAGGTTATTAAAGGGACAGTATCTACTAACCTAGACTCTCAGGTTATTAAAGGGACAGTATCTACTAACCTAGACTCTCAGGTTATTAAAGGGACAGTATCTACTAACCTAGACTCTCATGTTATTAAAGGGACAGTAACTATTAACCTAGACTCTCAGGTTATTAAAGGGACAGTAACTATTAACCTAGACTCTCAGGTTATTAAAGGGACAGTAACTACTAACCTAGACTCTCAGGTTATTAAAGGGACAGTATCTACTAACCTAGACTCTCAGGTTATTAAAGGGACAGTATCTACTAACCTAGACTCTCAGGTTATTAAAGGGACAGTAACTATTAACCTAGACTCTCAGGTTATTAAAGGGACAGTAACTACTAACCTAGACTCTCAGGTTATTAAAGGGACAGTAACTATTAACCTAGACTCTCAGGTTATTAAAGGGACAGTAACTATTAACCTAGACTCTCAGGTTATTAAAGGGACAGTATCTACTAACCTAGACTCTCAGGTTATTAAAGGGACAGTAGCTACTAACCTAGACTCTCAGGTTATTAAATGGACAGTAGCTACTAACCTAGACTCTCAGGTTATTGAAGGGACAGTAGCTACTAACCTAGACTCTCAGGTTATTGAAGGGACAGTAGCTACTAACCTAGACTCTCAGGTTATTAAAGGGACAGTAACTACTAACCTAGACTCTCAGGTTATTAAAGGGACAGTATCTACTAACCTAGACTCTCAGGTTATTAAAGGGACAGTATCTACTAACCTAGACTCTCAGGTTATTAAAGGGACAGTATCTACTAACCTAGACTCTCAGGTTATTAAAGGGACAGTAACTATTAACCTAGACTCTCAGGTTATTAAAGGGACAGTAACTACTAACCTAGACTCTCAGGTTATTAAATGGACAGTAGCTACTAACCTAGACTCTCAGGTTATTGAAGGGACAGTAGCTACTAACCTAGACTCTCAGGTTATTAAATGGACAGTAGCTACTAACCTAGACTCTCAGGTTATTGAAGGGACAGTAGCTACTAACCTAGACTCTCAGGTTATTAAAGGGACAGTAACTACTAACCTAGACTCTCAGGTTATTAAAGGGACAGTAGCTACTAACCTAGACTCTCAGGTTATTAAATGGACAGTAGCTACTAACCTAGACTCTCAGGTTATTGAAGGGACAGTAGCTACTAACCTAGACTCTCAGGTTATTGAAGGGACAGTAGCTACTAACCTAGACTCTCAGGTTATTAAAGGGACAGTAACTACTAACCTAGACTCTCAGGTTATTAAAGGGACAGTATCTACTAACCTAGACTCTCAGGTTATTAAAGGGACAGTATCTACTAACCTAGACTCTCAGGTTATTAAAGGGACAGTATCTACTAACCTAGACTCTCAGGTTATTAAAGGGACAGTAACTATTAACCTAGACTCTCAGGTTATTAAAGGGACAGTAACTATTAACCTAGACTCTCAGGTTATTAAAGGGACAGTAACTATTAACCTAGACTCTCAGGTTATTAAAGGGACAGTAACTATTAACCTAGACTCTCAGGTTATTAAAGGGACAGTATCTACTAACCTAGACTCTCAGGTTATTAAAGGGACAGTAACTACTAACCTAGACTCTCAGGTTATTAAAGGGACAGTATCTACTAACCTAGACTCTCAGGTTATTAAAGGGACAGTATCTACTAACCTAGACTCTCAGGTTATTAAAGGGACAGTAACTATTAACCTAGACTCTCAGGTTATTAAAGGGACAGTAACTATTAACCTAGACTCTCAGGTTATTAAAGGGACAGTAACTATTAACCTAGACTCTCAGGTTATTAAAGGGACAGTATCTACTAACCTAGACTCTCAGGTTATTAAAGGGACAGTAACTATTAACCTAGACTCTCAGGTTATTAAAGGGACAGTAACTACTAACCTAGACTCTCAGGTTATTAAAGGGACAGTAACTATTAACCTAGACTCTCAGGTTATTAAAGGGACAGTAACTATTAACCTAGACTCTCAGGTTATTAAAGGGACAGTATCTACTAACCTAGACTCTCAGGTTATTAAAGGGACAGTATCTACTAACCTAGACTCTCAGGTTATTAAAGGGACAGTATCTACTAACCTAGACTCTCAGGTTATTAAAGGGACAGTATCTACTAACCTAGACTCTCAGGTTATTAAAGGGACAGTATCTACTAACCTAGACTCTCAGGTTATTGAAGGGACAGTAGCTACTTTTTTATTTATTTTATTTCACCTTTATTTAACCAGGTAGGCTAGTTGAGAACAAGTTCTCATTTGCAACTGCGACCTGGCCAAGATAAAGCATAGCAGTGTGAACAGACAACACAGAGTTACACATGGAGTAAACAATTAACAAGTCAATAACATGGTAGAAAAAAAAGAGAATCTATATACAATGTGTGCAAAAGGCATGAGGTAGGCAATAAATCGAATAATTACAATTTAGCAGATTAACACTGGAGTGATAAATCATCAGATGATCATGTGCAAGAAGAGATACTGGTGTGCAAAAGAGCAGAAAAGTAAATAAACAAAAGCAGTATGGGGGGTGAGGTAGGTAAATTGGGTGGGTAGTTTACAGATGGACTATGTACAGCTGCAGCGATCGGTTAGCTGCTCGGATAGCAGATTTTTAAAGTTGTTGAGGGAGATAAAAGTCTCCAACTTCAGAGATTTTTGCAATTCGTTCCAGTCGCAGGCAGCAGAGAACTGGAAGGAAAGGCGTCCAAATGAGGTTTTGGCTTTAGGGATGATCAGTGAGATACACCTGCTGGAGCGCGTGTTGCGGGTGGGTGTAGCCATCGTGACCAGTGAACTGAGATAAGGCGGCACTTTACCTAGCATAGCCTTGTAGATGACCTGGAGCCAGTGGGTCTGACGACGAACATGTAGCGAGGGCCAGCCGACTAGGGCATACAGGTCGCAGTGGTGGGTCGTATAAGGTGCTTTAGTAACAAAACGAATGGCACTGTGATAAACTGCATCCAGTTTGCTGAGTAGAGTATTGGAAGCTATTTTGTAGATGACATCGCCGAAGTCGAGGATCGGTAGGATAGTCAGTTTTACTAGGGTAAGTTTGGCGGCGTGAGTGAAGGAGGCTTTGTTGCGGAATAGAAAGCCGATTCTTGCTTTGATTTTGGATTGGAGATGTTTGATATGAGTCTGGAAGGAGAGTTTGCAGTCTAGCCAGACACCTAGGTACTTATAGATGTCCACATATTCTAGGTCGGAACCGTCCAGGGTGGTGATGCTAGTCGGGCGTGCGGGTGCAGGCAGCGAACGGTTGAAAAGCATGCATTTGGTTTTACTAGCGTTTAAGAGCAGTTGGAGGCCACGGAAGGAGTGTTGTATGGCATTGAAGCTCGTTTGGAGGTTAGATAGCACAGTGTCCAAGGAAGGGCCGGAAGTATATAGAATGGTGTCGTCTGCGTAGAGGTGGATCAGGGAATCGCCCGCAGCAAGAGCAACATCATTGATGTATACAGAGAAAAGAGTCGGCCCGAGAATTGAACCCTGTGGTACCCCCACAGAGACTGCCAGAGGACCGGACAACATGCCCTCCGATTTGACACACTGAACTCTGTCTGCAAAGTAGTTGGTGAACCATGCAAGGCAGTCATTAGAAAAACCGAGGCTACTGAGTCTGCCGATAAGAATATGGTGATTGACAGAGTCGAAAGCCTTGGCCAGGTCGATGAAGACGGCTGCACAGTAATGTCTTTTATCGATGGCGGTTATGATATCGTTTAGTACCTTGAGCGTGGCTGAGGTGCACCCATGACCGGCTCGGAAACCGGATTGCACAGCGGAGAAGGTACGGTGGGATTCGAGATGGTCAGTGATCTGTTTGTTGACTTGGCTTTCGAAGACCTTAGATAGGCAGGGCAGGATGGATATAGGTCTGTAACAGTTTGGGTCCAGGGTGTCTCCCCCTTTGAAGAGGGGGATGACCGCGGCAGCTTTCCAATCCTTGGGGATCTCAGATGATACGAAGGAGAGGTTGAACAGGCTGGTGATAGGGGGTGCGACAATGGCGGCGGACAGTTTCAGAAATAGGGGGTCCAGATTGTCAAGCCCAGCTGATTTGTATGGGTCCAGGTTTTCCAGCTCTTTCAGAACATCTGCTATCTGGATTTGGGTAAAGGAGAAGCTGGGGAGGCTTGGGCGAGTAGCAGCGGGGGGGGTGGGGCTGTTGGCCAAGGTTGGAGTCGCCAGGAGGAAGGCATGGCCAGCCATTGAGAAATGCTTGTTGAAGTCTTCGATTATCACGGATTTATCGGTGGTGACCGTGTTACCTAGCCTCAGTGCAGTGGGCAGCTGGGAGGAGGTGCTCTTGTTCTCCATGGACTTTACAGTATCCCAGAACTTTTTGGAGTTAGAGCTACAGGATGCAAATTTCTGCTTGAAAAAGCTGGCCTTTGCTTTCCTGACTGACTGCGTGTATTGGTTCCTGACTTCCCTGAACAGTTGCATATCGCGGGGGCTCTTCGATGCTATTGCAGTTCGCCACAGGATGTTTTTGTGCTGGTCGAGGGCAGTCAGGTCTGGAGTGAACCAAGGGCTATATCTGTTCTTGGTTCTGCATTTTTTGAACGGAGCATGCTTGTCTAATATGGTGAGGAAGTAACATTTAAAGAATGACCAGGCATCCTCAACTGACGGGATGAGGTCAATATCCTTCCAGGGTACCCGGGCCAGGTCGATTAGAAAGGCCTGCTCGCAGAAGTGTTTTAGGGAGCGTTTGACAGTGATGAGGGGTGGTCGTTTGACCGCGGACCCGTGGCGGATACAGGCAATGAGGCAGTGATCGCTGAGATCTTGATTGAAGACAGCAGAGGTGTATTTGGAGGGCAGGTTGGTCAGGATAATGTCTATTAGGGTGCCCATGTTTACGGATTTAGGGTTGTACCTGGTGGGTTCCTTGATGATTTGTGTGAGATTGAGGGCATCAAGCTTGGATTGTAGGACTGCCGGGGTGTTAAGCATATCCCAGTTTAGGTCACCTAACAGAACAAACTCTGAAGCTAGATGGGGAGCGATCAATTCACAGATGGTGTCCAGGGCACAGCTGGGAGCTGAGGGGGGTCGGTAGCAGGCGGCAACAGTGAGAGACTTATTTCTGGAGAGATTAATTTTTAAAATTAGAAGTTCGAACTGTTTGGGCATAGACCTGGAAAGTATGACAGAACTTTGCAGGCTATCTCTGCAGTAGATTGCAACTCCTCCCCCTTTGGCAGTTCTATCTTGACGGAAAGTGTTATAGTTGGGTATGGAAATCTCAGAATTTTTGGTGGCCTTCCTAAGCCAGGATTCGGACACGGCAAGGACATCAGGGTTGGCAGAGTGTGCTAAAGCGGTGAGTAAGGCAAACTTAGGGAGGAGGCTTCTGATGTTGACATGCATGAGGCCAAGGCTTTTTCGATCACAGAAGTCAACAAATGAGGGTGACTGGGGACATGCAGGGCCTGGGTTTACCTCCACATCACCCGAGGAACAGAGGAGTAGTAGGATGAGGGTGCGGCTAAAGGCTATCAAAACTGGTCGCCTAGAGCGTTGGGGACAAAGAATAAAAGGAGCAGATTTATGGGCGTGGTAGAATAGATTCTGGGCATAATGTGCAGACAGGGGTATGGTGGGGCGTGGGTACAGCGGAGGCAAGCCCAGGCACTGGGTGATGATAAGAGAGGTTGTATCTCTGGACATGCTGGTCTCAATGGGTGAGGTCACCGCATGTGTGGGGGGTGGGACCAAGGAGGTATTAGAGGTACGGAGAGTGGAACTACAGGGTCCATTGCAAACCAAAACAATGATAATGATAACTAGCCTGAACAACAGTATGCAAGGCATATTGATATTTGAGAGAGACATACAATAAGGCATAAAGTGATTGCAGGTCTTGATTGGGAGAGCTAGCTAAAACAACAGGTAAGATAACAGCAGCAATAACAGGGTGCTAGTCTAACACAGCAACAACAGGTAAAAATGGCGACGACTAGGCAGAGAGGGTCGGATTAACTACACACAGATCCTGAGTTAAAGCACAGAGCCGACAGATAAAACACAAATAAACAGAATGGAGTACCGTGAATTAATGGACAGTCAAGCATGCATCAGCTATGTAGCCAAGTGATCATAGTGTCCAGGGGGCAGCCGTAGATGGAGCAGGGAGGCCTCCACTAAGCTAGCACGCGGCGTTTAAAGTTAGTAGCCCGGGGGGTGGTCTGCTCAGACGGAGGGGGTCTGCTCAGACGTGGTCGTGTCGACAGAGAATCCAAGCCAGATGGCGATGGCGAAAGAGAGGTTGTGAATTGTAGAATTGTGTTTGCTAACTGGTGCTAGTTTCGTGGCAGTGGCGCTAGCTGCGCTAGCCGCAAGCTAGCTGTGAGGATCAGAAGCAGTGGCTCAGGGATTACGGCAGGAATCCGGCGTTGTTGTCGAGAGACAGTCCGATGCTGGTAAATTGGTGAGTAATATCCAGGCTAATAACAGGGCTGGTGTCTGTGCAGAAGGTAAAAGCTACTAGCAGCGGCAAAAAAATGGCTAAATTAGCTTGTAGCTGGTATTGTAGCCCAAGAATTCGCTGGTAGACCTCTTCAGCTAGCCGGCAGATGGGCCTAGCTCGAGGCTAGCTCAAGGCTAACTGGTGCTTGCTTCGGGACAGAGGTGTTAGCCAGTAGTAGCCACTCGGTTGCAGCTAGCTAGCTGTGATGATACGGTGTAATTGTCCAGAGCTTGCGTCAGGAATCCGGTGATGTGGTAGAGAAAAAGCAGTCCTATATGCTCTGGGTTGATATCGCGCTTGCAGACTGGCAGGTATTGGCCCGGTATTGAAGCTGGCTGTGTCCGAGTTGAGGGTGAAGACCGCAGCAGTGGCTAACTGACTACTAGCTAGTAGCTAGTTATCTGGCTAGCTTCTGATTGGGGTTACGGTTCTAAAGTATAAAAAAAAGAAAAAAAAGAATAGCAGCTCCGTACCACATTGGGTGAGGCGGAATGTAGGAATGTATATTCAGTTCCTAGATGGAAAGTGAAATTAAAATATATACGAAATGTATACGAAAAATACGAAGACTATTTACACTGGACAGGACAAAACAAAGACTCGTCCGACTGCTACGCCATCTTGGATTCAAGATCCTAGACTTTCAGGTTATTAAATGGACAGTATCTACTAACCTAGACTCTCAGGTTATTAAATGGACAGTATCTACTAACCTAGACTCTCAGGTTATTAAAGGGACAGTATCTACTAACCTAGACTCTCAGGTTATTAAAGGGACAGTAACTACTAGCCTAGACTCTCAGGTTATTGAAGGGACAGTAGCTACTAACCTAGACTTTCAGGTTATTAAATGGACAGTATCTACTAACCTAGACTCTCAGGTTATTAAATGGACAGTATCTACTAGCCTAGACTCTCAGGTTATTAAATGGACAGTATCTACTAACCTAGACTCTCAGGTTATCAAATGGACAGTATCTACTAGCCTAGACTCTCAGGTTATTAGATGGACAGTAACTACTAACCTAGAATCTCAGGTTATTAAAGGGACAGTAGCTACTAACCTAGACTCTCAGGTTATTAAAGGGACAGTAGCTACTAACCTAGACTCTCAGGTTATTAAATGGACAGTAACTACTAACCTAGACTCTCAGGTTATTAAATGGACAGTATCTACTAACCTAGACTCTCAGGTTATTAAATGGACAGTAACTACTAGCCTAGACTCTCAGGTTATTAAATGGACAGTAGCTACTAACCTAGACTCTCAGGTTATTAAATGGACAGTAGCTACTAACCTAGACTCTCAGGTTATTAAATGGACAGTATCTACTAACCTAGACTCTCAGGTTATTGAAGGGACAGTAGCTACTAACCTAGACTCTCAGGTTATTAAATGGACAGTATCTACTAACCTAGACTCTCAGGTTATTAAAGGGACAGTAGCTACTAACCTAGACTCTCAGGTTATTAAATGGACAGTATCTACTAACCTAGACTCTCAGGTTATTAAATGGACAGTATCTACTAACCTAGACTCTCAGGTTATTAAATGGACAGTAACTACTAGCCTAGACTCTCAGGTTATTGAAGGGACAGTAGCTACTAACCTAGACTCTCAGGTTATTAAATGGACAGTATCTACTAACCTAGACTCTCAGGTTATTAAATGGACAGTATCTACTAACCTAGACTCTCAGGTTATTAAAGGGACAGTAGCTACTAACCTAGACTCTCAGGTTATTGAAGGGACAGTAGCTACTAACCTAGACTCTCAGGTTATTGAAGGGACAGTAGCTACTAACCTAGACTCTCAGGTTATTGAAGGGACAGTAGCTACTAACCTAGACTCTCAGGTTATTAAAGGGACAGTAGCTACTAACCTAGACTCTCAGGTTATTAAAGGGACAGTAGCTACTAACCTAGACTCTCCGGTTATTGAAGGGACAGTAGCTACTAACCTAGACTCTCAGGTTATTAAATGGACAGTATCTACTAACCTAGACTCTCAGGTTATTGAAGGGACAGTAGCTACTAACCTAGACTCTCAGGTTATTAAATGGACAGTATCTACTAACCTAGACTCTCAGGTTATTAAATGGACAGTATCTACTAACCTAGACTCTCAGGTTATTGAAGGGACAGTAGCTACTAACCTAGACTCTCAGGTTATTAAATGGACAGTATCTACTAACCTAGACTCTCAGGTTATTAAAGGGACAGTAGCTACTAACCTAGACTCTCAGGTTATTAAAGGGACAGTAACTACTAGCCTAGACTCTCAGGTTATTAAATGGACAGTATCTACTAACCTAGACTCTCAGGTTATTAAAGGGACGGTATCTACTAACCTAGACTCTCAGGTTATTAAAGGGACAGTAACTACTAGCCTAGACTCTCAGGTTATTGAAGGGACAGTAGCTACTAACCTAGACTCTCAGGTTATTAAATGGACAGTAGCTACTAACCTAGACTCTCAGGTTATTAAATGGACAGTTGCTACTAACCTAGACTCTCAGGTTATTGAAGGGACAGTAGCTACTAACCTAGACTCTCAGGTTATTAAAGGGACAGTAACTACTAACCTAGACTCTCAGGTTATTAAAGGGACAGTAGCTACTAACCTAGACTCTCAGGTTATTAAAGGGACAGTAGCTACTAACCTAGACTCTCAGGTTATTAAAGGGACAGTAGCTACTAACCTAGACTCTCAGGTTATTAAAGGGACAGTAGCTACTAACCTAGACTCTCAGGTTATTGAAGGGACAGTAGCTACTAACCTAGACTCTCAGGTTATTAAATGGACAGTATCTACTAACCTAGACTCTCAGGTTATTAAAGGGACAGTAGCTACTAACCTAGACTCTCAGGTTATTAAAGGGACAGTAACTACTAGCCTAGACTCTCAGGTTATTAAATGGACAGTATCTACTAACCTAGACTCTCAGGTTATTAAAGGGACGGTATCTACTAACCTAGACTCTCAGGTTATTAAAGGGACAGTAACTACTAGCCTAGACTCTCAGGTTATTGAAGGGACAGTAGCTACTAACCTAGACTCTCAGGTTATTAAATGGACAGTAGCTACTAACCTAGACTCTCAGGTTATTAAATGGACAGTTGCTACTAACCTAGACTCTCAGGTTATTGAAGGGACAGTAGCTACTAACCTAGACTCTCAGGTTATTAAAGGGACAGTAACTACTAACCTAGACTCTCAGGTTATTAAAGGGACAGTAGCTACTAACCTAGACTCTCAGGTTATTAAAGGGACAGTAGCTACTAACCTAGACTCTCAGGTTATTAAAGGGACAGTAGCTACTAACCTAGACTCTCAGGTTATTAAAGGGACAGTAGCTACTAACCTAGACTCTCAGGTTATTAAAGGGACAGTAGCTACTAACCTAGACTCTCAGGTTATTGAAGGGACATTAGCTACTAACCTAGACTCTCAGGTTATTAAATGGACAGTATCTACTAACCTAGACTCTCAGGTTATTAAAGGGACAGTAGCTACTAACCTAGACTCTCAGGTTATTAAATGGACAGTAGCTACTAACCTAGACTCTCAGGTTATTAAATGGACAGTATCTACTAACCTAGACTCTCAGGTTATTAAATGGACAGTAGCTACTAACCTAGACTCTCAGGTTATTAAAGGGACAGTAACTACTAACCTAGACTCTCAGGTTATTAAAGGGACAGTAGCTACTAATCTAGACTCTCAGGTTATTAAAGGGACAGTAGCTACTAACCTAGACTCTCAGGTTATTGAAGGGACAGTATCTACTAACCTAGACTCTCAGGTTATTAAAGGGACAGTAACTACTAACCTAGACTCTCAGGTTATTAAATGGACGGTAACTACTAGCCTAGACTCTCAGGTTATTAAATGGACGGTAACTACTAGCCTAGACTCTCAGGTTATTAAATGGACAGTAGCTACTAACCTAGACTCTCAGGTTATTAAAGGGACAGTATCTACTAACCTAGACTCTCAGGTTATTAAATGGACAGTAGCTACTAACCTAGACTCTCAGGTTATTAAATGGACAGTAGCTACTAACCTAGACTCTCAGGTTATTAAAGGGACAGTATCTACTAACCTAGACTCTCAGGTTATTAAATGGACAGTAGCTACTAATCTAGACTCTCAGGTTATTAAAGGGGAAGTAGCTACTAACTTTCAGCCCATTGTATTCAGTGCCTGTTGAAACTGGTATGACTGGTATTCTCATCTGCCTGTCAAAAACCTCCTCTTGGAGAGAGATTGATGAAGCACTAACTCCATCTCTTTAAGTGGTGTAAGATGTGGTCTGACAACACCGAGGGTAGAGACCAACTGGTTGTGATCCTGAACAATATGGCTGCTCTACTTGCTCTCTCCTTTAGAACACATCTGCTGCTTGGATGATGTCATGTTCTAGAATGCCAGAACTCACGGCTGGGCTGGAGCGGAGGATGGAGAGGTCAAATGGAAATCACAAATCTGAGTAACATTCCAAGAGCGATTTAACAAGCAATGGAGGGGAAGTTTCTGACTTACTATGTTGGGTAGTCTGACACACTAACTGGTCTTATAACGTCAGGTTGAGAAAGCAGAAATGCAAGCTTCACCCATCGTAGGTATGAAAATACTGAGAGGAAATGGTTAGACACCATGTGGGTGAAAGTTCGCGAAACCTTCAGAGCCCAGAAATCATCAATCCCCCCCCCCCCCCCCCAGTGGAAGACAATTGAACTACGATAATGTGTCAGTAACACATTATCGTAGTTCTCTGTCATCAGAATAACACATTATCATAGTTCTCTATCATCAGAATAACACATTATCATAGTTCTCTGTCCCTAATATCATCAGAATAACACATTATCATAGTTCTGTCTCTATCATCAGAATAACACATTATCATAGTTCTGTCTCTATCTTCAGAATAACACATTATCATAGTTCTCTGTCTCTATCGTCAGAATAACACATTATCATAGTTCTCTGTCTCTATCATCAGAATAACACATTATCATAGTTCTCTGTCTCTATCATCAGAATAACACATTATCATAGTTCTCTGTCTCTATCATCAGAATAACACATTATCATAGTTCTGTCTATCAGAATAACACATTATCATAGTTCTCTGTCCCTAATATCATCAGAATAACACATTATCATAGTTCTCTGTCTCTATCATCAGAATAACACATTATCCTAGTTCTCTGTCTCTATCATCAGAATAACACATTATCATAGTTCTGTCTCTATCAGAATAACACATTATCATAGTTCTCTGTCTCTATCATCAGAATAACACATTATCATAGTTCTCTGTCTCTATCATCAGAATAACACATTATCATAGTTCTCTGTCTCTATCATCAGACTAACACATTATCATAGTTCTCTGTCTCTATCATCAGAATAACACATTATCATAGTTCTCTGTCTCTATCATCAGAATAACACATTATCATAGTTCTCTGTCTCTATCATCAGAATAACACATTATCATAGTTCTCTTTCTCTATCATCAGAATAACACATTATCATAGTTCTCTGTCTCTATCATCAGAATAACACATTATCATAGTTCTGTCTCTATCATCAGAATAACACATTATCATAGTTCTCTGTCTCTATCATCAGAATAACACATTATCATAGTTCTCTGTCTCTATCATCAGAATAACACATTATCATAGTTCTCTGTCTCTATCAGAATAACACATTATCATAGTTCTCTGTCTCTATCAGCAGAATAACACATTATCATCGTTCTGTCTCTATCATCAGAATAACACATTATCATAGTTCTGTCTCTATCAGAATAACACATTATCATAGTTCTGTCTCTATCATCAGAATAACACATTATCATAGTTCTCTGTCTCTATCATCAGAATAACACATTATCATAGTTCTCTGTCTCTATCATCAGAATAACACATTATCATAGTTCTCTGTCTCTGTCATCAGAATAACACATTATCATAGTTCTCTGTCTCTATCATCAGAATAACACATTATCATAGTTCTCTGTCTCTATCATCAGAATAACACATTATCATAGTTCTCTATCATCAGAATAACACATTATCATAGTTCTCGATCATCAGAATAACACATTATCATAGTTCTCTGTCTCTATCATCAGAATAACACATTATCGTAGTTCTGTCTCTATCATCAGAATAACACATTATCATAGTTCTGTCTCTATCAGAATAACACATTATCGTAGTTCTGTCTCTATCAGAATAACACATTATCGTAGTTCTGTCTCTATCATCAGAATACACATTATCATAGTTCTGTATCTATCATCAGAATAACACATTATCATAGTTCTCTGTCTCTATCATCAGAATAACACATTATCATAGTTCTCTATCATCAGAATAACACATTATCATAGTTCTCTGTCTCTATCATCAGAATAACACATTATCATAGTTCTCTATCATCAGAATAACACATTATCATAGTTCTCTGTCCCTAATATCATCAGAATAACACATTATCATAGTTCTCTTTCTCTATCAGAATAACACATTATCATAGTTCTCTATCATCAGAATAACACATTATCATAGTTCTCTGTCCCTAATATCATCAGAATAACACATTATCATAGTTCTGTCTCTATCACAATAACACATTATCATAGTTCTGTCTCTATCATCAGAATAACACATTATCATAGTTCTCTGTCTCTATCATCAGAATAACACATTATCATAGTTCTCTGTCTCTATCATCAGAATAACACATTATCATAGTTCTCTGTCTCTATCATCAGAATAACACATTATCATAGTTCTCTGTCTCTATCATCAGAATAACACATTATCATAGTTCTCTGTCTCTATCATCAGAATAACACATTATCATAGTTCTCTGTCTCTATCATCAGAATAACACATTATCATAGTTCTGTCTCTATCAGAATAACACATTATCATAGTTCTCTGTCCCTAATATCATCAGAATAACACATTATCATAGTTCTCTATCATCAGAATAACACATTATCATAGTTCTCTGTCTCTATCATCAGAATAACACATTATCGTAGTTCTGTCTATCATCAGAATAACACATTATCATAGTTCTGTCTCTATCATCAGAATAACACATTATCATAGTTCTCTGTCTCTATCATCAGAATAACACATTATCATAGTTCTGTCTCTATCAGAATAACACATTATCGTAGTTCTGTCTCTATCATCAGAATAACACATTATCATAGTTCTGTCTCTATCAGAATAACACATTATCATAGTTCTCTGTCTCTATCATCAGAATAACACATTATCATAGTTCTCTATCATCAGAATAACACATTATCATAGTTCTCTGTCTCTATCATCAGAATAACACATTATCATAGTTCTCTGTCTCTATCATCAGAATAACACATTATCATAGTTCTGTCTCTATCGTCAGAATAACACATAATCTTTTATTTCACCTTTATTTAACCAGGTAGGCCAGTTGAGAACAAGTTCTCATTTACAACTGCGACCTGGCCAAGATAAAGCAAAGCAGTGCGACAAAAACAACACAGAGTTACACATAGAATAAACACAATGTACAGTCAATAACACAATAGAAAAATCTATATACAGTGTGTGCAAATGTAGTAGGATTATGGAGGTAAGGCAATAAATAGGCCATAGTTGCAAAGTAATTACAATTTAGCATTAACACTGGCGTGATAGATGTGCAGAAGATGAATGTGCAAGTAGAGATACTGGGGTGCAAAGGAGCAAAAAATAACAATATGGGGATGAGGTAGTTGCCTAATATCATCAGAAGAACACGTTATCATAGTGCTGTCCCTAATATCATCAGACCCAAGGCCAGAGTCCAGAGGCCTCACATACTTTCATTGAAATTCACTGGTTGTTTGTCCTTTTTTTGTCTAAAGAAACATTACAAATCTCCAGAAAAAATGCACATCATACATCAGGAATGTACAGTAATGGACAGTTGAAGTCGTAAGTTTAAATGTATTTGGCTAAGGTGTATGTAAACTCATTTTTTCACAATTCCTGACATTTAATCCTAGTAAAAATTCCCTGTCTTAGGTCAGTTAGGATCACTACTTTATTTTAAGAATGTGAAATGTCAGATTAATAGTAGAGAGAATGATTTATTTCAGCTTTTATTACTTTCATCACATTCCCAGTGGGTCAGAAGTTTACATACACTCAATTAGTATTTGGTAGCATTGCCTTTTAAATTGTTTAACTTGGGTCAAACGTTCCGGGTAGCCTTCCACAAGCTTCCCACAATAAGTTGGGTGAATTTTGTCCCATTCCTCCTGACAGAGCTGGTGTAACTGAGTCAGGTTTGTAGGCCTCCTTGATCGCACACGCTTTTTCAGTTCTGCCCACAAATTTTCAATAGGATTGAGGTCAGGGCTTTGTGATGGCCACTCCAATACCTTGACTTTGTTGTCCTTAAGCCATTTTGCCACAAATTTGGAAGTATGCTTGGGGTCATTGTCCATTTGGAAGACCCATTTGCGACCAAGCTGTAACTTCCTGACTGATGTCTTGAGATGTTGCTTCAATATATCCACATCATTTTCCATCCTCATGATGCCATCTATTTTGTGAAGTGCACCAGTCCCTCCTGCAGCAAAGCACCCCCACAACATGATGCTGCCACCCCCGTGCTTCACGGCTGGGATGGTGTTCTTCGGCTTGCAAGCCTCCCCCTTTTTCCTCCAAACATAACAATGGTCATTATGGCCAAACAGTTCTATTTCTGTTTCATCAGACCAGAGGACATTTCTCCAAAAAGTACGATCTTTGTCCCCATGTCCAGTTGCGAACCGTAGTCTGGCTTTTTTATGGCGGTTTTGGAGCAGTGGCTTCTTCCTTGCTGAGCGGCCTTTCAGGTTATGTCGATATAGGACTCGTTTTACTTTGGATATTGATTCTTTGTACCTGTTTCCTCCAGTATCTTCATAAGGTCCTTTGCTGTTGTTCTGGGATTGATTTGCACTTTTCGCACCAAAGTACGTTCATCTCTAGGAGACAGAACGTGTCTCCTTCCTGAGCGGTATGATGGCTGCGTGGTCCCATGGTGTTAATACTTGTGTACTATTGTTTGTACAGATGAACATGGTACCTTCAGGCGTTTGGAAATTGCTCCCAAGGATGAACCAGACTTATGGAGGTCTACAATTTTTTTACTGAGTTTTTGGCTGATTTCTTTTGATTTTCCCATGATGTCAAGCTAAGAGGCACTGAGTTTGAAGGTAGGCCTTGAAATACATCCACAGGTACACCTCCAATTGACTCAAATGATGTCAATCAGCCTATCAGAAGCTTCTAAAGTCATGACATAATTTTCTCAAATTTTCCAAGCTGTTTAAAGGCACAGTCAACTTAGTGTATGTAAACTTCTGACCCACTGGATTTGTGATGCAGTGAATTATAAGTTAAATATTCTGTCTGTAATCAATTGTTGGAAAAATTACTTGTCATGCACAAAGTATCCGACTTGCCAAAACTATAGTTTGTTAACAAGAAATTTGTGGAGTGGTTGAAAAACGAGATTTAATGACTCCAACCTAAGTGTATGTTAACTTCCGACTTCAACTGTATCTGCATTACACTCTAGGGAGCTACAGTAATACGCATTATACTACAGTAATATGCATTATGCTACAGTAATATGCATTATGCTACAGTAATATGCATTATGCTACAGTAATATGCATTATACTACAGTAATATGCATTATACTACAGTAATATGCATTATGCTACAGTAATATGCATTATGCTACAGTAATATGCATTATGCTACAGTAATATGCATTATGCTACAGTAATATGCATTATGCTACAGTAATATGCATTATGCTACAGTAATATGCATTATGCTACAGTAATATGCATTATGCTACAGTAATATGCATTATACTACAGTAATATACATTATACTACAGTAATATGCATTATACTCCAGGGAGCTACAGTAATATGCATTATGCTACAGTAATATGCATTATACTACAGTAATATTCATTATGCTACAGTAATATGCATTATGCTACAGTAATATGCATTATGCTACAGTAATATGCATTATGCTACAGTAATATGCATTATGCTACAGTAATATGCATTATGCTACAGTAATATGCATTATGCTACAGTAATATGCATTATGCTACAGTAATATGCATTATGCTACAGTAATATACATTATACTACAGTAATATACATTATACTACAGTAATATGCATTATACTACAGTAATATGCATTATGCTACAGTAATATGCATTATACTACAGTAATATGCATTATGCTACAGTAATATGCATTATGCTACAGTAATATGCATTATACTACAGTAATATGAATTATGCTACAGTAATATGCATTATACTCCAGGGAACCACTACCCAACTCTTTCCTCCTTTTGATCTTTAAATGATCTAGTCACTGGCTTCGTATCCTATTCTCTCTGTTGCTAAGGATGTGTTGTGGTTGACCCTTGCTCTGTCCACCAGGAACTCCATGTCAGGTCTGCGTGTGGGGCGAGGAGGAGGAGGAGAGAACAGACGCTCTGTCTTCTACACTGGGAACAGTGCTGATGAGTGGGAGATGTTGGACGCTCCCACAACCAAGGACATCAACCAGGACCACAAACCTCCCATCCAGCCTCAGACTGACACACACAGACGTAAGAGTCCTCTTTACCCTCTGTCCCCTTTATGACCCTCACCACCTCCTCCTCCTCACCCTCTGTCCCCTTCCTGTCCCTCACCACCTCCTCCTCCTCCTCACCCTCTGTCCCCTTCCTGACCCTCATCACCTCCTCCTCCTCCTCCTCCTCTGTCCCCTTCCTGACCCTCACCACCTCCTCCTCCTCACCCTCTGTCCCCTTCCTGACCCTCACCACCTCCTCCTCCTCCTCCTCACCCTCTGTCCCCTTCCTGTCCCTCACCACCTCCTCCTCCTCCTCACCCTCTGTCCCCTTCCTGACCCTCACCACCTCCTCCTCCTCACCCTCTGTCCCCTTCCTGACCCTCACCACCACCTCCTCCTCCTCACCCTCTGTCCCCTTCATGACCCTCACCACCTCCTCCTCCTCACCCTCTGTCCCCTTCCTGACCATCACCACCTCCTCCTCCTCACCCTCTGTCCCCTTCCTGACCCTCACCACCACCTCCTCCTCCTCCTCACCCTCTGTCCCCTTCCTGTCCCTCACCACCTCCTCCTCCTCCTCACCCTCTGTCCCCTTCCTGACCCTCACCACCTCCTCCTCCTCACCCTCTGTCCCCTTCCTGACCCTCACCACCACCTCCTCCTCCTCACCCTCTGTCCCCTTCATGACCCTCACCACCTCCTCCTCTTCATCACCCTCTGTCCCCTTCATGACCCTCACCACCTCCTCCTCTTCATCACCCTCTGTCCCCTTCATGACCCTCACCACCTCCTCCTCCTCACCCTCTGTCCCCTTCATGACCCTCACCACCTCCTCCTCCTCACCCTCTGTCCCCTTCATGACCCTCACCACCTCCTCCTCTTCATCACCCTCTGTCCCCTTCATGACCCTCACCACCTCCTCCTCCTCACCCTCTGTCCCCTTCATGACCCTCACCACCTCCTCCTCTTCATCACCCTCTGTCCCCTTCATGACCCTCACCACCTCCTCCTCCTCACCCTCTATCTCCTTCATGACCCTCACCACCTCCTCCTCCTCACCCTCTGTCCCCTTCCTGACCCTCATCACCTCCTCCTCACCCTCTGTCCCCTTCATGACCCTCACCACCTCCTCCTCCTCTTCACCCCCTGTCCCCTTCCTGACCCTCACTACCTCCTCCTCCTCCTCACCCTCTGTGCCCTTCCTGACCCTCATCACCTCCTCCTCACCCTCTGTCCCCTTCATGACCCTCACCACCTCCTCCTCCTCTTCACCCCCTGTCCCCTTCCTGACCCTCACCACCTCCTCATCATCACCCTCTGTCCCCTTCCTGACCCTCACCACCACCTCCTCATCACCCTCTGTCCCCTTCCTGACCCTCACCACCTCCTCCTCACCCTCTGTCCCCTTCCTGACCCTCACCACCACCTCCTCCTCACCCTCTGTCCCCTTCCTGACCCTCACCACCTCCTCCTCACCCTCTATCCTCTTCCTGACCCTCACCACCTCCTCCTCACCCTCTGTCCCCTTCCTGACCCTCACCACCCCCTCCTCCTCCTCACCCTCTGTCCCCTTCCTGGCCCTCACCACCTCCTCCTCACCCTCTGTCCCCTTCCTGACCCTCACCACCACCTCCTCCTCCTCCTCCTCATCACCCTCTGTCCCCTTCCTGACCCTCACCACCACCTCCTCCTCACCCTCTGTCCCCTTCCTGACCCTCACCACCTCCTCCTCCTCCTCACCCTCTGTCCCCTTCCTGACCCTCACCACCTCCTCCTCCTCCTCACCCTCTGTCCCCTTCATGACCCTCACCACCTCCTCACCCTCTGTCCCCTTCCTGACCCTCACCACCACCTCCTCCTCACCCTCTGTCCCCTTCTTGACCCTCACCACCTCCTCCTCCTCCTGCTCTGTCCCCTTCCTGACCCTCTCCACCTCCTCCTCACCCTCTGTCCCCTGCCTTCCTGCCAAGTAGCAGCTACTCTTCATGGCGTCCAAACTAGAGGTCGACCGATTAATCGGAATGGCCGATTAATTAGGGCCGATTTCAAGTTTTCATAACAATCGGAAATCTGTATTTTTGGACACCGATTTGGCCGATTTTATTATTATTATTATTATTATTATATATATATTTTACACCTTTATTTAACTAGGCAAGTCAGTTAAGAACAGATTCTTATTTTCAATGACGGCCTAGGAACGGTGGGTTAACTGCCTCATTCAGGGGCAGAACGACAGATTTTTACCTTGTCAGCTCGGGGGATTCAATCTTGCAACCTTACAGTTAACTAGTCCAACGCTCTAACCACCTGATTACATTGCACTCCACGAGTAGCCTGCCTGTTACGCGAATGCAGTAGAAGCCAAGGTAAGTTGCTAGCTAGCATAAAACTTATCTTATAAAAAACAATCAATCAATCATAATCACTAGTTATAACTACACATGGTTGATGATATTACTAGTTTATCTAGCGTGTCCTGCGTTGCATATAATCGATGCGGTGCGTATCGTTGCTCCAACGTGTACCTAACCATAAACATCGATGCCTTTCTTAAAATCAAAACACAGAAGTATATATTTTTAAACCTGCATATTTAGCTGAAAGAAATCCAGGTTAGCAGGCAATATTAACCAGGTGAAATTGTGTCACTTCTCTTGCGTTCATTGCACGCAGAGTCAGTGTATATGCAAAAGTTTGGGCCGCCTAATTTGCCAGAATTTTACGTAATTATGACATAACATTGAAGGTTGTGCAATGTAACAGGAATATTTAGACTTATGGATGCCACCCGTTAGATGAAATACGTAATCACACCTGTGGGGAGAGGGGCATTCTTCTTACCAAACCACATGACCTTTGTTTTGGAGGTGTTCAGAACAAGGTTAAGGGCAGAGAAAGCTTGTTGGACACGAAGAAATCTTTGTTGTAGAGCGTTTAACACAAAATCGGGGAGGGGCCAGCTGAGTATAAGACTGTATCATCTGCATATAAATGGAAGAGAGAGCTTCCTACTGCCTGAGCTATGCTGTTGATGTAAATTGAGAAGAGCGTGGGGCCTAGGATCGAGCCTTGGGGTGCTCCCTTGGTGACAGGCAGTGGCAGAGACAGCAGATTTTCTGACTTTATACACTGCACTCTTTGAGAGAGGTAGTTAGCAAACCAGGCCAAAGACCCCTCAGAGACACCAATACTCCTTAGCCGGCCCACAAGAATGGAATGGTCTACTGTATAAAAAGCTTTGGCCAAGTCAATAAAAATAGCAGCACAACATTTTGAATCAAGGGCAATGGACCTTTAAGGTTGCAGTGACACATCCATAACCTGAGCGGAAACCAGATTGCATACCAGAGAGAATAAAAGAAAAGCCAGTCAGTTGATTATTGACAAGTTTACAACACTTTTGATAAACAGGACAAAATAGAAATAGGCCTATGACAGTTAGGATCAGCTTGATCTCCCCTTTAAATAAAGGATGAACTGTGACTGCCTTCCAAGCAATGGGAACCTCCTCAGAAAGGAGAGACAGGTTAAAAAGGCACGAGATAGGCTTGGTGATGATATATACCAATTTACAGAGGCCAGTTCGTGAAGGAAGGCTTCCTCATTAAAGTTTCTTAGCAAGCGTCTATGACAAATCAGGACAGGTCGTTTCACTGAGCAGCCATTACGAACACAGGCTGTAAAACAGTGATCACTAAGGTCATTACAGAAAATACCAGACTGATACCTATCAGGATTATTTGTGAGGATAACATCGAGGAGAGTAGCCTTTTCTGGGTGTTTGGAGTCATACCTTGTGGGATTGGTAATAATCTGAGAAAGATTTAGGGAGTCCCATTGCTTTAGGACTTGGTCAGGTGGTTTAAGCATGTCCCAGTTTAGGTCACCTAGCAGGACAAATTCAGACTTAGTGTACGGGGCCAGCAGAGAGCTTAGGGCAGGCAGGGTACAGGCCAGGAGAGAGCTTAGGGCAGGTAGTGTACAGGCCGGTGCTGATGGAGGACGATAACACCCAGCAACAGTCACCAAAAGCTATTTGAAAGTTTAATGCTTAAAACCAGCAAATCAAATCGTTTGGGGACAGACTTGGTGGAAACAACTGAGCACTGAAGGTGATCCTTGGTAAAGATTGCCACTCCCCCACCTTTGGAAGATCTGTCTTGTTGAAAAAGGTTATAACCAGAAAGGTTAACATCAGTATTCAAAACACTCTTCCTTAGCCACGTCTCAGTAATGACCAACACATCTGGATTGGAGCTGTGAACCCACACTTTCAATTGATCCATTTTAGGTAATAAGCTTCTAGTGTTAATGTGCAGAAAACCCAGGCTTTTACGAGAGCAGAAATCAGTGAAGCAGATATCAGAGCAGAAATCAGAATTGTGGCTAGCAACAGTAGATGGGCCTGGGGTGTACATGCACATTTCCGATTATCATCAGCAGTAATACAATCAGGGCACTGCAGAGGACAGGGAGAATGCTGCAGTGTTGATTTTTTTTTTAATGACATTTGAATGTGCATCAGATGGCAACAAGATCTTATTTTACAGCAATTTCATCAGGTAACATGAATACAAAGCCGGCGAGAGGTGGTTAGAATAGGATGGGAGGCCAAGAGTCCGTGTAACCAATAGAGAACCAGAGTCCTGAGTGTGGGAACAAACATAGTGTCCCAAGGTTGGGTAAACAAGCAAGTTCATTGTCAACAAAGCACGCCGGAGTCATGAGGCAAATGGCAGAAAGCACAATAAAAAATAATATAACGACTGGTGCGAGCCAGTGTAAGTTCAAAGATTCACTCACCCCAAAAAGATAACTTGAGAGAGTAGCTCTCTGAGTCCAGGAGGCTATAAAAGTCTGAGATAAAATTAATAAATAGTAGGTCTATACTAGTTAATTCAAGCGTTTCTGAGTAAGCTCACATATTAAGCTTCACAAGTTAATTAGCCTACCTAAAATTCCGATCAGTCCAAAGTCTGTGTGTGCTGGAGGCGAAAGCGAGGGAGAGGTGGGTGTGGGGGGGGTACCTGTACCTGACAGGGGGAGATGGTGAACAGATTGCCAGGTGGAATACAAGCAGCAGGCAACAGGAGTAGGTGTCACCCGCTTTGGAGAAGCTTTTTTCAGGAGGCAGATTCCTTGCTAGCTAACTAACGTAGCAAGTCTCTGTCCACTGTTGTTAGCTAGCTATATCTCTTCAGTTTTGGCGAATGACTGGTCCTTTACGACGTCCAAACAAAGTTGTCCTGTGGCTGTTGTATTTTGGAGATTGCGAGGAGGATATCTTTTGATGTGATCAAATCAACAATATTGTTTCTTATTGAGGTCATTTAATTTGAGGTAAAGCTGCACAACAGTTCAAAGTAGAGATTAACCCAGGGGGTACTGTATTGTAATGACCTCTGGATAGGTAGAGGGGGTTTCAAAGACCTTGGGAACAAGAATCTTTGGTAGTCGGGAATCCTTCCAGTTAATATCAGATTGTAGGTTTGGAGTTTTGATTTGGAGTGAAGGTTATGTTGTGGAGGGTAGTATCCTGTATATGTCCTTGTGGAAAACTCTAAATCTATATTTTTGTAAAAACATGCTGAAAAATGCAGGAAGACTGCAGTCACTGTATCTGAAGACACTGTATCTATAGTAATCCCTCCCTCTGACCTCTCACCCCCAGATTCCATTGGTTCTCCGTTCACATTTGACTTGGGGCGGAGCAGCAGTTCGTCGTTGCGCCCCAAGAGGCCCACTCTGCGGGACATCATGGGTTCAGGGAGGTTAGGACGCAGCGCAGAGAGCTCCTCCCCCTCCTCTCAGACCACGTCCCCAGTGGAGTGTAACGGCAGCAGGACCAATGAGCTGCAGCTCCGACTCCAGGGCCAGGAACAGGAACTGACACGCCTCCACGAGGAGAACAACAACCTGACTGAAGAGTTAACCTCCCAGAAGGTAAGGTCATAGAGAAACTCGCGCGCACATTTTTTAAAATCTGATTTTTAAATCTAATTTTTACTTGTGTCAGTTACTTGATGTGGAATAGAGTTCCATGGAGTCATGGCTCTATGTAGTACTGTGAGCCTCCCATAGTCTGTTCTGGACTTGGGGCTGTGAAGAGACCTCTGGTGGCATGTCTTGTGGGGTATGCATGGGTGTCCGAGCTGTATGCCAGTAGTTTAGACAGACAGCTCAGTGAATTCAACATGTCAATACCTCTCATAAATAAAAGTAGTGATGAAGTCAATCTCTCCTCCACTTTCAGCCAGGAGAGATTGACTATTAAACAGCTTCTATTACCATCAGACTGTTGTGAATGTGTCATCGTTCAGACATCAAAGCCCATTACACATATTGACACTGGCCTGTTCCTCTACTGTCCCTAGAGATGAGATAATCAGTCCCCAGTGTATTCAAATTGTCTCTAGGTGGTTTACCAATGGTCTAAACAATTAACCAACCAATCAATAGGTATTGTAGCCTAAGAATTAGCTGGTGGACCTCTTCAGCTAGCTGGGAGATGGGCCTAGCTTGAGGCTAGCTCAAGGCTAACTGGCGTTTGCTTCGGGACAGAGACGTTAGCCAGGAGTAGCCACTCGTATTGCAGCTAGCTGCGATGATCCGGTGTAAAGGTTCAGAGCTTGCGATAGGAATCCAGAGATGTGGTAGAGAAATGTCAGGTATTGACCGAGCTGAGGCTGGCTGGTGTCCGAGTTAACGGTGAAGACCGCTAGCAGTGGCTAACTGACTACTAGCTAGCTTCTACTAGCTGGGGTTCCGGTTCTAAAGTATAAAAATAGCAGATCCGTACCACATTGGGTGAGGCAGGTTGCAGGAGAGTATATTCAGTCCGTAGATGGAAAGTGAGATTAAAAATATATCCAAAATATATTTAACAAAAGGAAAACGATATTTACACGGGACAGGACAAGACAAAACGCACGTCCGATTGCTACGCCATCTTGGGGCATAGCAATACGCATTAATAATCTTGGACCCTTTACTGCCGATCCGTCATGCCTGGTCTGCCGACGTAATCGTTCGAGGTGGTTTCAACAGGCTCTTCCGTTGCAACGGTGCAGAAGGCCCATCTGCTATCCCCGGCCCGCTAGCTGTCTGAATCGCCGTGTCTCCAGCCCTACCCTGCCCAATATGCCTTAGATAGCCCTTTTGTCCCACCCCCCACACATGCAGTGACCTCACCTGGCTTATCTGGTGCCTCTAGTGACAAAACCTCTCATCGTCACTCAATGCCCAGGTTTACTACCATACCCTTGTCTGTACATTATGCCTTGAATCTATTTTTCTGCGCCCAGAGATCTGCTCCTTTTACTCTGTTTCGAACGCACTAGACGACCAGTTCTTATAGCCTTTAACTTCTCTAGGATATGTGGGACGCTAACGTCCCACTTGGTCAAAAGCCAGTAAAAATGCAGAGCGCCAAATTCAAATATATAAAATCTAACATGAAAGACACCAAATTAAAGCTTCACTTGTTGTGAATCCAGCCAACATGTCTGATTTCAAAAAGGATTTATGGCGAAAGCACACCAAACGATTATGTTAGGTCAGTACATAGCCACAGAAAAACCGAGCCATTTTTCCAGCCAAAGAGAGGAGTAACAAAAAGCAGAAATATAGATCAAATTAATCCCTAACCTTTGACGATCTTCATCAGATGACACTCCCAGGACTCAATGTTACACAATACATGTATGTTTTGTTCGATAAAGTTCATACTTATATCCAAAAACCTCAGTTTATATTGGCGCCATGTTCAAAAATGCCTCCAAAACATCTGGAGAAATTGCAGAGAGCCACATCAAATAACAGAAATACTCATCATAAACTTTGATGAAAGATACATGTTTTACATAGAATTAAAGATAAACTTGTTCTTAATGCAACCGCTGTGTCAGATTTCAAAAAAGCTTTACGGCAAAAGCACAATATTCAATAATCTGAGTACAGCGTTCAGCCACCAAAGCAAGCCATACAGTTACCCGCCAAATTGTGCAGTCAACAAAAGTCAGAATTAGCATTATAAATCTTCACTTACCTTTGCTGATCTTCGTCAGAATGCACTCCCAGGACTCCCACTTCCACAAGAAATGTTCGTTTTGTTCGATTACGTCCATATTTATGTCCAAATACCTCCGTTTAGTTCACTATTCCAAAGGCACAATGCGCGAGCGCAAAATCCAGACGAAAAGTCAAAAGTGTTCCATTACAGTTTGTAGAAACATGTCAAAAGATGTTTACAATCAATCCTATTATAATAAATCTTCAATAATATTCCAACCGGACAATAGCGTATTCATTACAAAGGAAAAAGAAGGAATGGCGCGCCCGAGTGACCGCGCAGAAAAACAACTCATTGGCCTCAGCATAGTCCACTTGTTGAAACAGCTCTTATTCGACCCCCTTCCACAATAGAAGCCTCAAACAACTTTCTAAAGACTGTTGACATTTGCTGGAAGCCTTGGGAAGTGCAATGTGGCCCCATAGACACAGCATATTGGATAGGCAATCACTGAAATGAAACTACAAACCTCAGATTTCCCACTTCCTGGTTGGATTTGTCTCAGGTTTTCGCCTGCCATATGAGTTCTGTTATACTCACAAACATTATTTTAACAGTTTTGGAAACCTTAGAGTGTTTTCTATCCAAATCTACTACTTATAGGCATATCATAGCTTCTGGGCCTGGGTAACAAGCAGTTTACTCTGGGCACCTTATTCATCCAAGCTACTCAATACTGCCCCCCTTTCCCAAAGAAGTTAACTAACCTCGAAACGAGCTTCAATGCCATACAACACTCCTTCCGTGGTCTCCAACTGCTTTTAAATGCAAGTAAAACTAAGTGCATGCTTCAACCGATTGCTGCCCGCACCCGCCCGCCCGACTAGGTTCACTACTCTAAAAGGTTTTGACTTAGAATAACTACAAATACCTAGGTGTCTGGTTAGACTGTAAACTCTCCTTCCAGACTCATATTAAGCATGTCCAATCCAAAATTAAATCTAGAATCAGCTTTCCTATTTCGCAACAAATCCTCCTTCACTCATGCTGCCAAACATACCCTCGTAAAACGGACTATCCTACCCATCCTTGACTTCGGTGATGTCATTTACAAAATAGCCTCCAACACTCTACTCAGCAAATTGGATGCAGTCTATCACAGTGCCATCCGTTTTGTTACTAAAGCCCCATATACCACCCACCATTGCGACCTGTATGCTCTCGTTGGTTGGCCCTCGCTATTAGTCGCCAAACCCACTGGCTACAGGTCATCTATAAGTCTTTGCTAGGTAAAGCACACTGTACATCGATTTTTCTATTGTGTTGTTGACTGTACGTTTGTTTGTAATTTTGTTGTTTTTGTCGCACTGCTTTGCTTTATCTTGGCCAGGTCACAGTTGTAAATCAGAACTTGTTCTCAACTAGCCTACCTGGTTAAATAAAGGTGAAATTAAATTAATAAATATTATTAGCATGCCCAGTAGTAACTAACTCATTAGGGTAGCAGATAGCAGCATGCCCAGTAGTAACTAACTCATTAGGGTAGCAGGTAGCAGCATGCCCAGTAGTAACTAACTCATTAGGGTGGCAGGTAGCAGTGTGCCCAGTAGTAACTAACTCATTAGGGTAGCAGGTAGCAGCATGCCCAGTAGTAACTAAAGCATTAGGGTAGCAGCATGCCCAGTAGTAACTAACTCATTAGGGTAGCAGGTAGCAGCATGTCCAGTAGTAACTAACTCATTAGGGTAGCAGGTAGCAGCATGCCCAGTAGTAACTAACTTATTAGGGTAGCAGATAGCAGCATGCCCAGTAGTAACTAACTCATTAGGGTAGCAGCATGCCCAGTAGTAACTAACTCATTAGGGTAGCAGGTAGCAGCATGCCCAGTAGTAACTAACCTATTAGGGTAGCAGGTATCAGCATGCCCAGTAGTAACTAACTCATTAGGGTAGCAGCATGCCTAGTAGTAACTAACTCATTAGGGTAGCAGGTAGCAGCATGCCCAGTAGTAACTAACTCATTAGGGTAGCAGAATTCTCAGTAGTAACTAACTCATTAGGGTAGCAGTGTGCCCAGTAGTAACTAACTCATTAGGGTAGCAGCATGCCCAGTAGTAACTAACTCATTAGGGTAGCAGCATGCCCAGTAGTAACTAACTCATTAGGGTAGCAGGTAGCAGCGTGCCCAGTAGTAACTAACTCGATACTGGGCATGCTGCTACCCTAATGAGTTAGTTACTACTGGGCATGCTGCTAACTCATTAGGGTAGCAGCATGCCCAGTAGTAACTAACTCATTAGGGTAGCAGCATGCCCCGTAGTAACTAACTCATTAGGGTAGCAGGTAGCAGCATGCCTTGTAGTAACTAACTCATTAGGGTAGCAGGTAGCAGCATGCCTTGTAGTAACTAACTCATTAGGGTAGCAGGTAGCAGCATGACCAGTAGTAACTAACTCATTAGGGTAGCAGGTAGCAGCATGCCCAGTAGTAACTAACTCATTAGGGTAGCAGAATGCCCAGTAGTAACTAACTCATTAGAACAGCAGGTAGCAGCATGCCTTGTAGTAACTAACTCATTAGGGTAGCAGGTAGCAGCATGCCTTGTAGTAACTAACTCATTAGGGTAGCAGGTAGCAGCATGCCTTGTAGTAACTAACTCATTAGGGTAGCAGGTAGCAGCATGCCTTGTAGTAACTAACTCATTAGGGTAGCAGGTAGCAGCATGACCAGTAGTAACTAACTCATTAGGGTAGCAGGTAGCAGCATGCCCAGTAGTAACTAACTCATTAGGGTAGCAGAATGCCCAGTAGTAACTAACTCATTAGGGTAGCAGGTACCAGCGTGCCCTGTAGTAACAAACTCATTAGGGTAGAAGAATGCCCAGTAGTAACTAGTAACTAACTCATCAGGGTAGCAGGTAGCAGCATGCCCAGTAGTAACTAACTCATTAGGGTAGCAGGTAGCAGCATGCCCAGTAGTAACTAACTCATTAGGGTAGCAGGATGCCCAGTAGTAACTAACTCATTAGGGTAGCAGCATGCCCAGTAGTAACTAACTCATTAGGGTAGCAGCATGCCCAGTAGTAACTAACTCATTAGGGTAGCAGCTTGCCCAGTAGTAACTAACTCATTAGGGTAGCAGCGTGCCCAGTAGTAACTAACTCATTAGGGTAGCAGCGTGCCCAGTAGTAACTAACTCGATACTGGGCATGCTGCTACCCTAATGAGTTAGTTACTATTGGGCATGCTGCTAACTCATTAGGGTAGCAGCATGCCCAGTAGTAACTAACTCATTAGGGTAGCAGCATGCCCCGTAGTAACTAACTCATTAGGGTAGCAGGTAGCAGCATGCCTTGTAGTAACTAACTCATTAGGGTAGCAGGTAGCAGCATGCCTTGTAGTAACTAACTCATTAGGGTAGCAGGTAGCAGCATGCCTTGTAGTAACTAACTCATTAGGGTAGCAGGTAGCAGCATGACCAGTAGTAACTAACTCATTAGGGTAGCAGGTAGCAGCATGCCCAGTAGTAACTAACTCATTAGGGTAGCAGAATGCCCAGTAGTAACTAACTCATTAGAACAGCAGGTAGCAGCATGCCTTGTAGTAACTAACTCATTAGGGTAGCAGGTAGCAGCATGCCTTGTAGTAACTAACTCATTAGGGTAGCAGGTAGCAGCATGCCTTGTAGTAACTAACTCATTAGGGTAGCAGGTAGCAGCATGACCAGTAGTAACTAACTCATTAGGGTAGCAGCATGCCCAGTAGTAACTAACTCATTAGGGTAGCAGCTTGCCCAGTAGTAACTAACTCATTAGGGTAGCAGCGTGCCCAGTAGTAACTAACTCATTAGGGTAGAAGCGTGCCCAGTAGTAACTAACTCATTAGGGTAGCAGGTAGCAGCGTGCCCAGTAGTAACTAACTCATTAGGGTAGCAGCGTGCCCAGTAGTAACTAACTCATTAGGGTAGAAGCGTGCCCAGTAGTAACTAACTCATTAGGGTAGCAGGTAGCAGCGTGCCCAGTAGTAACTAACTCATTAGGGTAGCAGCGTGCCCAGTAGTAACTAACTCATTAGGGTAGAAGCGTGCCCAGTAGTAACTAACTCATTAGGGTAGCAGGTAGCAGCATGCCCAGTAGTAACTAACTCATTGAACAGCAGGTAGCCTAGCGGTTAGAGCTTTGATCCTGTAACCTAAAGGGTACTGGTTCAAATCCCCGATCTGACTAGATGAAAAATGTTGCTTTGTCCTTAAGGAACTTAACCCTTACTGCTTCTTGGTTAGCGTCTTCTAAATGACATCTAAATGTAATCCATTTTGCAGACGCCTTTTATCCAAAGTGATTTACAGTCATGCCTGCATACATTTTGCATGTGGTTGGCCCTGGGAATCAAACTCACAATGCTGTCAAGCGCCATGCTCTACCAGCTGATCCATACAGGACCACCACTGTCTTCTCTCCTCCACCAGGAGCTGGTCAGACTGCTTCAGCAGACATTGAGGAGCACCCAGAGGGAGACACGACCAGCCCCACCAGCTCCAGTATTAACTCCAGTACCTGCCTCACCTCCAGCCTTAGGACCAGGAGCTGCCCAAGCCTCAGGACCAAGCCCAGGGTCAACCTCGGCCCCAGGGTTCCCACAGTCGGACATAGCCCAGGTGGAAGTCCTCCTCCTGGAGAGGGAGGGCCAGGTCCAGGCCCTGTGTTGCCAGATGGAGCGTCTAGCACTGGAGAAGGAGAGTCTACAGAGGGAGCTGAAAGGACTGAAGGTCAAGGTAGGAGAGAGACAGGTTTTCTTCTTATTATTCTTGTTGTTTTTCTTATTATTATTCTTGTATGATTTTATATTTTTAAAACAATACATAACATACACACACAAACATCAACTGCATCGCACCTAACCCTAACCACATCTAACCACATCTCACCTAACCCTAACCACATCTCACCTAACCCTAACCACATCTCACCTAACCCTTAACCACCTAACCCTTAACCACATCACCCTTAACCACATCACCCCTAACCACATCACCCTTCACTTCTTTATCCTCTAGGTTAGGGTTAATATTGTGCTTATCCTCTAGGTTAGGGTTAATATTGTGGTTATCCTCTAGGTTAGGGTTAATATTGTGCTTATCCTCTAGGTTAGGGTTAATATTGGGGTTATCCTCTAGGTCAGGGTTAATATTGTGCTTATCCTCTAGGTTAGGGTTAATATTGTGGTTATCCTCTAGGTTAGGGTTCATATTGTGCTTATCCTCTAGGTTAGGGTTAATATTGTGCTTATCCTCTAGGTTAGGGTTAATATTGTGCTTATCCTCTAGGTTAGGGTTAATATTGTGCTTATCCTCTAGGTTAGGGTTAATATTGTGGTTATCCTCTAGGTTAGGGTTAATATTGTGCTTATCCTCTAGGTTGGGGTTAATATTGTGGTTATCCTCTAGGTTGGGGTTAATATTGTGCTTATCCTCTAGGTTAGGGTTAATATTGGGGTTATCCTCTAGGTTAGGGTTAATATTGGGGTTATCCTCTAGGTTAGGGTTAATATTGTGCTTATCCTCTAGGTTAGGGTTAATATTGGGGTTATCCTCTAGGTTAGGGTTAATATTGGGGTTATCCTCTAGGTTAGGGTTAATATTGGGGTTATCCTCTAGGTTGGGGTTAATATTGTGCTTATCCTCTAGGTTGGGGTTAATATTGTGCTTATCCTCTAGGTTAGGGTTAATATTGTGCTTATCCTCTAGGTTAGGGTTAATATTGTGCTTATCCTCTAGGTTAGGGTTAATATTGTGCTTATCCTCTAGGTTAGGGTTAATATTGTGCTTATCCTCTAGGTTAGGGTTAATATTGTGCTTATCCTCTAGGTTAGGGTTAATATTGTGCTTATCCTCTAGGTTAGGGTTAATATTGTGCTTATCCTCTAGGTTGGGGTTAATATTGTGCTTATCCTCTAGGTTAGGGTTAATATTGTGCTTATCCTCTAGGTTAGGGTTAATATTGTGCTTATCCTCTAGGTTAGGGTTAATATTGTGCTTATCCTCTAGGTTAGGGTTAATATTGTGGTTATCCTCTAGGTTGGGGTTAATATTGTGCTTATCCTCTAGGTTAGGGTTAATATTGGGGTTATCCTCTAGGTTTGGGTTAATATTGTGGTTATCCTCTAGGTTAGGGTTAATATTGTGGTTATCCTCTAGGTTAGGGTTAATATTGTGCTTATCCTCTAGGTTGGGGTTAATATTGTGGTTATCCTCTAGGTTGGGGTTAATATTGTGGTTATCCTCTAGGTTGGGGTTAATATTGTGCTTATCCTCTAGGTTAGGGTTAATATTGTGCTTATCCTCTAGGTTAGGGTTAATATTGTGCTTATCCTCCAGGTTAGGGTTAATATTGTGGTTATCCTCTAGGTTAGGGTTAATATTGTGGTTATCCTCTAGGTTAGGGTTAATATTGTGGTTATCCTCTAGGTTAGGGTTAATATTGTGGTTATCCTCTAGGTTAGGGTTAATATTGGGGTTATCCTCTAGGTTAGGGTTAATATTGTGCTTATCCTCTAGGTTAGGGTTAATATTGTGCTTATCCTCTAGGTCAGGGTTAATATTGTGCTTATCCTCTAGGTTAGGGTTAATATTGTGGTTATCCTCTAGGTTAGGGTTAATATTGTGGTTATCCTCTAGGTTAGGGTTAATATTGTGGTTATCCTCTAGGTTAGGGTTAATATTGTGGTTATCCTCTAGGTTAGGGTTAATATTTTGCTTATCCTCTAGGTTAGGGTTAATATTGTGCTTATCCTCTAGGTTGGGGTTAATATTGTGGTTATCCTCTAGGTTGGGGTTAATATTGTGCTTATCCTCTAGGTTGGGGTTAATATTGTGCTTATCCTCCAGGTTAGGGTTAATATTGTGCTTATCCTCTAGGTTGGGGTTAATATTGTGCTTATCCTCTAGGTCAGGGTTAATATTGTGCTTATCCTCTAGGTTAGGGTTAATATTGTGCTTATCCTCTAGGTTAGGGTTAATATTGTGTTATCCTCTAGGTTAGGGTTAATATTGTGCTTATCCTCTAGGTTGGGGTTAATATTGTGCTTATCCTCTAGGTTAGGGTTAATATTGTGCTTATCCTCTAGGTTGGGGAGATCAATGAGCAGCTGGGCATGCTGATGGAGACCATCCAGGCCAAAGACGAGGTCATCATCAAACTGTCCCAGACACCCCCCCAGG
>NC_092091.1:1900116-1919419 GCF_045679555.1 Salvelinus alpinus
TGACTTACTGTAGTCTCCCAACGATGTTACTAGATGACTTACTGTAGTCTACCAACGATGTTACTAGATGACTTACTGTAGTCTACCAACGATGTTACAAGATGACTTACTGTAGTCTCCCAACGATGTTACAAGATGACTTACTGTAGTCTACCAATGATGTTACTAGATGACTTACTGTAGTCTACCAACGATGTTACTAGATGATTTACTGTAGTCTACCAACGATGTTACAATATGACTTACTGTAGTCTACCAACGATGTTACTAGATGACTTACTGTAGTCTACCAATGATGTTACTAGATGACTTACTGTAGTCTACCAACGATGTTACTAGATGACTTACTGTAGTCTACCAACGATGTTACAAGATGACTTACTGTAGTCTACCAATGATGTTACAAGATGACTTACTGTAGTCTACCAATGATGTTACTAGATGACTTACTGTAGTCTACCAACGATGTTACTAGATGACTTACTGTAGTCTACCAACGATGTTACAAGATGACTTACTGTAGTCTACCAATGATGTTACAAGATGACTTACTGTAGTCTACCAATGATGTTACTAGATGACTTACTGTAGTCTACCAACGATGTTACTAGATGACTTACTGTAGTCTACCAACGATGTTACAAGATGACTTACTGTAGTCTACCAACGATGTTACAAGATGACTTACTGTAGTCTACCAATGATGTTACTAGATGACTTACTGTAGTCTACCAACGATGTTACTAGATGACTTACTGTAGTCTACCAACGATGTTACAAGATGACTTACTGTAGTCTCCCAACGATGTTACAAGATGACTTACTGTAGTCTACCAATGATGTTACTAGATGACTTACTGTAGCCTACCAACGATGTTACAAGATGACTTACTGTAGTCTACCAACGATGTTACAAGATGACTTACTGTAGTCTACCAACGATGTTACAAGATGACTTACTGTAGTCTCCCAACGATGTTACTAGATGACTTACTGTAGTCTACCAACGATGTTACTAGATGACTTACTGTAGTCTACCAACGATGTTACAAGATGACTTACTGTAGTCTCCCAACGATGTTACAAGATGACTTACTGTAGTCTACCAATGATGTTACTAGATGACTTACTGTAGTCTACCAACGATGTTACTAGATGACTTACTGTAGTCTACCAACGATGTTACAATATGACTTACTGTAGTCTACCAACGATGTTACTAGATGACTTACTGTAGTCTACCAATGATGTTACTAGATGACTTACTGTAGTCTACCAACGATGTTACTAGATGACTTACTGTAGTCTACCAACGATGTTACAAGATGACTTACTGTAGTCTACCAATGATGTTACAAGATGACTTACTGTAGTCTACCAATGATGTTACTAGATGACTTACTGTAGTCTACCAACGATGTTACTAGATGACTTACTGTAGTCTACCAACGATGTTACAAGATGACTTACTGTAGTCTACCAATGATGTTACAAGATGACTTACTGTAGTCTACCAATGATGTTACAAGATGACTTACTGTAGTCTACCAATGATGTTACTAGATGACTTACTGTAGTCTACCAATGATGTTACTAGATGACTTACTGTAGTCTACCAACGATGTTACTAGATGACTTACTGTAGTCTACCAACGATGTTACTAGATGACTTACTGTAGTCTACCAATGATGTTACAAGATGACTTACTGTAGTCTACCAATGATGTTACTAGATGACTTACTGTAGTCTACCAACGATGTTACTAGATTACTTACTGTAGTCTACCAACGATGTTACAAGATGACTTACTGTAGTCTACCAACGATGTTACAAGATGACTTACTGTAGTCTACCAATGATGTTACTAGATGACTTACTGTAGTCTACCAACGATGTTACTAGATGACTTACTGTAGTCTACCAACGATGTTACAAGATGACTTACTGTAGTCTCCCAACGATGTTACAAGATGACTTACTGTAGTCTACCAATGATGTTACTAGATGACTTACTGTAGCCTACCAACGATGTTACAAGATGACTTACTGTAGTCTACCAACGATGTTACAAGATGACTTACTGTAGTCTACCAACGATGTTACAAGATGACTTACTGTAGTCTCCCAACGATGTTACTAGATGACTTACTGTAGTCTACCAACGATGTTACTAGATGACTTACTGTAGTCTACCAACGATGTTACAAGATGACTTACTGTAGTCTCCCAACGATGTTACAAGATGACTTACTGTAGTCTACCAATGATGTTACTAGATGACTTACTGTAGTCTACCAACGATGTTACTAGATGACTTACTGTAGTCTACCAACGATGTTACAAGATGACTTACTGTAGTCTACCAATGATGTTACAAGATGACTTACTGTAGTCTACCAATGATGTTACTAGATGACTTACTGTAGTCTACCAACGATGTTACTAGATGACTTACTGTAGTCTACCAACGATGTTACAAGATGACTTACTGTAGTCTACCAACGATGTTACAAGATGACTTACTGTAGTCTACCAATGATGTTACTAGATGACTTACTGTAGTCTACCAACGATGTTACTAGATGACTTACTGTAGTCTACCAACGATGTTACAAGATGACTTACTGTAGTCTCCCAACGATGTTACAAGATGACTTACTGTAGTCTACCAATGATGTTACTAGATGACTTACTGTAGCCTACCAACGATGTTACAAGATGACTTACTGTAGTCTACCAACGATGTTACAAGATGACTTACTGTAGTCTACCAACGATGTTACAAGATGACTTACTGTAGTCTCCCAACGATGTTACTAGATGACTTACTGTAGTCTACCAACGATGTTACTAGATGACTTACTGTAGTCTACCAACGATGTTACAAGATGACTTACTGTAGTCTCCCAACGATGTTACAAGATGACTTACTGTAGTCTACCAATGATGTTACTAGATGACTTACTGTAGCCTACCAACGATGTTACAAGATGACTTACTGTAGTCTACCAACGATGTTACAAGATGACTTACTGTAGTCTACCAACGATGTTACAAGATGACTTACTGTAGTCTCCCAACGATGTTACTAGATGACTTACTGTAGTCTACCAACGATGTTACTAGATGACTTACTGTAGTCTACCAACGATGTTACAAGATGACTTACTGTAGTCTCCCAACGATGTTACAAGATGACTTACTGTAGTCTACCAATGATGTTACTAGATGACTTACTGTAGTCTACCAACGATGTTACTAGATGACTTACTGTAGTCTACCAACGATGTTACAATATGACTTACTGTAGTCTACCAACGATGTTACTAGATGACTTACTGTAGTCTACCAATGATGTTACTAGATGACTTACTGTAGTCTACCAACGATGTTACTAGATGACTTACTGTAGTCTACCAACGATGTTACAAGATGACTTACTGTAGTCTACCAATGATGTTACAAGATGACTTACTGTAGTCTACCAACGATGTTACTAGATGACTTACTGTAGTCTACCAACGATGTTACAAGATGACTTACTGTAGTCTACCAATGATGTTACAAGATGACTTACTGTAGTCTACCAATGATGTTACAAGATGACTTACTGTAGTCTACCAATGATGTTACTAGATGACTTACTGTAGTCTACCAACGATGTTACTAGATGACTTACTGTAGTCTACCAATGATGTTACAAGATGACTTACTGTAGTCTACCAATGATGTTACTAGATGACTTACTGTAGTCTACCAACGATGTTACTAGATGACTTACTGTAGTCTACCAACGATGTTACAAGATGACTTACTGTAGTCTACCAATGATGTTACTAGATGACTTACTGTAGTCTACCAACGATGTTACTAGATGACTTACTGTAGTCTACCAACGATGTTACAAGATGACTTACTGTAGTCTACCAACGATGTTACAAGATGACTTACTGTAGTCTACCAATGATGTTACTAGATGACTTACTGTAGTCTACCAACGATGTTACTAGATGACTTACTGTAGTCTACCAACGATGTTACAAGATGACTTACTGTAGTCTACCAACGATGTTACAAGATGACTTACTGTAGTCTACCAACGATGTTACAAGATGACTTACTGTAGTCTACCAATGATGTTACTAGATGACTTACTGTAGTCTACCAACGATGTTACTAGATGACTTACTGTAGTCTACCAACGATGTTACAAGATGACTTACTGTAGTCTACCAACGATGTTACAAGATGACTTACTGTAGTCTACCAATGATGTTACTAGATGACTTACTGTAGTCTACCAACGATGTTACTAGATGACTTACTGTAGTCTACCAACGATGTTACAAGATGACTTACTGTAGTCTCCCAACGATGTTACAAGATGACTTACTGTAGTCTACCAATGATGTTACTAGATGACTTACTGTAGCCTACCAACGATGTTACAAGATGACTTACTGTAGTCTACCAACGATGTTACAAGATGACTTACTGTAGTCTACCAACGATGTTACAAGATGACTTACTGTAGTCTCCCAACGATGTTACTAGATGACTTACTGTAGTCTACCAACGATGTTACTAGATGACTTACTGTAGTCTACCAACGATGTTACAAGATGACTTACTGTAGTCTCCCAACGATGTTACAAGATGACTTACTGTAGTCTACCAATGATGTTACTAGATGACTTACTGTAGTCTACCAACGATGTTACTAGATGACTTACTGTAGTCTACCAACGATGTTACAATATGACTTACTGTAGTCTACCAACGATGTTACTAGATGACTTACTGTAGTCTACCAATGATGTTACTAGATGACTTACTGTAGTCTACCAACGATGTTACTAGATGACTTACTGTAGTCTACCAACGATGTTACAAGATGACTTACTGTAGTCTACCAACGATGTTACAAGATGACTTACTGTAGTCTACCAATGATGTTACTAGATGACTTACTGTAGTCTACCAACGATGTTACTAGATGACTTACTGTAGTCTACCAACGATGTTACAAGATGACTTACTGTAGTCTACCAACGATGTTACAAGATGACTTACTGTAGTCTACCAACGATGTTACAAGATGACTTACTGTAGTCTACCAACGATGTTACAAGATGACTTACTGTAGTCTACCAATGATGTTACTAGATGACTTACTGTAGTCTACCAACGATGTTACTAGATGACTTACTGTAGTCTACCAACGATGTTACAAGATGACTTACTGTAGTCTACCAACGATGTTACAAGATGACTTACTGTAGTCTACCAATGATGTTACTAGATGACTTACTGTAGTCTACCAACGATGTTACTAGATGACTTACTGTAGTCTACCAACGATGTTACAAGATGACTTACTGTAGTCTCCCAACGATGTTACAAGATGACTTACTGTAGTCTACCAATGATGTTACTAGATGACTTACTGTAGCCTACCAACGATGTTACAAGATGACTTACTGTAGTCTACCAACGATGTTACAAGATGACTTACTGTAGTCTACCAACGATGTTACAAGATGACTTACTGTAGTCTCCCAACGATGTTACTAGATGACTTACTGTAGTCTACCAACGATGTTACTAGATGACTTACTGTAGTCTACCAACGATGTTACAAGATGACTTACTGTAGTCTCCCAACGATGTTACAAGATGACTTACTGTAGTCTACCAATGATGTTACTAGATGACTTACTGTAGTCTACCAACGATGTTACTAGATGACTTACTGTAGTCTACCAACGATGTTACAATATGACTTACTGTAGTCTACCAACGATGTTACTAGATGACTTACTGTAGTCTACCAATGATGTTACTAGATGACTTACTGTAGTCTACCAACGATGTTACTAGATGACTTACTGTAGTCTACCAACGATGTTACAAGATGACTTACTGTAGTCTACCAATGATGTTACAAGATGACTTACTGTAGTCTACCAATGATGTTACTAGATGACTTACTGTAGTCTACCAACGATGTTACTAGATGACTTACTGTAGTCTACCAACGATGTTACAAGATGACTTACTGTAGTCTACCAATGATGTTACAAGATGACTTACTGTAGTCTACCAATGATGTTACTAGATGACTTACTGTAGTCTACCAACGATGTTACTAGATGACTTACTGTAGTCTACCAACGATGTTACAAGATGACTTACTGTAGTCTACCAATGATGTTACTAGATGACTTACTGTAGTCTACCAACGATGTTACTAGATGACTTACTGTAGTCTACCAACGATGTTACAAGATGACTTACTGTAGTCTACCAACGATGTTACAAGATGACTTACTGTAGTCTACCAATGATGTTACTAGATGACTTACTGTAGTCTACCAACGATGTTACTAGATGACTTACTGTAGTCTACCAACGATGTTACAAGATGACTTACTGTAGTCTACCAACGATGTTACAAGATGACTTACTGTAGTCTACCAACGATGTTACAAGATGACTTACTGTAGTCTACCAACGATGTTACAAGATGACTTACTGTAGTCTACCAATGATGTTACTAGATGACTTACTGTAGTCTACCAACGATGTTACTAGATGACTTACTGTAGTCTACCAACGATGTTACTAGATGACTTACTGTAGTCTACCAACGATGTTACAAGATGACTTACTGTAGTCTACCAACGATGTTACAAGATGACTTACTGTAGTCTACCAATGATGTTACTAGATGACTTACTGTAGTCTACCAACGATGTTACTAGATGACTTACTGTAGTCTACCAACGATGTTACAAGATGACTTACTGTAGTCTCCCAACGATGTTACAAGATGACTTACTGTAGTCTACCAATGATGTTACTAGATGACTTACTGTAGCCTACCAACGATGTTACAAGATGACTTACTGTAGTCTACCAACGATGTTACAAGATGACTTACTGTAGTCTACCAACGATGTTACAAGATGACTTACTGTAGTCTCCCAACGATGTTACTAGATGACTTACTGTAGTCTACCAACGATGTTACTAGATGACTTACTGTAGTCTACCAACGATGTTACAAGATGACTTACTGTAGTCTCCCAACGATGTTACAAGATGACTTACTGTAGTCTACCAATGATGTTACTAGATGACTTACTGTAGTCTACCAACGATGTTACTAGATGACTTACTGTAGTCTACCAACGATGTTACAATATGACTTACTGTAGTCTACCAACGATGTTACTAGATGACTTACTGTAGTCTACCAATGATGTTACTAGATGACTTACTGTAGTCTACCAACGATGTTACTAGATGACTTACTGTAGTCTACCAATGATGTTACTAGATGACTTACTGTAGTCTACCAACGATGTTACTAGATGACTTACTGTAGTCTACCAACGATGTTACAAGATGACTTACTGTAGTCTACCAACGATGTTACAAGATGACTTACTGTAGTCTACCAATGATGTTACTAGATGACTTACTGTAGTCTACCAACGATGTTACTAGATGACTTACTGTAGTCTACCAACGATGTTACAAGATGACTTACTGTAGTCTCCCAACGATGTTACAAGATGACTTACTGTAGTCTACCAATGATGTTACTAGATGACTTACTGTAGCCTACCAACGATGTTACAAGATGACTTACTGTAGTCTACCAATGATGTTACAAGATGACTTACTGTAGTCTACCAACGATGTTACAAGATGACTTACTGTAGTCTCCCAACGATGTTACTAGATGACTTACTGTAGTCTACCAACGATGTTACTAGATGACTTACTGTAGTCTACCAACGATGTTACAAGATGACTTACTGTAGTCTCCCAACGATGTTACAAGATGACTTACTGTAGTCTACCAATGATGTTACTAGATGACTTACTGTAGTCTACCAACGATGTTACAATATGACTTACTGTAGTCTACCAACGATGTTACAATATGACTTACTGTAGTCTACCAACGATGTTACTAGATGACTTACTGTAGTCTACCAATGATGTTACTAGATGACTTACTGTAGTCTACCAACGATGTTACTAGATGACTTACTGTAGTCTACCAACGATGTTACAAGATGACTTACTGTAGTCTACTAATGATGTTACAAGATGACTTACTGTAGTCTACCAATGATGTTACTAGATGACTTACTGTAGTCTACCAACGATGTTACTAGATGACTTACTGTAGTCTACCAACGATGTTACAAGATGACTTACTGTAGTCTACCAATGATGTTACAAGATGACTTACTGAAGTCTACCAATGATGTTACAAGATGACTTACTGTAGTCTACCAATGATGTTACTAGATGACTTACTGTAGTCTACCAACGATGTTACTAGATGACTTACTGTAGTCTACCAATGATGTTACAAGATGACTTACTGTAGTCTACCAATGATGTTACTAGATGACTTACTGTAGTCTACCAACGATGTTACTAGATGACTTACTGTAGTCTACCAACGATGTTACAAGATGACTTACTGTAGTCTACCAACGATGTTACAAGATGACTTACTGTAGTCTACCAATGATGTTACTAGATGACTTACTGTAGTCTACCAACGATGTTACTAGATGACTTACTGTAGTCTACCAACGATGTTACAAGATGACTTACTGTAGTCTCCCAACGATGTTACAAGATGACTTACTGTAGTCTACCAATGATGTTACTAGATGACTTACTGTAGCCTACCAACGATGTTACAAGATGACTTACTGTAGTCTACCAACGATGTTACAAGATGACTTACTGTAGTCTACCAACGATGTTACAAGATGACTTACTGTAGTCTCCCAACGATGTTACTAGATGACTTACTGTAGTCTACCAACGATGTTACTAGATGACTTACTGTAGTCTACCAACGATGTTACAAGATGACTTACTGTAGTCTCCCAACGATGTTACAAGATGACTTACTGTAGTCTACCAATGATGTTACTAGATGACTTACTGTAGTCTACCAACGATGTTACTAGATGACTTACTGTAGTCTACCAACGATGTTACAATATGACTTACTGTAGTCTACCAACGATGTTACTAGATTACTTACTGTAGTCTACCAATGATGTTACTAGATGACTTACTGTAGTCTACCAACGATGTTACAAGATGACTTACTGTAGTCTACCAACGATGTTACAAGATGACTTACTGTAGTCTACCAATGATGTTACAAGATGACTTACTGTAGTCTACCAATGATGTTACTAGATGACTTACTGTAGTCTACCAACGATGTTACTAGATGACTTACTGTAGTCTACCAACGATGTTACAAGATGACTTACTGTAGTCTACCAATGATGTTACAAGATGACTTACTGTAGTCTACCAATGATGTTACTAGATGACTTACTGTAGTCTACCAACGATGTTACTAGATGACTTACTGTAGTCTACCAACGATGTTACAAGATGACTTACTGTAGTCTACCAACGATGTTACAAGATGACTTACTGTAGTCTACCAATGATGTTACTAGATGACTTACTGTAGTCTACCAACGATGTTACTAGATGACTTACTGTAGTCTACCAACGATGTTACAAGATGACTTACTGTAGTCTCCCAACGATGTTACAAGATGACTTACTGTAGTCTACCAATGATGTTACTAGATGACTTACTGTAGCCTACCAACGATGTTACAAGATGACTTACTGTAGTCTACCAACGATGTTACAAGATGACTTACTGTAGTCTACCAACGATGTTACAAGATGACTTACTGTAGTCTCCCAACGATGTTACTAGATGACTTACTGTAGTCTACCAACGATGTTACTAGATGACTTACTGTAGTCTACCAACGATGTTACAAGATGACTTACTGTAGTCTCCCAACGATGTTACAAGATGACTTACTGTAGTCTACCAATGATGTTACTAGATGACTTACTGTAGTCTACCAACGATGTTACTAGATGACTTACTGTAGTCTACCAACGATGTTACAATATGACTTACTGTAGTCTACCAACGATGTTACTAGATGACTTACTGTAGTCTACCAATGATGTTACTAGATGACTTACTGTAGTCTACCAACGATGTTACTAGATGACTTACTGTAGTCTACCAACGATGTTACAAGATGACTTACTGTAGTCTACCAATGATGTTACAAGATGACTTACTGTAGTCTACCAACGATGTTACTAGATGACTTACTGTAGTCTACCAACGATGTTACAAGATTACTTACTGTAGTCTACCAATGATGTTACAAGATGACTTACTGTAGTCTACCAATGATGTTACAAGATGACTTACTGTAGTCTACCAATGATGTTACTAGATGACTTACTGTAGTCTACCAACGATGTTACTAGATGACTTACTGTAGTCTACCAATGATGTTACAAGATGACTTACTGTAGTCTACCAATGATGTTACTAGATGACTTACTGTAGTCTACCAACGATGTTACTAGATGACTTACTGTAGTCTACCAACGATGTTACAAGATGACTTACTGTAGTCTACCAACGATGTTACAAGATGACTTACTGTAGTCTACCAATGATGTTACTAGATGACTTACTGTAGTCTACCAACGATGTTACTAGATGACTTACTGTAGTCTACCAACGATGTTACAAGATGACTTACTGTAGTCTCCCAACGATGTTACAAGATGACTTACTGTAGTCTACCAATGATGTTACTAGATGACTTACTGTAGCCTACCAACGATGTTACAAGATGACTTACTGTAGTCTACCAACGATGTTACAAGATGACTTACTGTAGTCTACCAACGATGTTACAAGATGACTTACTGTAGTCTCCCAACGATGTTACTAGATGACTTACTGTAGTCTACCAACGATGTTACTAGATGACTTACTGTAGTCTACCAACGATGTTACTAGATGACTTACTGTAGTCTCCCAACGATGTTACAAGATGACTTACTGTAGTCTACCAACGATGTTACAAGATGACTTACTGTAGTCTACCAACGATGTTACTAGATGACTTACTGTAGCCTACCAACGATGTTACTAGATGACTTACTGTAGTCTACCAACGATGTTACAATATGACTTACTGTAGTCTACCAACGATGTTACTAGATGACTTACTGTAGCCTACCAACGATGTTACTAGATGACTTACTGTAGTCTACCAACGATGTTACTAGATGACTTACTGTAGTCTACCAACGATGTTACTAGATGATTTACTGTAGTCTACCAACGATGTTACTAGATGACTTACTGTAGTCTCCCAACGATGTTACAAGATGACTTACTGTAGTCTACCAACGATGTTACAAGATGACTTACTGTAGTCTACCAACGATGTTATAAGATGTTACAAGATGACTTACTGTAGTCTACCAACGATGTTACAATATGACTTACTGTAGTCTACCAACGATGTTACTAGATGACTTACTGTAGTCTACCAACGATGTTACTAGATGACTTACTGTAGTCTACCAACGATGTTACTAGATGACTTACTGTAGTCTACCAACGATGTTACTAGATGACTTACTGTAGTCTACCAACGATGTTACTAGATGACTTACTGTAGCCTACCAACGATGTTACTAGATGACTTACTGTAGTCTACCAACGATGTTACAAGATGACTTACTGTAGTCTACCAACGATGTTATAAGATGTTACAAGATGACTTACTGTAGTCTACCAACGATGTTACAATATGACTTACTGTAGTCTACCAACGATGTTACTAGATGACTTACTGTAGTCTACCAACGATGTTACTAGATGACTTACTGTAGTCTACCAACGATGTTACTAGATGACTTACTGTAGCCTACCAACGATGTTACAAGATGTTACAAGATGACTTACTGTAGCCTACCAACGATGTTATAAGATGACTTACTGTAGTCTACCAACGATGTTATAAGATGACTTACTGTAGCCTACCAACGATGTTACTAGATGACTTACTGTAGCCTACCAACGATGTTACTAGATGACTTACTGTAGTCTACCAACGATGTTACTAGATGACTTACTGTAGCCTACCAACGATGTTATAAGATGACTTACTGTAGTCTACCAACGATGTTATAAGATGACTTACTGTAGTATACCAACGATGTTACAAGATGACTTACTGTAGCCTACCAACGATGTTACTAGATGACTTACTGTAGTCTACCAACGATGTTACTAGATGACTTACTGTAGCCTACCAACGATGTTACAAGATGTTACAAGATGACTTACTGTAGCCTACCAACGATGTTATAAGATGACTTACTGTAGCCTACCAACGATGTTATAAGATGACTTACTGTAGCCTACCAACGATGTTACAAGATGACTTACTGTAGTCTACCAACGATGTTATAAGATGTTACAAGATGACTTACTGTAGTCTACCAACGATGTTACTAGATGACTTACTGTAGTCTACCAACGATGTTACTAGATGACTTACTGTAGCCTACCAACGATGTTACAAGATGTTACAAGATGACTTACTGTAGCCTACCAACGATGTTACAAGATGTTACAAGATGACTTACTGTAGTCTACCAACGATGTTACTAGATGACTTACTGTAGTCTACCAACGATGTTACTAGATGACTTACTGTAGCCTACCAACGATGTTACAAGATGTTACAAGATGACTTACTGTAGCCTACCAACGATGTTACAAGATGTTACAAGATGACTTACTGTAGCCTACCTACCTCACCATACACTCTTTTTTTGTCTATTGCATTTAAATAGCTTGCGCACTTCACAGCAAGCTGTTCTACCACACTGATTGGTGAACTCATTTAATGTTGAGCTAAATGTTTTTTAAAAAGTACATTTCAGAGGTTGAAAAAAGAACTGAAAGGATATAAACTGGTACATGTTTTGGTTCAAACCGGTTTAAACCACCTCCATTACTTCAGCATCGTATGTTAAAGACTTGTTTATTAGTATATTGCTCTATTCAATATATGGTACTGTGTCAATGTATAGGGATATTGAGAGTACTGACCCTCTCCACTGCTGTTGTGCCCCTGAGCAAGCTACTTAACCTTTGATGACTGTTCTTCGGCTGACAACGCCGTGCTGCTCTCTTGTGGGAGGTTATTTCAACCAGTTATTTCCCCTCTCCATCCAACCAGTGAGTATGATGTGTTTGGCTTCAAAACAGTTCCAGAGGAGGATGATGAAGAGGAGAAGCTGGTAGCCAAGGTGAGAGCTCTGGACCTGCCCTCCCTATCCCTGCCCTCCCTATCCCTGTCTCCCTGCCCTCCCTATCCCTGTCTCCCTGCCCTCCCTATCCCTGTCTCCCTGCCCTCCCTATCCCTGCCCTCCCTATCCCTGTCTCCCTGCCCTCCCTATCCCTGCCCTCCCTATCCCTGTCTCCCTGCCCTCCCTATCCCTGTCTCCCTGCCCTCCCTATCCCTGCCCTCCCTATCCCTGTCTCCCTGCCCTCCCTATCCCTGTCTCCCTGCCCTCCCTATCCCTGCCCTCCCTATCCCTGTCTCCCTGCCCTCCCTATCCCTGCCCTCCCTATCCCTGTCTCCCTGCCCTCCCTATCCCTGCCCTCCCTATCCCTGTCTCCCTGCCCTCCCTTTCCCTGCCCTCCCTATCCCTGTCTCCCTGCCCTCCCTATCCCTGTCTCCCTGCCCTCCCTATCCCTGCCCTCCCTATCCCTGTCTCCCTGCCCTCCCTATCCCTGTCTCCCTGCCTTCCCTATCCCTGCCCTCCCTATCCCTGTCTCCCTGCCCTCCCTATCCCTGTCTCCCTGCCCTCCCTATCCCTGTCTCTCTGCACCCCCTATCCCTGTCTCCCCCTCCCTCTCCTTTTACTCATCATCATCCTCCTCCTCTCCCCAGGTGAGGGCTCTGGACCTCCTCCCTCCCTCCCTCCCTCCCTCCCTCCCTCCCTCCCTCCCTCCCTCCCTCCCTCCCTCCCTCCCTCCCTCCCTCCCTCCCTCCCTTTCCCCTCCCTCCCTCCCTCTCCCCTCCCTCCCTCCCTCCCTCCCTCCCTCTCCCCTCCACCCTCCTTCCCTTCCTCTCCCTCTCCTTTTACTCATCATCCTCCTCCCCCTCTCCCCAGGTGAGGGCTCTGGACCTGCGCTCCCTCTCCCTAACAGACCCTGAGGTGTCAGTGGGGGTGAAGTGGGAGAACTATCTCTCCTCTACTATGAACAGAGACATGGTGCACTGCCCCGAACTCAAAGCCCTTATGAGGAGCGGCGTGCCACACGTCCACCGCTCCAAGGTACGATATCATATACTTTATAGCCACACGTCCACCGCTCCAAGGTACGATATCATATACTTTATAGCCACACGTCCACCGCTCCAAGGTACGATATCATATACTTTATAGCCACATGTCCACCCCTCCAAGGTACGATATCATATACTTTATAGCCACATGTCCACCGCTCCAAGGTACGATATCATATACTTTATAGCCACATGTCCACCGCTCCAAGGTACGATATCATATACTTTATAGCCACATGTCCACCCCTCCAAGGTACGATATCATATACTTTATAGCCACATGTCCACCCCTCCAAGGTACGATATCATATACTTTATAGCCACACGTCCACCGCTCCAAGGTACGATATCATATACTTTATAGCCACATGTCCACCCCTCCAAGGTACGATATCATATACTTTATAGCCACATGTCCACCGCTCCAAGGTACGATATCATATACTTTATAGCCACATGTCCACCCCTCCAAGGTACGATATCATATACTTTATAGCCACATGTCCACCCCTCCAAGGTACGATATCATATACTTTATAGCCACACGTCCACCGCTCCAAGGTACGATATCATATACTTTATAGCCACACGTCCACCCCTCCAAGGTACGATATCATATACTTTATAGCCACACGTCCACCCCTCCAAGGTACGATATCATATACTTTATAGCCACACGTCCACCCCTCCAAGGTACGATATCATATACTTTATAGCCACACGTCCACCCCTCCAAGGTACGATATCATATACTTTATAGCCACACGTCCACCCCTCCAAGGTACGATATCATATACTTTATAGCCACACGTCCACCGCTCCAAGGTACGATATCATATACTTTATAGCCACACGTCCACCCCTCCAAGGTACGATATCATATACTTTATAGCCACATGTCCACCCCTCCAGGGTACGATATCATATACTTTATAGCCACATGTCCACCGCTCCAAGGTACGATATCATATACTTTATAGCCACATGTCCACCCCTCCAAGGTACGATATCATATACTTTATAGCCACATGTCCACCCCTCCAAGGTACGATATCATATACTTTATAGCCTCATGTCCACCCCTCCAAGGTACGATATCATATACTTTATAGCCACATGTCCACCGCTCCAAGGTACGATATCATATACTTTATAGCCACATGTCCACCCCTCCAAGGTACGATATCATATACTTTATAGCCACATGTCCACCCCTCCAAGGTACGATATCATATACTTTATAGCCACATGTCCACCCCTCCAAGGTACGATATCATATACTTTATATCCTCATGTCCACCGCTCCAAGGTATGATATCATATACTTTATAGCCACATGTCCACCCCTCCAAGGTACGATATCATATACTTTATATCCTCATGTCCACCGCTCCAAGGTATGATACAACAAAATATACGTTATTGTACACACTGGGAAAAATGTATTGGACACTTTTTCAGTACTGCTGTATACAAAATAACACAATACCGTTTCATTTCTCACATCAAGGTGTGGGACTGTTTTTCAGAATCGATTCTTTGATGGTTGCTTGGGCTGATTAATTAATCGTTTAATTAGGGGTTCAAGCATTAACGCTGGGTGAAACCATACTTTATTTGTTATTGAAAGTTGATACATGGCATCTATATGTACCAAGCTCTCACAAATTATGTTTTTCTAGGCTAGAATTTAAAACAACATGGCCGCTACTGACCAATAAACATTTGGCACACATGCTCAAGGATTTTAGCTGACCTGTAAAGTATGGTTGAGTTTCGCTGCATGGTGGCGGCTGAAAAAACATGAATGCAAGCTCATTGGCTCATAGCAGCCACATTTTGCGTTTAAAAACATGTGTACATAGATGCTACAGTATGTACCATATTTGTTGCCGGTATAGAGGTCCTGGAGAAGACGTATAAAAGTAGTCAACATCATTGAATATGGTCCAAAATACCTTAAAGGCATCAGTTTGATTTTGTCTTCTGATATTTGGCAAGTGTGGTAAACAGTACAGAAGTAACTGGTCCTAGTGCAATGTGCCCAATTTTTCCTCATGGTGTCACAGTGGACACACAGCTGATCCCCGGCTATGCTGCTTGCAGCTTAAATGAGGGGTTCAAGGAGCAAAGCTGGTGAGACCCTATTGTATTGGTTGCCATTGATTATTATTTTCCTTCTGCCAATTGGTGAAAAAATGCTAATTCCCGTGAGATGGTAAGGCCTAGGAGGTTGCAACCCTGTCATGCGACGCAATGGCAATTGGCCACATGGTGGCGCTATAACAAGCTATTAAAAATGAAACTTTGAAAGCTCGATCTCCTTGTTCCTTTTGAGCTAGAGTCCTAAAATTCGCTATATTCTGTAGGTCACCTTCCTCACAATATATATTTTTTTAAGGACCCATAAGTTCCGGTAAATGGCCTTTTTGAATTTTATGAACTATTCTTAAAACGCTACTCCTTTGCCACCAAATGATCAATCTGCACAAAACTTGATACATGGCATCTATGGACCAAGCTCTCACCAATTATGTTTTTCCAAGATAGCATCTCAAACAACATGGCCGTGTCGTGGACGTTCAACACAGGACACTCTAAGTCAATATTAAATGAATCACTCTGTCAGCAAGCTGGAGAGGTCACAGTCGAACTTGGATACATAAAGTCCCGGTCTGAAGTGCTCTCTAGAGGGTGTTCCTTACATGTAGAGGCGTATATATGCTTTCTAACCCGACATACACATCATTCATTGGATTGGCTCCTACTGTCTCCGTCTCCCATCTTAACCTAGAGAACCTATTCAGGGTGTTCTGCCAGATGGTCCTAAGGAGGAGGTCATGACCTCCCCTCATATCTGAAACAGTCCTTGGTTACTGCCTGTGCTTGGTAATGACACCAAAGACAAGATGCTAATGTTCAAGGCTGTCTCTTCAACATTTCCTTCACAGCTGCTACTGACCAATAAATATTCACGTGGGCGAGGTCTGGCACATAAATGCATGTAAGTCCAACACGGATATTCATCATATTTCAGCACTGTCGAGACTCAACAAATCGAAACACTCAGAGACGCTATAACGGCCACGTGTTTGTCTCTCTTGATATGTTCCACTCAGTGATGAAATGTGGTGAACGTGCTCAGGGAAATGAGTCTGGCTAACCTGTTAATAAGTATGGTTCTGGACACTGGCTAACCTGTTAATAAGTATGGTTCTGGACACTGGCTAACCTGTTAATAAGTATGGTTCTGGACACTGGCTAACCTGTTAATAAGTATGGTTCTGGACACTGGCTAACCTGTTAATAAGTATGGTTCTGGACACTGGCTAACCTGTTAAGTATGGTTCTGGACACTGGCTAACCTGTTAATAAGTATGGTTCTGGACACTGGCTAACCTGTTAATAAGTATGGTTCTGGACACTGGCTAACCTGTTAATAAGTATGGTTCTGGACACTGGCTAACCTGTTAATAAGTATGGTTCTGGACACTGGCTAACCTGTTAATAAGTATGGTTCTGGACACAGGCTAACCTGTTAATAAGTATGGTTCTGGACACTGGCTAACCTGTTAATAAGTATGGTTCTGGACACTGGCTAACCTGTTAAGTATGGTTCTGGACACTGGCTAACCTGTTAATAAGTATGGTTCTGGACACTGGCTAACCTGTTAATAAGTATGGTTCTGGACACTGGCTAACCTGTTAAGTATGGTTCTGGACACTGGCTAACCTGTTAATAAGTATGGTTCTGGACACTGGCTAACCTGTTAATAAGTATGGTTCTGGACACAGGCTAACCTGTTAATAAGTATGGTTCTGGACACTGGCTAACCTGTTAATAAGTATGGTTCTGGACACTGGCTAACCTGTTAAGTATGGTTCTGGACACTGGCTAACCTGTTAATAAGTATGGTTCTGGACACTGGCTAACCTGTTAATAAGTATGGTTCTGGACACTGGCTAACCTGTTAAGTATGGTTCTGGACACTGGCTAACCTGTTAATAAGTATGGTTCTGGACACTGGCTAACCTGTTAATAAGTATGGTTCTGGACACTGGCTAACCTGTTAATAAGTATGGTTCTGGACACAGGCTAACCTGTTAATAAGTATGGTTCTGGACACTGGCTAACCTGTTAATAAGTATGGTTCTGGACACTGGCTAACCTGTTAAGTATGGTTCTGGACACTGGCTAACCTGTTAATAAGTATGGTTCTGGACACTGGCTAACCTGTTAATAAGTATGGTTCTGGACACTGGCTAACCTGTTAAGTATGGTTCTGGACACTGGCTAACCTGTTAATAAGTATGGTTCTGGACACTGGCTAACCTGTTAATAAGTATGGTTCTGGACACTGGCTAACCTGTTAATAAGTATGGTTCTGGACACTGGCTAACCTGTTAATAAGTATGGTTCTGGACACTGGCTAACCTGTTAAGTATGGTTCTGGACACTGGCTAACCTGTTAATAAGTATGGTTCTGGACACAGGCTAACCTGTTAATAAGTATGGTTCTGGACACAGGCTAACCTGTTAATAAGTATGGTTCTGGACACAGGCTAACCTGTTAATAAGTATGGTTCTGGACACTGGCTAACCTGTTAATAAGTATGGTTCTGGACACAGGCTAACCTGTTAATAAGTATGGTTCTGGACACTGGCTAACCTGTTAATAAGTATGGTTCTGGACACTGGCTAACCTGTTAAGTATGGTTCTGGACACTGGCTAACCTGTTAATAAGTATGGTTCTGGACACTGGCTAACCTGTTAATAAGTATGGTTCTGGACACTGGCTAACCTGTTAAGTATGGTTCTGGACACTGGCTAACCTGTTAATAAGTATGGTTCTGGACACTGGCTAACCTGTTAATAAGTATGGTTCTGGACACAGGCTAACCTGTTAATAAGTATGGTTCTGGACACTGGCTAACCTGTTAATAAGTATGGTTCTGGACACAGGCTAACCTGTTAATAAGTATGGTTCTGGACACAGGCTAACCTGTTAATAAGTATGGTTTTTTTCTCCC
>NC_092091.1:1919519-2047583 GCF_045679555.1 Salvelinus alpinus
AATAAATCCAGAGTTTTCTCAGCCAAAAATAAATAGAGGTATGCAAGCATACATTAATCAATGACTCTACTTCCTCCCACCCTCTTCCCAGGTGTGGCGCTGGTGCGTATCCTACCACACCAGGAAGTTCCGTGACAGCCTGGCTCCAAACTACTACGAGACCTTACTGGGTGTGGCCAGAGACAAGCCCAATCCCGCCTCCAAACAGATAGAGCTGGACCTGCTGAGGACCTTGCCTAACAACAAACACTACTCCTCCCCCGGCGCCGACGGAATACAGAAACTACGTAATGTCCTGCTCGCCTTCTCCTGGAGGAACCCTGACATAGGATACTGCCAGGGACTCAACAGGTACAGGACTACTGCAGTATGACTACCATTCTATTACTACAGTACTTGTATACAGTAATCCCTCGTTTATCGCGGGGGTTACGTTCCGAAAATGACCCGCGATAAATGAAATCCGCGAAATAGAAAACTTTTTTTTTTTTTTTTACAATTAGCAACTATTACATGTATACAAATACAGTGACTCACGTGTAGGCCGTTTCGTCGACATTATGGGTTTAGGAGATGTTCGAAATTACAAGATAATTTGGCCAACTTAATGTAAATTTGCCAAGCTGTTTTATGTACGTACACATAACTGCACGAGACGACAAAATGATAGCACAATTCGTAGCATGTTTTGATACAAGAAGCGGGAGTGAGTTTTTAGCGAATCAGAATGCAGAGCACAATGCACCAAAAAAAAAAAAAAAAATGCATTATGAAAATCCGCGAAATACCGAATCCGCGATAAGTGAACCGCGAAGTGGCGAGGGATCACTGTATAGGGCTATATGTAATACTCCTAGTATATAGGGCTGGGCTATATGTCATACTTCTAGTATATAGGGCTATATGTAATACTCCTAGTATATAGGGCTGGGCTATATGTAATACTCCTAGTATATAGGGCTGGGCTATATGTAATACTCCTAGTATATAGGGCTGGGCTATATGTAATACTCCTAGTATATAGGGCTGGGCTATATGTAATACTCCTAGTATATAGGGCTGGGCTATATGTAATACTCCTAGTATATAGGGCTGGGCTATATGTAATACTCCTAGTATATAGGGCTGGGCTATATGTCATACTCCTAGTATATAGGGCTGGGCTATATGTAATACTCCTAGTATATAGGGCTGGGCTATATGTAATACTCCTAGTATATAGGGCTGGGCTATATGTCATACTTCTAGTATATAGGGCTGGGCTATATGTCATACTTCTAGTATATAGGGCTGGGCTATATGTCATACTTCTAGTATATAGGGCTGGGCTATATGTCATACTTCTAGTATATAGGGCTGGGCTATATGTAATACTCCTAGTATATAGGGCTGGGCTATATGTCATACTTCTAGTATATAGGGCTGGGCTATATGTAATACTCCTAGTATATAGGGCTGGGCTATATGTAATACTCCTAGTATATAGGGCTGGGCTATATGTCATACTCCTAGTATATAGGGCTGGGCTATATGTCATACTTCTAGTATATAGGGCTGGGCTATATGTCATACTTCTAGTATATAGGGCTGGGCTATATGTAATACTTCTAGTATATAGGGCTGTATGTGGACATGTAGCCCTATATGGACATCAGGACATCGATTACTCACCACTCCCTTTAACGAGCCCGACGTGAACGACGTACTGCTTTCCCGGGAACAGGCCCAAATCCCCATCATTTGCGTGAAGAGAAGACGGAGAAGAAGAGGGCGGAGGTTGGGCTGCGTTCTGATGATTCGTAGGAGATCGAATAAACCCCTCCGCCTTCCATTCTACTAGCTAACATGCAATCAGTGGAAAATAATATCGACGACCTACGAGGAAGATTAAACTATCAACGGGACATTAAAAAATCTTGTGCTTCACGGAGTCGTGGCTGAACGATGACATTATCAACATACAGCTGGCAGGTTATACGCTGTATCGGCAGGATAGAATAGCGGCGTCTGGTAAGACAAGGGGTGGCGGTCTATGTATATTTGTAAACAACAGCTGGTGCACAATATCAATGGAAGTCTCAAGGTTTTGCTCGCCTGAGGTAGAGTATCTCATGATGAGCTGTAGACCACACTATTTACCAAGAGAGTTTTCATCTATATTCTTTGAAGCTGTCTACATACCACCACAGACTGATGCTGGCACTAAGACCGCACTCAATGAGCTGTATATTCCGCCTTAAGCAAACAGGAAAACGCTCATCCAGAGGCGGTGCTCCTAGTGGCCGGGGACTTTAATGCAGTAAACTTAAATCCGTTTTACAAAATTTCTATCAGCATGTTAAATGTGCAACCAGAGGGAATAAAACTCTAGACCACCTTCACTCCACACACAGAGACAAATACAAAGCTCTTCCTCGCCCTCCATTTGGCAAATCTGACCATAATTCTATCCTCCTGATTCCTGCTTACAAGCAGAAATTAAAGCAGGAAGCACAAGTCACTCGGTCAATAAAAAAAGTGGTCAGATGCTAAGCTACAGGACTGTTTTGCTAGCACAGACTGGAATGTGTTCCGGGATTCCTCCGATGGCAGTGAGGAGTACACCACATCAGTCATTGGCTTCGTCAATAAGTGCATCGATGACGTCGTCCCCACAGTGACCGTACGTACAAATCCCAACCAGAAGCCATGAATTACAGCCAACATTCGCACTGAGCTAAAGGCTAGAGCTGCCGCTTTCAAGGAGTGGCACTCCAACCCGGAAGCTTATAAGAAATCCTGCTATGCCCTCCGACGAACTATCAAAGCCCCTGTGGCAGGGCTTGCAAACTGTTACAGACTACAAAGGGAAGCACAGGAGCGGGCTTCGTAGTGACACGGGCCTACCAGACGAGCTAAATTACTTCCATGCTCGCTTCGAGGCAAGCAACACTGAAGCATGCATGAGAGCATCGGCTGTTCCGGACGACTGTGTGATCACGCTCTCCGTACCACTCCAGATAACTAGAGGTGCTACTATATATGTTGTTTTCAACACCGCAGCTGACCCTGTGCTGTCCCCAACCTGTTGTTTTCCCTGATCTTCTGTCAGTGCTATGATCATCAGTGTTCTCCTCTCCTAGGTTGGCAGCCATAGCTCTGCTGTACCTGGACCAGGAGGATGCTTTCTGGTGTCTCATCACTATCGTAGAGGTCTTTATGCCCCAGGACTACTACACCAAGACCCTGCTGGGATCACAGGTACACTACTATACCACTACTATACCAAGACCCTGCTGGGATCACAGGTACACTACTATACCACTACTATACCACTACTATACCAAGACCCTGCTGGGATCACAGCTACACTACTATACCACTACTACACCACTACTATACCACTACTACACCAAGACCCTGCTGGGATCACAGGTACACTACTATACCACTACTATACCACTACTACACCACTACTACACCGCTACTATACCACTACTACACCACTACTACACCAAGACCCTGCTGGGATCACAGGTACACTACTATACCACTACTATACCACTACTACACCACTACTACACCAAGACCCTGCTGGGATCACAGGTACACTACTATACCACTACTACACCACTACTACACCAAGACCCTGCTGGGATCACAGGTACACTACTATACCACTACTATACCACTACTACACCACTACTACACCAAGACCCAGCTGGGATCACAGGTACACTACTATACCACTACTACACCAAGACCCTGCTGGCATCACAGGTACACTACTATACCACTACTACACCAAGACCCTACTGGGATCACAGGTACACTACTATACCACTACTAGACCACTACTATACCACTACTACACCAAGACCCTGCTGGGATCACAGGTACACTACTATACCACTACTAGACCACTACTACACCACTACTAGACCACTACTATACCACTACTATACCACTACTACACCACTACTAGACCACTACTACACCACTACTACACCACTACTAGACCACTACTAGACCACTACTAGACCACTACTACACCACTACTATACCACTACTACACCACTACTATACCACTACTAGACCTCTACTAGACCACTACTAGACCACTACTACACCACTACTACACCACTACTATACCACTACTACACCAAGACCCTGCTGGCATCACAGGTACACTACTATACCACTACTACACCAAGACCCTACTGGGATCACAGGTACACTACTATACCACTACTAGACCACTACTAGACCACTACTATACCACTACTACACCAAGACCCTGCTGGGATCACAGGTACACTACTATACCACTACTAGACCACTACTACACCACTACTAGACCACTACTATACCACTACTATACCACTACTACACCACTACTAGACCACTACTACACCACTACTACACCACTACTAGACCACTACTAGACCACTACTAGACCACTACTAGACCACTACTACACCACTACTATACCACTACTACACCACTACTATACCACTACTAGACCACTACTAGACCACTACTAGACCACTACTAGACCACTACTAGACCACTACTACACCACTACTACACCACTACTATACCACTACTACACCAAGACCCTGCTGGGATCACAGGTACACTACTATACCACTACTACACCAAGACCCTGCTGGGATCACAGGTACACTACTATACCACTACTATACCACTACTACACCACTACTACACCAAGACCCTGCTGGGATCACAGGTACACTACTATACCACTACTATACCACTACTACACCACTACTACACCAAGACCCTGCTGGGATCACAGGTACACTACTATACCACTACTACACCACTACTACACCAAGACCCTGCTGGGATCACAGGTACACTACTATACCACTACTATACCACTACTACACCACTACTACACCAAGACCCTGCTGGGATCACAGGTACACTACTATACCACTACTACACCAAGACCCTGCTGGGATCACAGGTACACTACTATACCACTACTACACCAAGACCCTGCTGGGATCACAGGTACACTACTATACCACTACTAGACCACTACTAGACCACTACTAGACCACTACTACACCAAGACCCTGCTGGGATCACAGGTACACTACTATACCACTACTAGACCACTACTATACCACTACTATACCACTACTATACCACTACTACACCACTACTAGACCACTACTAGACCACTACTACACCACTACTAGACCACTACTAGACCACTACTAGACCACTACTAGACCACTACTACACCACTACTACACCACTACTATACCACTACTACACCAAGACCCTGCTGGGATCACAGGTACACTACTATACCACTACTACACCAAGACCCTGCTGGGATCACAGGTACACTACTACGCCACTACTATACCACTACTATACCACTACTATACCACTACTATACCACTACTACACCACTACTATTGGACAATAAATATAGATATGGCTTATTAACCTATACGGTCCAAATAATGATGATCCAAACTTCTTTGAAAATATAAGAATTTATCAACTCTACAAGCAACACTAGACTCTATTATTATGGTGGGAGATTTTAATACGGTCTTAAATACCTCTATGGACCAGAAAGGAAATCACACTACAAACTATCACCCTCAGGCACTTAAGGAAATCATGAATGTCCCAGATATATTAGAATTAGTGGATATATGTAGACTTAAATATCCTGACCTAGTGAGATATACAGTGGGGAGGTTTAATATCCTGACTTAGTGACATATACATGGAGGAGGTTTAATATCCTGACCTAGTGAGATACACATGGAGGAGGTGTAATATCCTGACCTAGTGAGATATACATGGTGGAGGTTTAATATCCTGACCTCGTGAGATATACATGGTGGAGGTTTAATATCCTGACCTAGTGAGATATACATGGTGGAGGTTTAATATCCTGACCTAGTGAGATATACATGGAGGAGGTTTAATATCCTGACCTAGTGAGATATACATGGTGGAGGTTTAATATCCTGACCTAGTGAGATATACATGGAGGAGGTTTAATATCCTGACCTAGTGAGATACACATGGAGGAGGTTTAATCAAGCTAGTCGTCTTGACTACTTTCTTATGTCATTCTCTCTGGCACCAAAAGTTAGTGTTGATAGGGGACAGAATGCGGTCGGATCATCACATAATTGGCATACGTATTACTCATACAGAATTTCCACGTTGGCGAGGATATTGGAAATGTAATCAAAGCCTACTAGATGATAAATTGTTTAGAACAAGGACAGAAGAATTTATAACTGACTTTTTCAGACATAACATAGGTACAGCAGATCCCCGTATTGTACGGGACACTTTTAAATGTGCCTTTAGAGGCCATGCAATTCAGTACTCATCTATAAAACAAAAGGAATTTAGATCAAAAGAGTCCATATTAACAAAGGATATTGAAGGACTAACAGTACAGTTAGATAGCAATAAAAACGGTACCATAGGGGCACAGAATAAGTTAGAGGAAAAACAAAAAGAAATGGAGGAACTTATTCAAGAAAGATCCAGTGTAATATATTATAGAAAATAAAGCGAACTGGATGGAATATGGGGAAAAATTTACCAAATTATTTTTCAATCTTCAATATAGAAATGCTACCAAAAAAAATGTATTGAAACTTGTTACAAATGATGGAGTCATGATTCACCAAAAGATATTTTGAAAGAGGAAGTAAAGTACTTTAAGAATATGTTTTCGTTTCAGGCTCCTCCATCTCCACTAACCGAAGATAATTGTATGGATTTGTTTCCTAATAATAATGTGAAATCAACATCTGTACAGAAAGACTCATGTGAAGGCCAAATTACAGAGGAGGAACTGCTTGATGCAATTAAAGCCTTTAAGTCTGGGAAAACTCCAGGGCTGGATGGCATACCAGTGGAGGTATACCAAACTCCAGGGCTAGATGGCATACCAGTGGAGGTAGACCAAACTCCAGGGCTGGGTGGCATACCAGTGGAGGTATACCAAACTCCAGGGCTGGATGGTATACCAGTGGAGATATACCAAACTCCAGGGCTAGATGGTATACCAGTGGAGGTATACCAAACTCCAGGGCTGGATGGCATACCAGTGGAGATATACCAAACTCCAGGGCTGGATGGCATACCAGTGGAGATATACCAAACTCCAGGGCTGGATGGCATACCAGTGGAGGTATACCAAACTCCAGGGCTGGATGGCATACCAGTGGAGGTATACCAAACTCCAGGGCTGGATGGCATACCAGTGGAGGTATACCAAACTCCAGGGCTGGATGGCATACCAGTGGAGGTATACCAAACTCCAGGGCTGGATGGCATACCAGTGGAGGTATACCAAACTCCATGGCTGGATGACATACCAGTGGAGGTATACCAAACTCCATGGCTGGATGGCATACCAGTGGAGGTATACCAAACTCCAGGGCTGGATGGCATACCAGTGGAGGTATACCAAACTCCAGGGCTGGATGACATACCAGTGGAGGTATACCAAACTCCAGGGCTGGATGGCATACCAGTGGAGGTATACCAAACTCCAGGGCTGGATGGCATACCAGTGGAGGTATACCAAACTCCATGGCTGGATGACATACCAGTGGAGATATACCAAACTCCATGGCTGGATGACATACCAGTGGAGATATACCAAACTCCAGGGCTGGATGGCATACCAGTGGAGGTATACCAAACTCCAGGGCTGGATGACATACCAGTGGAGGTATACCAAACTCCAGGGCTGGATGGCATACCAGTGGAGGTATACCAAACTCCATGGCTGGATGACATACCAGTGGAGATATACCAAACTCCATGGCTGGATGACATACCAGTGGAGATATACCAAACTCCAGGGCTGGATGGCATACCAGTGGAGGTATACCAAACTCCAGGGCTGGATGACATACCAGTGGAGGTATACCAAACTCCAGGGCTGGATGGCATACCAGTGGAGGTATACCAAACTCCAGGGCTGGATGGCATACCAGTGGAGGTATACCAAACTCCAGGGCTGGATGACATACCAGTGGAGGTATACCAAACTCCAGGGCTGGATGACATACCAGTGGAGGTATACCAAACTCCAGGGCTGGATGGCATACCAGTGGAGGTATACCAAACTCCAGGGCTGGATGGCATACCAGTGGAGGTATACCAAACTCCATGGCTGGATGACATACCAGTGGAGGTATACCAAACTCCAGGGCTGGATGGCATACCAGTGGAGGTATACCAAACTCCAGGGCTGGATGGCATACCAGTGGAGATATACCAAACTCCAGGGCTGGATGGCATACCAGTGGAGATATACCAAACTCCAGGGCTGGATGGCATACCAGTGGATATATACCAAACTCCAGGGCTGGATGGCATACCAGTGGAGATATACCAAACTCCAGGGCTGGATGGCATACCAGTGGAGGTATACCAAACTCCAGGGCTGGATGGCATACCAGTGGAGGTATACCAAACTCCAGGGCTGGATGGCATACCAGTGGAGGTATACCAAACTCCAGGGCTGGATGGCATACCAGTGGAGGTATACCAAACTCCAGGGCTGGATGGCATACCAGTGGAGGTATACCAACCCTTTCTGATATACTCAGAGGACTGTTATTAGCATGTTTTAACCACTCCTATATAAACGGTAGATTATCAGACATGCAACAAGAAGGTCTGATATCATTATTACTGAAACAGGACCCAAGTGGTATCTATAAAGATCCAGTCCGTTTAAAAAATTGAGACCTCTTACACTTCAGTGTTGTGATGCAAAAATCCTAGCAAAATGCTTGGCGCATAGAATTTAAAAAAGTATTGTCAGATATTATTCATCCTAATTTGACCATGACAGTTTACAGTCTAAGGTAACAACAAGTAGGTCTAGAGGTCTAGAACTTAAGGAATGAATTGTACCAAATACAATGCTCTTAGTTTTAGAGATGTTCAGGACCAGTTTATTACTGGCCACCCATTCCAAAACAGACCTCAACTCTTTGTTAAGGGTTTCAGTGACTTCATTAGCTGTGGTTGCTGATGCGTATATGGTTGAATCATCAGCATACATGGACACACATGCTTTGTTTAATGCCAATGGGTCTGTGCAGCTGGCTGAACGTTTGACGTCCCTACCTGTCTGTCCTCTGTCTGTCCTCTCTGAGGACCATCGAGTGTTCAAGGACCTGCTGAATTAGTGTTGAGGGACTGAGGTGACCCCTGTGTGTTCTTTCACCTCTAGGTGGACCAGCGTGTTTTTAAAGACCTGCTGAGTGAGAAGCTGCCCAGACTCCACGCCCACTTTGATCTCTACAAGGTTGACTCCTCCCTCATTACCTTCAACTGGTTCCTGGTCCTCTTCGTAGACTCAGTGAACTCTGACCTCCTCTTCAAGATCTGGGATGCCTTCCTGTACGAGGGACCCAAGGTAGGCTGGATAACATGGTAGAACGGTTGACAGGGTAGAATAGTAGGATGGTTAACAGGGTAGGATAGTAGGATGGTTAACAGGGTAGGATAGTAGGATGGTTAACAGGGTAGGATAGTAGGATGGTTAACAGGGTAGGATAGTAGGATGGTTAACAGGGTAGGATAGTAGGATGGTTAACAGGGTAGGATAGTAGGATGGTTAACAGGGTAGGATGGTTAACAGGGTAAGATGGTAGGATGGTTAACAGGGTAGGATAGTAGGATGGTTAACAGGGTAAGATGGTTAACAGGGTAGGATGGTAGGATGGTTAACAGGGTAGGATGGTAGGATGGTTAACAGGGTAAGATAGTAGGATGTTTAACAGGGTAGGATGGTAGGATGGTTAACAGGGTAGGATAGTAGGATGGTTAACAGGGTAGGATAGTAGGATGGTTAACAGGGTAAGATGGTAGGATAGTTAACAGGGTAGTATAGTAGGATGGTTAACAGGGTAGGATAGTAGGATGGTTAACAGGGTAGGATAGTAGGATGGTTAACAGGGTAGTATAGTAGGATGGTTAACAGGGTAGTATAGTAGGATGGTTAACAGGGTAGGATAGTAGGATGGTTAACAGGGTAGGATAGTAGGATGGTTAACAGGGTAGTATAGTAGGATGGTTAACAGGGTAGGATGGTAGGATGGTTAACAGGGTAGGATAGTAGGATGGTTAACAGGGTAAGATAGTAGGATGGTTAACAGGGTAGGATAGTAGGATGGTTAACAGGGTAAGATAGTAGGATGGTTAACAGGGTAAGATAGTAGGATGGTTAACAGGGTAGGATGGTTAACAGGGTAAGATAGTAGGATGGTTAACAGGGTAAGATGGTAGGATGGTTAACAGGGTAGGATGGTTAACAGGGTAGGATGGTAGGATGGTTAACAGGGTAAGATAGTAGGATGGTTAACAGGGTAGGATGGTAGGATGGTTAACAGGGTAGGATGGTAGGATGGTTAACAGGGTAAGATAGTAGGATGGTTAACAGGGTAGGATGGTAGGATGGTTAACAGGGTAGGATAGTAGGATGGTTAACAGGGTAAGATAGTAGGATGGTTAACAGGGTAAGATAGTAGGATGGTTAACAGGGTAAGATAGTAGGATGGTTAACAGGGTAGGATAGTAGGATGGTTAGCAGGGTAAGATAGTAGGATGGTTAACAGGGTAGGATAGTAGGATGGTTAACAGGGTAAGATAGTAGGATGGTTAACAGGGTAAGATAGTAGGATGGTTAACAGGGTAAGATAGTAGGATGGTTAACAGGGTAAGATAGTAGGATGGTTAACAGGGTAAGATAGTAGGATGGTTAACAGGGTAGGATAGTAGGATGGTTAACAGGGTAAGATAGTAGGATGGTTAACAGGGTAAGATAGTAGGATGGTTAACAGGGTAAGATAGTAGGATGGTTAACAGGGTAAGATAGTAGGATGGTTAACAGGGTAGGATAGTTGGATGGTTAACAGGGTAAGATAGTAGGATGGTTAACAAGGTAGGATAGTAGGATGGTTAACAGGGTAAGATAGTAGGATGGTTAACAGGGTAGGATGGTAGGATGGTTAACAGGGTAAGATGGTAGGATGGTTAACAGGGTAGGATAGTAGGATGGTTAACAGGGTAGGATAGTAGGATGGTTAACAGGGTAAGATAGTAGGATGGTTAACAGGGTAGGATAGTAGGATGGTTAACAGGGTAAGATAGTAGGATGGTTAACAGGGTAAGATAGTAGGATGGTTAACAGGGTAAGATAGTAGGATGGTTAACAGGGTAAGATAGTAGGATGGTTAACAGGGTAAGATGGTAGGATGGTTAACAGGGTAAGATGGTAGGATGGTTAACAGGGTAGGATGGTAGGATGGTTAACAGGGTAAGATAGTAGGATGGTTAACAGGGTAGGATAGTAGGATGGTTAACAGGGTAAGATAGTAGGATGGTTAACAGGGTAAGATAGTAGGATGGTTAACAGGGTAGGATAGTAGGATGGTTAACAGGGTAGGATAGTTGGATGGTTAACAGGGTAAGATAGTAGGATGGTTAACAAGGTAGGATAGTAGGATGGTTAACAGGGTAAGATAGTAGGATGGTTAACAGGGTAGGATGGTAGGATGGTTAACAGGGTAAGATGGTAGGATAGTAGGATGGTTAACAGGGTAGGATATTAGGATGGTTAACAGGGTAAGATAGTAGGATGGTTAACAGGGTAAGATAGTAGGATGGTTAACAGGGTAGGATAGTAGGATGGTTAACAGGGTAAGATAGTAGGATGGTTAACAGGGTAAGATAGTAGGATGGTTAACAGGGTAAGATAGTAGGATGGTTAACAGGGTAAGATAGTAGGATGGTTAACAGGGTAAGATAGTAGGATGGTTAACAGGGTAAGATGGTAGGATGGTTAACAGGGTAAGATGGTAGGATGGTTAACAGGGTAGGATGGTAGGATGGTTAACAGGGTAAGATAGTAGGATGGTTAACAGGGTAGGATAGTAGGATGGTTAACAGGGTAAGATAGTAGGATGGTTAACAGGGTAAGATAGTAGGATGGTTAACAGGGTAAGATAGTAGGATGGTTAACAGGGTAAGATGGTAGGATGGTTAACAGGGTAAGATGGTAGGATGGTTAACAGGGTAAGATAGTAGGATGGTTAACAGGGTAAGATAGTAGGATGGTTAACAGGGTAAGATAGTAGGATGGTTAACAGGGTAGGATAGTTGGATGGTTAATAGGGTAAGATAGTAGGATGGTTAACAAGGTAGGATAGTAGGATGGTTAACAGGGTAAGATAGTAGGATGGTTAACAGGGTAAGATAGTAGGATGGTTAACAGGGTAGGATAGTAGGATGGTTAACAGGGTAGGATAGTAGGATGGTTAACAGGGTAGGATGGTTAACAGGGTAGAATAGTAGGATGGTTAACAGGGTAAGATAGTAGGATGGTTAACAGGGTAAGATGGTAGGATGGTTAACAGGGTAAGATAGTAGGATGGTTAACAGGGTAGGATGGTAGGATGGTTAACAGGGTAGGGTGGTTAACAGGGTAGGATGGTAGGATGGTTAACAGGGTAAGATGGTAGGATGGTTAACAGGGTAGGATGATAGGATGGTTAACAGGGTAGGATGGTAGGATGGTTAACAGGGTAGGATGGTAGGATGGTTAACAGGGTAGGATGGTAGGATGGTTAACAGGGTAAGGTGGTAGGATGGTTAACAGGGTAAGGTGGTAGGATGGTTAACAGGGTAGGGTGGTAGAACTGGTGAACAGGGTAAGATGGTAGGATGGTTAACAGGGTAGGGTGGTAGAACTGGTGAACAGGGTAGGGTGGAATCCCAGCCTCATGGAGAGTCCCCTTTTAACTGAATCCCATCCTCATAGAGAGTCCCCTTTTAACTGAATCCCAGCCTCATGGAGATTCCCCCTTTTAACTGAATCCCAGCCTCATGGAGAGTCCCCCTTTTAACTGAATCCCAGCCTCATGGAGAGTCCCCCTTTTAACTGAATCCCAGCCTCATGGAGATTCCCCCTTTTAACTGAATCCCAGCCTCATGGAGAGTCCCCCTTTTAACTGAATCCCAGCCTCATGGAGAGTCCCCCTTTTAACTGAATCCCAGCCTCATGGAGAGTCCCCCTTTTAACTGAATCCCAGCCTCATGGAGAGTCCCCCTTTTAACTGAATCCCAGCCTCATGGAGAGTCCCCTTTTTAACTGAATCCCAGCCTCATGGAGAGCCCTTTTAACTGAATCCCAGCCTCATGGAGAGTCCCCTTTTTAACTGAATCCCAGCCTCATGGAGAGTCCCCTTTTTAACTGAATCCCAGCCTCATGGAGAGTCCCCTTTTTAACTCAACAAACCTTAGAGCTGAAACAAGAAGGAACTTCTGGGGCCCCACAGTTGTCTTCTAAATAGTTAATGATTCACATCACTCAGCGAAGTGCCCGTCTCTACCAGGTCAGGACAAGGTGTTGATACCAGATCTAACCATAGGCTTACTACCAGATCAGGACAAGGCGTTGATACCAGATCTAACCATAGGCTTACTACCAGATCAGGACAAGGCGTTGATACCAGCTCTAACCATAGGCTTACTACCAGATCAGGACAAGGCGTTGATACCAGATCTAACCATAGGCTTACTACCAGATCAGGACAAGGCGTTGATACCAGATCTAACCATAGGCTTACTACCAGATCAGGACAAGGCGTTGATACCAGATCTAACCATAGGCTTACTACCATATCAGGACAAGGCGTTGATACCAGATCTAACCATAGGCTTACTACCAGATCAGGACAAGGCATTGATACCAGATCTAACCATAGGCTTACTACCAGATCAGGACAAGGTGTTGATACCAGATCTAACCATAGGCTTACTACCAGATCAGGACATGGCGTTGATACCAGAGCTAACCATAGGCTTACTACCAGATCAGGACAAGGCATTGATACCAGATCTAACCATAGGCTTACTACCAGATCAGGACAAGGCATTGATACCAGATCTAACCATAGGCTTACTACCAGATCAGGACAAGGCATTGATACCAGATCTAACCATAGGCTTACTACCAGATCAGGACAAGGCGTTGATACCAGATCTAACCATAGGCTTACTACCAGATCAGGACAAGGCATTGATACCAGATCTAACCATAGGCTTACTACCAGATCAGGACAAGGTGTTGATACCAGATCTAACCATAGGCTTACTACCAGATCAGGACATGGCGTTGATACCAGATCTAACCATAGGCTTACTACCAGATCAGGACAAGGCATTGATACCAGATCTAACCATAGGCTTACTACCAGATCAGGACATGGCGTTGATACCAGATCTAACCATAGGCTTACTACCAGATCAGGACAAGGCATTGATACCAGATCTAACCATAGGCTTACTACCAGATCAGGACAAGGCATTGATACCAGATCTAACATCAAATGTATTTTATAATGCCTTTTAACATCAGCAGTCACAAAAAAAAGAAACTAAGTGCTTTACAGATACTCAGCCTAAAACCCCACAGAGCAAGCAGAGGAAGAAGCACAGTGACTAGGAACCGCTCCCTAGAAGACAGGAACCTAGGAAGAAACCTAGAGGATCAGCCTCTAAAGACTTGTAACGGTCTTTAGTATGAGCGTTAATCTGTCATAGGAATCTGACTCGGGTGTCATTTTACAGTGACTTTCATGGCTCTGTCTCTCCTCAGATCATCTTCCGCTTCGCCCTCGCTCTCTTCAAGTACAAGGAGGAAGAGTTTCTGAAGCTCCAGGACTCCATGGCCATCTTCAAGTACCTCCGCTATTTCACTATAACTATCCTGGACTGGAGGTACAGCACTCTAAACCTCCCGTATTCTCTCAGTGTATTGAGTAATGTCTGACTCATTAGAATGACCAGTAATTCTGTGTTTACTGTAGATGCTGATCAAGTCTGTTGGCTTTCTTGCCAAATATGAAAACTAATTTGAAGTCTGTTGTGTATCTGTGTGCGTCTCTCTCCTCCCTGCAGGAAGTTGATGAGCATAGCGTTTGTGGACATGAATCCGTTCCCCCTCAGACAGATCCAGAACCGCAGGACCTTCCATCTGGAGAAGGTTAGACTAGAGCTGACAGAGCTTGAGGCCATCAGACAAACCTTCCTCAGAGAGAGAGAAACACACACCGACGCACGCACGCTGTGTAGCGACGATGAGGAGGACAACTAGCCAATCAGGGCCCAGGACAACTAGCACATCAGTAGAGAGACTGACCACGGCCCCCGACGCATTCACGCTTTGTAGCGACAACTAGCACACAGCCTGTCAGGGTGCAGTGCCTGCAGACTCCAGCCAATCAGGATCCAGGTCTGTGTGATTCTATCGTTTCACCTGCAGACTCCAGCCAATCAGGACCCTAGCCTGGCTGTCCCGCCCACCTTCAGACCAAACAGACGCTGTCATGAGTAATGACCCATCATGATGACCAGTGATATATCCACATACTCCCCACTCTCTGCAATGCTGGACCTGTCACCTCCATGTTCTCCACATACTCCCCACTCTCTGCAATGCTGGACCTGTCATCTCCATGTTCTCCACATACTCCCCACTCTCTGCAATGCTGGACCTGTCATCTCCATGTTCTCCATATACTCCCCACTCTCTGCAATGCTGGACCTGTCACCTCCATGTTCTCCATATACTCCCCACTCTCTGCAACGCTGGACCTGTCATCTCCATGTTCTCCACATACTCCCCACTCTCTGCAATGCTGGACCTGTCATCTCCATGTTCTCCACATACTCCCCACTCTCTGCAACGCTGGACCTGTCATCTCCATGTTCTCCACATACTCCCCACTCTCTGCAACGCTGGACCTGTCACCTCCATGTTCTCCATATACTCCCCACTTTCTGCAACGCTGGACCTGTCACCTCCATGTTCTCCACATACTCCCCACTCTCTGCAACGCTGGACCCGTCACCTCCATGTTCTCCACATACTCCCCACTCTCTGCAACGCTGGACCTGTCACCTCCATGTTCTCCACATACTCCCCACTCTCTGCAGCGCTGGACCTGTCTCCTCCATGTTCTCCACATACTCCCCACTCTCTGCAACGCTGGACCGGTCACCTCCATATACTCCCCACTCTCTGCAACGCTGGACCCGTCAACTTCATGTTCTCCACATACTCCCCACTCGCTGCAACGCTGGACCTGTCACCTCCATGTTCTCCACATACTCCCCACTCTCTGCAACGCTGGACCTGTCACCTCCATGTTCTCCACATACTCCCCACTCTCTGCAATGCTGGACCCGTCAACTCCATGTTCTCCACATACTCCCCACTCTCTGCAACGCTGGACCTGTCACCTCCATGTTCTCCACATACTCCCCACTCTCTGCAATGCTGGACCCGTCAACTCCATGTTCTCCACATACTCCCCACTCTCTGCAATGCTGGACCCGTCAACTCCATGTTCTCCACATACTCCCCACTCTCTGCAACGCTGGACCTGTCACCTCCATGTTCTCCACATACTCCCCACTCTCTGCAACGCTGGACCTGTCATCTCCATGTTCTCCACATACTCCCCACTCTCTGCAACGTTGGACCCGTCACCTCCATGTTCTCCACATACTCCCCACTCTCTGCAACGCTGGACCTGTCACCTCCATGTTCTCCACATACTCCCCACTCTCTGCAATGCTGGACCCGTCACCTCCATGTTCTCCACATACTCCCCACTCTCTGCAACGTTGGACCCGTCACCTCCATGTTCTCCACATACTCCCCACTCTCTGCAATGCTGGACCCGTCATCTCCATGTTCTCCACATACTCCCCACTCTCTGCAATGCTGGACCTGTCACCTCCATGTTCTCCATATACTCCCCACTTTCTGCAACGCTGGACCTGTCACCTCCATGTTCTCCACATACTCCCCACTCTCTGCAACGCTGGACCTGTCACCTCCATGTTCTCCACATACTCCCCACTCTCTGCAATGCTGGACCTGTCATCTCCATGTTCTCCACATACTCCCCACTCTCTGCAATGCTGGACCTGTCATCTCCATGTTCTCCATATACTCCCCACTCTCTGCAACGCTGGACCTGTCATCTCCATGTTCTCCACATACTCCCCACTCTCTGCAATGCTGGACCTGTCATCTCCATGTTCTCCATATACTCCCCACTCTCTGCAACGCTGGACCTGTCATCTCCATGTTCTCCACATACTCCCCACTCTCTGCAACGCTGGACCTGTCACCTCCATGTTCTCCATATACTCCCCACTTTCTGCAACGCTGGACCTGTCACCTCCATGTTCTCCACATACTCCCCACTCTCTGCAACGCTGGACCCGTCACCTCCATGTTCTCCACATACTCCCCACTCTCTGCAACGCTGGACCTGTCACCTCCATGTTCTCCACATACTCCCCACTCTCTGCAGCGCTGGACCTGTCTCCTCCATGTTCTCCACATACTCCCCACTCTCTGCAACGCTGGACCGGTCACCTCCATATACTCCCCACTCTCTGCAACGCTGGACCCGTCAACTTCATGTTCTCCACATACTCCCCACTCGCTGCAACGCTGGACCTGTCACCTCCATGTTCTCCACATACTCCCCACTCTCTGCAACGCTGGACCTGTCACCTCCATGTTCTCCACATACTCCCCACTCTCTGCAATGCTGGACCCGTCAACTCCATGTTCTCCACATACTCCCCACTCTCTGCAACGCTGGACCTGTCACCTCCATGTTCTCCACATACTCCCCACTCTCTGCAATGCTGGACCCGTCAACTCCATGTTCTCCACATACTCCCCACTCTCTGCAATGCTGGACCCGTCAACTCCATGTTCTCCACATACTCCCCACTCTCTGCAACGCTGGACCTGTCACCTCCATGTTCTCCACATACTCCCCACTCTCTGCAACGCTGGACCTGTCATCTCCATGTTCTCCACATACTCCCCACTCTCTGCAACGTTGGACCCGTCACCTCCATGTTCTCCACATACTCCCCACTCTCTGCAACGCTGGACCTGTCACCTCCATGTTCTCCACATACTCCCCACTCTCTGCAATGCTGGACCCGTCACCTCCATGTTCTCCACATACTCCCCACTCTCTGCAACGTTGGACCCGTCACCTCCATGTTCTCCACATACTCCCCACTCTCTGCAATGCTGGACCCGTCATCTCCATGTTCTCCACATACTCCCCACTCTCTGCAATGCTGGACCTGTCACCTCCATGTTCTCCATATACTCCCCACTTTCTGCAACGCTGGACCTGTCACCTCCATGTTCTCCACATACTCCCCACTCTCTGCAACGCTGGACCTGTCACCTCCATGTTCTCCACATACTCCCCACTCTCTGCAACGCTGGACCTGTCACCTCCATATACTCCCCACTCTCTGCAACGCTGGACCTGTCTTCTCCATGTTCTCCACATACTCCCCACTCTCTGCAACGTTGGACCCGTCTACTCCATGTTCTCCACATACTCCCCACTCTCTGCAACGTTGGACCCGTCACCTCCATGTTCTCCACATACTCCCCACTCTCTGCAATGCTGGACCCGTCACCTCCATGTTCTCCACATGCTGAGCCCTGTGGCTTGGACCCGTCACCTCCATGTTCTCCACATGCTGAGCCCTGTGGCTTGGACCCGTCACCTCCATGTTCTCCACATGCTGAGCCCTGTGGCTTGGACCCGGCACCTCCATGTTCTCCACATGCTGAGCCCTGTGGCTTGTTGTGGACCCGTCACCTCCATGTTCTCCACATGCTGAGCCCTGTGGCTTGGACCCGTCACCTCCATGTTCTCCACATGCTGAGCCCTGTGGCTTGGACCCGGCACCTCCATGTTCTCCACATGCTGAGCCCTGTGGCTTGTTGTGGACCCGTCACCTCCATGTTCTCCACATGCTGAGCCCTGTGGCTTGGACCCGTCACCTCCATGTTCTCCACATGCTGAGCCCTCTGGCTTGTTGTGGACCAAAACGCTCTTGGCCAAATGTTCTTTCAATTACTTCCAATCTTTTGTAAACGTGTTAATCTGTTTGTTGTGGCTGAGGGACATTGAGCTGAGAGGTTGACATGACAACCACAGTGATATTCTGTCCCACAGCCATACAGCTGTGAATGCAGAGCTGGATCATGCCAATCTGAATCAGTATTTTTCTAATAAATCATTGTGCTCTTTGGAGAGGAGGGACTGATTTTGTATTCGTAGATAACCTGACTGCTATAGCCCTCTCAAATTATAGGTAGGTGGGTTTCTTGTTTCCAGATTAGCTGCTGCAATATACTATACAGTAACCAGCAGACCTTGTTGGTAGCCCCTGTCTGTCTACGAAGCACTTGAACCCCTTTTTTACCAAAACGTCTATTGATTGGCGCTTTACATAGAAACCTTGGACCAATAATAGTCCATCATTCCAGACTCCAGTACATTTCCAGAAATGCTGTCCCTCCCGTCCCGCTGAACGAAGGATGAGGAACAGAGGCAGAACCCGGATTCACCTCAACCCTGTCACAGGGCAGGAGTTACTCTGCAGTAACATACTGTCATATCACATCACGTGGTGTTAATAAGGGACATTTTATGAGGGAATCTACTAGTCTGAGTATCACCTGTCTCTACCAGTCTGTTTCTCTTCCTGTTTACATTTTCCCTTGACTTTTTCTTCACTTATTTTTTGTGCTTTCCAGACTCATCAAATGTTTCTTTGATATTTGTTCTTAAATGTTTCGGCACATCTACACTGACTAGACCAAACATTAGGAACCCATATTGAGTCGCACCCCCACCCCCCTTTTTGCCCTCAGAACAGCCTCAAGTGGTTGGGGCATGGACTCTACAAGGTGTCGAAAGCGTTCCACAGGGATGCTGGTCCATGTTGACTCCAATGCTTCCCACAGTTGTGTCCAGTTGGCTGGATGTCCTTTGGGTGGTGGACCCATTCCTGATACACACAGGAAACTGTTGAGTGTGAAAAACCCAGCAGTGTTGCAGTTCTTGACACAAAACGGTGCACCAACTACCAAACCCCGTTCAAAGGCACTTAAATATTTTGTCTTCCCTATTGACCCTCTGAATGACAGACACAATCCATGTCTCAATTGTCAAGGCTTAAAAATCCTTCTTTAACCTGTCTCCTCCCCTTCATCTACACTGATTTGAAGTGGATTTCACAAGTGACATCAATAAGGGATCATAGCTTTCACCTGGATTGTCTGTCATGGAAAGATCAGGTGTTCTTAATGTTTTGTCCACTCAGCGAATGTTTCCACTTAATTTAGTATTAGATTACTGAGAGTGGCCGACTATATTCTTATATTGGCCTACTATATTGAATGTGACTTTTTTTTAAAAATACAAATGGAGAATTGTGGTGTCGCACAATGCCATAGAAACAATGACAAGTTGTCTTATAGTTATACTGTGAGAAGTGTGTTTTCTCTGAGAGCTGGTCTCTCTAGGAACCTTCTGGTGTCGAGTGCTGTACCCATCCCATCACGTTACCATGGTTTCACTTACCTATATAGGTTTATTATTAGACAGGATTGCACCCAACATTAAAAACACAAGTTATACTCAACTTTAACGTCACACCCTTCCTGTTGACCAATCACCTTTTTTTATTTGTTCCAATGTTAATTTCTTTGATCAAGTATCGTATCACCTTGTATCTCAGCTGGTTTCTTTCTGTATTCAATAAGCTATCCCACTCCCTTGTTATTGCTGTTGTAAGCTTTGAGGTGTGTCTAACCCTGTGCATCACCACTCCTCAATCCTAACAATCTTTTCAAAGCAACACCTTGCACAATCATCTATGTCTAGTGCCATTGCAACCTTCCACAAAATCTATGAATATTGAATATCATTTCCACAGAATTCTTATTCAACTGATCGTGCCAGAAATGGACCACTATCAACACAAAATGAATATTTTATATGAGCTGTATGATCACCTAATAAACATTGTTATAGCTGTGCACATCTGTCTTAATGCTGTTATTGTAATTACACGTTATAAACTTTCTACAGAGAAAGGATCCACATCCCTGGACTTCTTCCACATTTTGTCTCTGGCCTAAACACAATGTCAAAGTGGAATTGTGTTTTTTTACAAATTAATAAAAGATGAAAAGCTGAAATGTCTTGAGTCAATAAGTATTCAACCCCTTTGTTATGGTAGGGAGCCTAAATAAGTTCAGGGGTAAACATGTGCTTAACAAGTCACATAATAAGTTGCATGGACTCACTCTGTGTGCAATAATAGTGTTTAACATGATTTTTGAATGACTACCTCATCTCTACCCCACACATACAATTATCTGTAAGGTCCCTCAGTCCAGCAGTGAATTTCAAGCACCGATTCAAACACAAAGATCAGGGAGGTTTTCCAATGCCTCACAAAGAAGGGCACTTATTGGTAGATGGTTAAATATATTTTTAAAGCAGACATTGAATATCCCTTTGAGCATGGTGAAGTTATTAATTACACTTTGGATGGTGTATCAATATACCCAGTCACTACAAAGATACAGGCATCCTTCCTAACTCAGTTGCCAGAGAGGAAAGAAACTGCTCAGGGATTTCACCATGAGGCCAATTGTGACTAAAACAGTTACAGGAGAAAACTTAGGATGGATCAACATTGTAGTCACTCCACAATTGACAGAGTGAAAAGAAGAAAGCCTGTACAGAAAAACATGCATCCTGTTTACAAGGCACCAAAGCAAAACTGCGGAAAAGCAATTCACTTTTTGTCCTGAACACAGTGTTATGTTTGCTGCAAATCCAACACATCACTGAGTACCACTCTTCATATTTTCAAGCATAGTGGTGGCTGCAGCTACTGCTCTGCTAGCCATGTGGTGGTGCTACTACTACTCTGCTAGCCATGTGGTGGTGTTACTCCTGCTCTGCTAGCCATGTGGTGGTGCTACTCCTGCTCTGCTAGCCATGTGGTGGTGCTACTGCTCTGCTAGCCATGTGGTGGTGCTACTACTGCTCTGCAAGCCATGTGGTGGTGCTACTACTACTCTGCTAGCCATGTGGTGGTGTTACTCCTGCTCTGCTAGCCATGTGGTGGTGCTACTCCTGCTCTGCAAGCCATGTGGTGGTGTTACTCCTGCTCTGCTAGCCATGTGGTGGTGCTACTACTGCTCTGCTAGCCATGTGGTGGTGCTACTACTGCTCTGCTAGCCATGTGGTGGTGCTACTACTGCTCTGCTAGCCATGTGGTGCTACTACTACTCTGCTAGCCATGTGGTGGTGCTACTCCTGCTCTGCTAGCCATGTGGTGGTGCTACTGCTCTGCTAGCCATGTGGTGGTGCTACTGCTCTGCTAGCCATGTGGTGGTGGTACTACTGCTCTGCTAGCCATGTGGTGGTGCTACTGCTCTGCTAGCCATGTGGTGGTGCTACTACTGCTCTGCTAGCCATGTGGTGGTGCTACTGCTCTGCTAGCCATGTGGTGGTGGTACTACTGCTCTGCTAGCCATGTGGTGGTGCTACTGCTCTGCTAGCCATGTGGTGGTGCTACTACTGCTCTGCTAGCCATGTGGTGGTGCTACTGCTCTGCTAGCCATGTGGTGGTGCTACTACTGCTCTGCTAGCCATGTGGTGGTGCTACTACTGCTCTGCTAGCCATGTGGTGGTGCTACTACTGCTCTGCTAGCCATGTGGTGGTGCTACTCCTGCTCTGCTAGCCATGTGGTGGTGCTACTACTGCTCTGCTAGCCATGTGGTGGTGCTACTACTGCTCTGCTAGCCATGTGGTGGTGCTACTCCTGCTCTGCTAGCCATGTGGTGGTGCTACTCCTGCTCTGCTAGCCATGTGGTGGTGCTACTCCTGCTCTGCTAGCCATGTGGTGGTGCTACTACTGCTCTGCTAGCCATGTGGTGGTGCTACTCCTGCTCTGATAGCCATGTGGTGGTGCTACTCCTGCTCTGCTAGCCATGTGGTGGTGCTACTCCTGCTCTGCTAGCCATGTGGTGGTGCTACTCCTGCTCTGCTAGCCATGTGGTGGTGCTACTACTTCTGATAGCCATGTGGTGCTACTACTGCTCTGCTAGCCATGTGGTGGTGCTACTCCTGCTCTGCTAGCCATGTGGTGGTGCTACTACTGCTCTGCTAGCCATGTGGTGGTGGTACTACTGCGCTGCTAGCCATGTGGTGGTGCTACTACTGCTCTGCTAGCCATGTGGTGGTGCTACTACTGCTCTGCTAGCCATGTGGTGGTGCTACTACTGCTCTGCTAGCCATGTGGTGGTGCTACTACTGCTCTGCTAGCCATGTGGTGGTGGTACTACTGCTCTGCTAGCCATGTGGTGGTGCTACTCCTGCTCTGCTAGCCATGTGGTGGTGCTACTACTGCTCTGCTAGCCATGTGGTGGTGCTACTACTGCTCTGCTAGCCATGTGGTGGTGCTACTCTGCTCTGCTAGCCATGTGGTGGTGCTACTACTGCTCTGCTAGCCATGTGGTGGTGGTACTACTGCTCTGCTAGCCATGTGGTGGTGCTACTCCTGCTCTGCTAGCCATGTGGTGGTGCTACTACTGCTCTGCTAGCCATGTGGTGGTGCTACTACTGCTCTGCTAGCCATGTGGTGGTGCTACTGCTCTGCTAGCCATGTGGTGGTGCTACTGCTCTGCTAGCCATGTGGTGGTGCTACTACTGCTCTGCTAGCCATGTGGTGGTGCTACTACTACTCTGCTAGCCATGTGGTGGTGCTACTACTGCTCTGCTAGCCATGTGGTGGTGCTACTACTGCTCTGCTAGCCATGTGGTGGTGCTACTGCTCTGCTAGCCATGTGGTGGTGGTACTACTGCTCTGCTAGCCATGTGGTGGTGGTACTACTGCTCTGCTAGCCATGTGGTGGTGCTACTGCTCTGCTAGCCATGTGGTGGTGGTACTACTGCTCTGCTAGCCATGTGGTGGTGGTACTGCTCTGCTAGCCATGTGGTGGTGCTACTACTGCTCTGCTAGCCATGTGGTGGTGGTACTACTGCTCTGCTAGCCATGTGGTGGTGGTACTACTGCTCTGCTAGCCATGTGGTGGTGGTACTGCTCTGCTAGCCATGTGGTGGTGCTACTACTGCTCTGCTAGCCATGTGGTGGTGGTACTGCTCTGCTAGCCATGTGGTGGTGCTACTACTGCTCTGCTAGCCATGTGGTGCTACTACTGCTCTGCTAGCCATGTGGTGCTACTGCTCTGCTAGCCATGTGGTGCTGGTACTACTGCTCTGCTAGCCATGTGGTGCTACTGCTCTGCTAGCCATGTGGTGGTGGTACTGCTCTGCTAGCCATGTGGTGGTGCTACTGCTCTGCTAGCCATGTGGTGGTGCTACTACTGCTCTGCTAGCCATGTGGTGGTGCTACTACTGCTCTGCTAGCCATGTGGTGGTGCTACTACTGCTCTGCTAGCCATGTGGTGGTGCTACTCCTGCTCTGCTAGCCATGTGGTGGTGCTACTACTGCTCTGCTAGCCATGTGGTGGTGGTACTACTGCTCTGCTAGCCATGTGGTGGTGGTACTGCTCTGCTAGCCATGTGGTGGTGCTACTACTGCTCTGCTAGCCATGTGGTCCTACTACTGCTCTGCTAGCCATGTGGTGCTACTGCTCTGCTAGCCATGTGGTGGTGGTACTGCTCTGCTAGCCATGTGGTGGTGGTACTACTGCTCTGCTAGCCATGTGGTGCTACTGCTCTGCTAGCCATGTGGTGGTGGTACTGCTCTGCTAGCCATGTGGTGGTGCTACTGCTCTGCTAGCCATGTGGTGGTGGTACTACTGCTCTGCTAGCCATGTGGTGGTGGTACTACTGCGCTGCTAGCCATGTGGTGGTGGTACTACTGCTCTGCTAGCCATGTGGTGGTGGTGCTACTGCTCTGCTAGCCATGTGGTGGTGCTGCTACTGCTCTGCTAGCCATGTGGTGGTGCTACTACTGCTCTGCTAGCCATGTGGTGGTGGTACTACTGCTCTGCTAGCCATGTGGTGGTGGTACTGCTCTGCTAGCCATGTGGTGGTGCTACTACTGCTCTGCTAGCCATGTGGTCCTACTACTGCTCTGCTAGCCATGTGGTGCTACTGCTCTGCTAGCCATGTGGTGGTGGTACTGCTCTGCTAGCCATGTGGTGGTGGTACTACTGCTCTGCTAGCCATGTGGTGGTGGTACTGCTCTGCTAGCCATGTGGTGGTGCTACTGCTCTGCTAGCCATGTGGTGGTGGTACTACTGCTCTGCTAGCCATGTGGTGGTGGTACTACTGCTCTGCTAGCCATGTGGTGGTGGTACTACTGCTCTGCTAGCCATGTGGTGGTGGTACTACTGCTCTGCTAGCCATGTGGTGGTGCTACTGCTCTGCTAGCCATGTTGTGGTGCTACTGCTCTGCTAGCCATGTGGTGGTGCTACTACTGCTCTGCTAGCCATGTGGTGGTGGTACTACTGCTCTGCTAGCCATGTGGTACTACTGCTCTGCTAGCCATGTGGTGCTACTGCTCTGCTAGCCATGTGGTGGTAGTACTACTGCTCTGCTAGCCATGTGGTGGTGGTACTACTGCTCTGCTAGCCATGTGGTGGTGGTACTACTGCTCTGCTAGCCATGTGGTGGTGCTACTACTGCTCTGCTAGCCATGTGGTCCTACTACTGCTCTGCTAGCCATGTGGTGCTACTGCTCTGCTAGCCATGTGGTGGTGGTACTGCTCTGCTAGCCATGTGGTGGTGGTACTACTGCTCTGCTAGCCATGTGGTGCTACTGCTCTGCTAGCCATGTGGTGGTGGTACTGCTCTGCTAGCCATGTGGTGGTGCTACTGCTCTGCTAGCCATGTGGTGGTGGTACTGCTCTGCTAGCCATGTGGTGGTGGTACTGCTCTGCTAGCCATGTGGTGGTGCTACTGCTCTGCTAGCCATGTGGTGGTGGTACTGCTCTGCTAGCCATGTGGTGGTGGTACTGCTCTGCTAGCCATGTGGTGGTGCTACTGCTCTGCTAGCCATGTGGTGGTGCTACTACTGCTCTGCTAGCCATGTGGTGGTGGTACTGCTCTGCTAGCCATGTGGTGGTGCTACTACTGCTCTGCTAGCCATGTGGTGGTGCTACTACTGCTCTGCTAGCCATGTGGTGCTACTGCTCTGCTAGCCATGTGGTGGTGGTACTGCTCTGCTAGCCATGTGGTGGTGCTACTGCTCTGCTAGCCATGTGGTGGTGCTACTGCTCTGCTAGCCATGTGGTGGTGGTACTGCTCTGCTAGCCATGTGGTGGTGCTACTACTGCTCTGCTAGCCATGTGGTGGTGCTACTACTGCTCTGCTAGCCATGTGGTGGTGCTACTGCTCTGCTAGCCATGTGGTGGTGCTACTACTGCTCTGCTAGCCATGTGGTGGTGCTACTACTGCTCTGCTAGCCATGTGGTGGTGCTACTACTGCTCTGCTAGCCATGTGGTGGTGGTACTGCTCTGCTAGCCATGTGGTGGTGCTACTGCTCTGCTAGCCATGTGGTGGTGGTACTGCTCTGCTAGCCATGTGGTGGTGCTACTACTGCTCTGCTAGCCATGTGGTGCTACTGCTCTGCTAGCCATGTGGTGGTGGTACTGCTCTGCTAGCCATGTGGTGGTGCTACTACTGCTCTGCTAGCCATGTGGTGCTACTGCTCTAATAGCCAGGTGGTGGTGCTACTACTACTGCTTCGTAAACAACAGGTGTAGACTAAGAGAGAAATTATAACTTACAGGCCCTTCCCAAGAACCTCTCCCTCAATGTCACTAACACATTATTACTTACAGGCCCTTCCCAAGAACCTCCCCCTCAATGTCAGCAACACATTATTACTTACAGGCCCTTCCCAACAACCTCTCCCTCAATGTCAGCAACACAAAGGAGCTGATCGTGGACTGCAGGAAATGAAGGGCAGAGCACACCCCCATCCTGGAAGGCTCCAGCCTCTGCTGACCAGGTGGTACTACTATTGCTCTATCTGAAAGGAAACACTTTGAAGTTTGTGTAAATGTAATACAAAAAAACAAACGTGTTTATTTATTTATCATCTATTGAAATGCAAGAGAAAGGCCATCATATAATATTGCAGTTTAGGCGCAATTTAGATTTTGGCCACTAGATGACAGCAGTGTGTGCATGTGTGCAAAGTTTCAGGTTGAACCAGTGAAGCATGACAATACTGGACAATATTTTGTATCAAGTCTGTCCAATTGGTCAATTGATACATTTTCAAGTACATAACTATAGAGAACATGCAAAAATGATATGGTAATACACATTTTTAGTTAACACAGTCCCAAGAATGTCATACATTATGGATCATTAGCTTATACACTAACTTTCACACATCTAGATGGCATGTTGGGTGTGGAGCCAGAGGCAGCAGTGGGTTCAAACTGTAGAACCCATTTGCTACATTTTATCTCTGGGACCCCCAGGATGACAAATCAGAGCCAGATTACTGAATGTAAGTACATTATTTACCTTCAGAGGTGAATGTATCAAACCAGTTGCCGTGCTAAGTTTTTTGTTGTTGTGCACTCTCCTCAAACAATAGCATGGTATTCTTTCACTGTAATAGCTACTGTAAATTGGACAGTGCAGGTAGATTAACAATAATTTAAGCTTTCTGCCGATATAAGACATGTCTATGTCCTGGAAAGTTTGCTGTTACTTACAACGTCATGCTGATCACATTAGAGCATGTTAGCTCCACTGTCCCGGTATAGGGACACCGATCGCCTTCTGGTTAGCTCCACTGTCCCGGTATAGGAACACCGATCGCCTTCTGGTTAGCTCCACTGTCCCGGTATAGGGACACCGATCGCCTTCTGGTTAGCTCCACTGTCCCGGTATAGGAACACCGATCGCCTTCTGGTTAGCTCCACTGTCCCGGTATAGGGACACCGATCGCCTTCTGGTTAGCTCCACTATCCCGGTATAGGGACACCGATCGCCTTCTGGTTAGCTCCACTGTCCCGGTATAGGGACACCGATCGCCTTCTGGTTAGCTCCACTGTCCCGGTATAGGGACACCGATCGCCTTCTGGGAGGCCGTCATCGTATAAAGGAACTTGTTCTTAACTGACTCGCCTAGTTATATAGAAAAATACCAGGTAATAACATGACTATATACAGGAAGTACCAGGTAATAATAACATGGCTATATACAGGGAGTACCAGGTAATAACATGGTTATATACAGGGAGTACCAGGTAATAACATGGCTATGTACAGGGAGTACCAGGTAATAACATGGCTATATACAGGAAGTACCAGGTAATAACAAGGCTATATACAGGAAGTACCAGGTAATAACAAGGCTATATACAGGGAGTACCAGTTAATAACATGGCTATATACAGGAAGTACCAGCTAATAACATGGCTATATACAGGAAGTACCAGGTAATAACATGGCTATATACAGGGAGTACCAAGTAATAACATGGCTATATACAGGGAGTTCCAGCTAATAACATGGCTATATACAGGGAGTACCAGGTAATAACATGGCTATATACAGGGAGTACCAGGTAATAACATGGCTATATACAGGAAGTACCAGCTAATAAATGGCTATATACAGGGAGTACCAGGTAATAACATGGCTATATACAGGAAGTACCAGCTAATAACATGGCTATATACAGGAAGTACCAGGTAATAACAAGGCTATATACAGGGAGTACCAGTTAATAACATGGCTATATACAGGGAGTACCAGGTAATAACATGGCTATATACAGGGAGTACCAAGTAATAACATGGCTATATACAGGGAGTTCCAGCTAATAACATGACTATATACAGGGAGTACCAGGTAATAACATGGCTATATACAGGGAGTACCAGGTAATAACATGGCTATATACAGGAAGTACCAGCTAATAACATGGCTATATACAGGAAGTACCAGGTAATAACATGGCTATATACAGGGAGTACCAAGTAATAACATGGCTATATACAGGGAGTTCCAGCTAATAACATGGCTATATACAGGGAGTACCAGGTAATAACATGGCTATATACAGGGAGTACCAGGTAATAACATGGCTATATACAGGAAGTACCAGCTAATAAATGGCTATATACAGGGAGTACCAGGTAATAACATGGCTATATACAGGAAGTACCAGCTAATAACATGGCTATATACAGGAAGTACCAGGTAATAACAAGGCTATATACAGGGAGTACCAGTTAATAACATGGCTATAGGGAGTACCAGGTAATAACATGGCTATATACAGGGAGTACCAAGTAATAACATGGCTATATACAGGGAGTTCCAGCTAATAACATGACTATATACAGGGAGTACCAGGTAATAACATGGCTATATACAGGGAGTACCAGGTAATAACATGGCTATATACAGGAAGTACCAGGTAATAACATGGCTATATACAGGAAGTACCAGCTAATAAATGGCTATATACAGGGAGTACCAGGTAATAACATGGCTATATACAGGAAGTACCAGCTAATAAATGGCTATATACAGGAAGTACCAGCTAATAAATGGCTATATACAGGGAGTACCAGGTAATAACATGGCTATATACAGGAAGTACCAGCTAATAACATGGCTATATACAGGGAGTACCAGGTAATAACATGGCTATATACAGGAAGTACCAGCTAATAAATGGCTATATACAGGAAGTACCAGCTAATAACATGGCTATATACAGGGAGTACCAGGTAATAACATGGCTATATACAGGGAGTACCAGGTAATAACATGGCTATATACAGGAAGTACCAGTTAATAACATGGCTATATACAGGAAGTACCAGCTAATAACATGGCTATATACAGGGAGTACCAGGTAATACCATGGCTATATACAGGGAGTACCAGGTAATAACAAGGCTATATACAGGAAGTACCAGCTAATAACATGGCTATATACAGGGAGTACCAGGTAATAACATGGCTATATACAGGGAGTACCAGGTAATAACATGGCTATATACAGGAAGTACCAGCTAATAACATGGCTATATACAGGGAGTAACAGGTAATAACATGGCTATATACAGGGAGTACCAGGTAATAACATGGCTATATACAGGGAGTACCAGGTAATAACAAGGCTATATACAGGAAGTACCAGCTAATAACATGGCTATATACAGGGAGTACCAGGTAATAACATGGCTATATACAGGGAGTACCAGGTAATAACATGGCTATATACAGGAAGTACCAGCTAATAACATGGCTATATACAGGAAGTACCAGTACTGAGTATAGCCATGTTACTTTAACTCATTATTGTTATTCACTGTATATTTAATCTTCATATCACTGTTTAATGTATTTTGATGTTAACTCCGCGTTGTTGGAAAAGGACCCGTAAGTAAGAATCTTCTTGTCAGTCTTCTTCTGTTGTTTACAAAAGCATGTGCCAAATAAAATTTGATTTAGATTTGCTATGTCCACATTCTCTAGCCAGCTGGGTTCACTCAGACGTTGCCTGTGTTGGAACATTGTGTGTCTGTAGTAACAGGAAAAGCATATGAATGTATATCCTACATCAACACTAATGATCTTTTGAGAAACCACAAAAGTTTTATCTAAAAAAAAAGATAGAAGAACATTTCAAGACATTCTGATTATCACTCTCTTTTTCTCAAACACCACATCCTGTGGGCTTCCTTAATGTCCCAGTGCTGTTTCGTGTGTAGCCAACAGATGGCATCCTTTTCAGACTTATACATGTGTGTTCTGCTCCGAGCTACAGACCGGTCTGTGTCTGTGCTCGGAGGGGACAGTCACAACACACTGAAAACACTGCAGTCAAGAGTCACAGACAGGAGTAGCATGACTTACTACAGCAATAAGACCAGCTATTTACTTTGATATCATATAAGGTAAGAACATCGAGTACTTTGTTATAGCTTACCTAGTGTAGTTGTTACATAGTTCTGACAGGGAAACTTCAAGCTGTACTGTTGTTACAGCCCTTATTGATACATGGGTGGAGAACATTTGTTCAACTCTTAAAGGCAACTTGAAAATCATTCATTATTCTTTCAAACGTCATGATTATAGTTTGACACGTTCAATCTTCCGTAATTTCTGTAAAACTACTTTTTTTGCTTTTGAATATCCAGGTTTGATCCTTGTTAATGCTGTTAATTTGGCATTCAAATTCAGGCTTTGTGTTGTAATTTGCCTGATACTGAAGCCCTGTTATACCAACAGTGGCATTTCGATTCAGGCTTAGTATTGCTAGGCTCCTTGACTAAAATGTTGTGAAAGAAAGGCAGACTGGGACACTATTCCTTATGTAGTGCACTACTTTTGACCAGGACCCATAGAGAGACCCATAGAGACCCATAGGGAGACCCATAGAGAGACCCATAGGGAGACCCATAGGGAGACCCATAGGGAGACCCATAGGGAGACCCATAGAGAGACCCATAGAGAGACCCATAGAGAGACCCATAGGGAGACCCATAGAGAGACCCATAGAGAGACCCATAGAGAGACCCATAGAGAGACCCATAGGGAGACCCATAGGGAGACCCATAGAGAGACCCATAGAGAGACCCATAGGGAGACCCATAGAGAGACCCATAGAGAGACCCATAGGGAGACCCATAGAGAGACCCATAGGGAGACCCATAGAGAGACCCATAGAGAGACCCATAGAGAGACCCATAGGGAGACCCATAGAGAGACCCATAGGGAGACCCATAGAGAGACCCATAGAGAGACCCATAGAGAGACCCATAGGGAGACCCATAGGGAGACCCATAGGGAGACCCATAGAGAGACCCATAGAGAGACCCATAGAGAGACCCATAGAGAGACCCACAGAGAGACCCACAGAGAGACCCACAGAGAGACCCACAGAGAGACCCACAGAGAGACCCACAGAGAGACCCACAGAGAGACCCACAGAGAGACCCACAGAGAGACCCACAGAGAGACCCACAGAGAGACCCACAGGGAGACCACAGGGAGACCCACAGGGAGACCCATAGAGAGACCCATAGGGAGACCCATAGGGAGACCCATAGGGAGACCCATAGGGAGACCCATAGGGAGACCCATAGAGAGACCCATAGAGAGACCCATAGGGAGACCCATAGGGAGACCCTAGAGAGACCCATAGGGAGACCCATAGGGAGACCCATAGGGAGACCCATAGGGAGACCCATAGAGAGACCCATAGGGAGACCCATAGGGAGACCCATAGGGAGACCCATAGGGAGACCCATAGGGAGGCCCATAGGGAGACCCATAGGGAGACCCATAGGGAGACCCATAGGGAGACCCATAGGGAGACCCATAGAGAGACCCATAGAGAGACCCATAGAGAGACCCATAGGGAGACCCATAGAGAGACCCACAGAGAGACCCACAGGGAGACCCATAGAGAGACCCATAGGGAGACCCATAGGGAGACCCTAGAGAGACCCATAGGGAGACCCATAGGGAGACCCATAGGGAGACCCATAGGGAGGCCCATAGGGAGGCCCATAGGGAGACCCATAGGGAGACCCATAGGGAGACCCATAGGGAGACCCATAGGGAGACCCATAGAGAGACCCATAGAGAGACCCATAGAGAGACCCATAGGGAGACCCATAGAGAGACCCACAGAGAGACCCACAGGGAGACCCATCATGCCCATTGGCCTGTAGTGTGATCATTTCCTGGCTCTGCCTCAGAAGGATCCTATCCTGGCTTATGGAACACATGGAGTCGCACTTCCTTTTCGTTTGAGCTGGAATGTAGTGCAGCAAGCTGGGACATGTGGGTAGAGATGTCAGTCCTCATCTCACAATCGCTCGTCAGTGCGTTGCTGCGCTGCTCTCATTCTCTCGTTGTGTCACTCAGACTGAAGACAGAGTTACGTGTTTATCGTTTACGAGGACGTATCCACCCTCAATGAGGACATTTGGGCATGGCTGTTTTCAAGCAACAGAAAGTAGAGGACTTCTATGAGATTGGTGAAGAGCTGGGGAGGTGAGTGTGTTACTGTTTCTCCTGAACTGTTATTACTGTTTTATGAGCTCTTATAGGCCTGTTATGTAGCTCTATGCTCTGTGTTGTGTATGTAGATTATAATGTATTATAGGCTGTATGTCATTATTATGAGCTGTTATATACATCTTATTTAGCTCTAAGATCAGTGTTTGTGTATTTAGTCTTTATTAGGACTCCTTCTTAGTGTTAATCCCAGTCCCACATGTTGACTGGCCAGCCTGATCCTGGGGTGTGCTGTAAACGAGGACTGCAGAGAAATGCAAACAGCTGGCTTGTTGATGTGTATAGGACAGGAGCTAGTTACAGTTTACAGCAAGAGTTTAATATAGGATATGATACTGTAATGTAGATCAACGAAGGACAGGATAATGGAGTTAAAGTAGGATAGGATACTGTAATGTAGATCAACGAAGGACAGGATTATGGCGTTAAATGTAGGATAGGATACTGTAATGGAGATAAAGTAGGACAGGATAATGGAGATAAACATACTATATGATAATGGAGATAGCCATAGGACAGGATAATGGAGTTAAAGTAGGATGGGATACTGTAATGGAGATAAACGAAGGACAGGATATTGGTGTTAAATGTAGGATAGGATACTGTAATGGAGATAAAGTAGGACAGGATAATGGAGATAAACATACTATATGATAATGGAGATAGCCATAGGACAGGATAATGGAGTTAAAGTAGGATAGGATACTGTAATGGAGATAAACGAAGGACAGGATATTGGTGTTAAATGTAGGATAGGATACTGTAATGGAGATAAAGTAGGACAGGATAATGGAGATAAACATACTATATGATAATGGAGATAGCCATAGGACAGGATAATGGAGTTAAAGTAGGATAGGATACTGTAATGGAGATAAAGTAGGACAGGATAATGGAGATAAACATACTATATGATAATGGAGATAGCCATAGGACAGGATAATGGAGTTAAAGTAGGATAGGATACTGTAATGGAGATAAACGAAGGACAGGATAATGGAGATAAACATACTATATGATAATGGAGATAGCCATAGGACAGGATAATGGAGTTAAAGTAGGATAGGATACTGTAATGGAGATAAACGAAGGACAGGATATTGGTGTTAAATGTAGGATAGGATACTGTAATGGAGATAAAGTAGGACAGGATAATGGAGATAAAGTAGGACAGGATAATGGAGATAAACATACTATATGATAATGGAGTTAAAGTAGGATAGGATACTGTAGTGAGATACACATAGGACAGGATAATGGAGATAAACGTAGGACATGATAATGGAGATAACCATAGGACAGGATAATGGAGATATCCATAGGGCAGGATAATGGAGTAAATATAGGATATGATACTGTAATGGAGATACACATAGGACAGGATAATGGAGATAAACGTAGGACATGATAATGGAGATAACCATAGGACAGGATAATGGAGATAAACATACTATACAATAATGGAGATAACTGTATGACAGGATAATGGAGATAAACATAATATATGATAATGGAACATAATAATTAAGGTGATTTCCCAAACTGTTTATTACCACGTTATTCAACTTCCTGTCTATTTTCAGCCAATGTGGAAATGAACCTGTAGAAAGCCAGTCTCTGGTTCAAAACAGTCCCCTCAACGGGCCCTATAGACTATCCTCCCAGTAAGGAACTGCTGTTGTAGAGTACATCGAGGGGAAATCCTTCTAAGGAAGTATACAATAATTCAAAAGAGGTTAGGAATGTGTTCAGCAGGAAGTTCATTAAGTCACGTGTGGGACGGACGGACAGTATTGGAGGGTTCCATGAGAAGGTAGCCAACAGCACTTCTAAAACAGCCAACAGGACTTGAAATATGATCTGTGGTCTACCACACTATAGTAACTTCCTGTTCTGGTATTTTCTGTGACCTGCTAGGATTTGACTTTGTTCTCTTTAACACTGGGTTCAGTTCAGATGGCTCTTGCACTCTATTTGAACGCTGGTTATTGGAACATTCAGCTGTTACTGGGGAGATGGCTTTATTGTGTTCAATAGGGACTGGTTAGGACACACAAGACTTCACGAGTGGTTAGATTTGCATGTGTATGTGTTGAACCCTAGACACAAGGACAGCAACAAGACTGGGTTGGGAAGCCTCAGACAACTGAAATGAAAGAGGAAGAACTGTGTGTGTGTGTGGTGTGTGTGTGTGTGTGGTGTGTGTGTGTGTGTGTGTGTGTGTGTGTGTGTGTCACGGAAGTGTGTGTGAGTTTCCTCAACACCTCAGCAGCTGCTGTGTCAGTCATTCGAGAGAGAGAGAGGAGGAGAGAGAGGGAGGAGAGAGAGAGAGGGAGGAAAGAGAGAGAGAGGGAGGAAAGAGAGAGAGGGGGAGAGGGGGGAAAGAGAGAGAGGAGAGAGGGAGACGGTCAGAGAGAGAGATCATAGGGTGGAGAGATTAGAGAGAAAGAAAGATAGAGAGAGAGACCGATCAGACGGAGACAGATCACTTGCTTTGGCGATGTTAACATATGTTTCCCATGCCAATAAAGCCCTTGACTTGAATTGAGAGAATAGTTCCAACTTGAGCAGCAGCTGCTGAAAAAAATGAGCTCCTACAAATATTGAAATGAACATGGTTTTTAGAGTGAAGTACATTGGAAAAAAACAAAAGAAAACTGAAAGACTGAATGTGAGACAAAACAAGCAACAAATGAAGAAGATCGGCCTATAAGATTGTGCAGTTAGTTTAGCTAGCTAGATTGTTAAGCAGTTGCTAGAGACTCTCCTAAAAGAAGATAGCTAGCTAACCAAACACCAGCTAGTTAACAACACAATAGAAAGACAACGGACATCAAAGTAAAGCAGTTCTCTAAAGACTCTAATACAAGAAACAACGCTGTTTTGTAAAAGATTCTATTCTATTCTATTCTATGCTTCTATTGCAACATTGAAGCCAACATCCCTTGAGTTGCTATGGAAATTGTTTACCCACCAGACATCCAGACGGAGAAAGCTAAGAAAAGTTTCATAGGTTTGTTGATGGGACAGAACCATGAATGCCCATTTTGCAGATCTTACCAGTTACAAAAACAAGAGCACATTTCATATTTAATACCAAACGAGGGCACATATGAAAAAGGGTTATTTGCAACCATTTCCCTTTCTCAAAGAGAGAGAGGCATCAGCCAAGGATGTCAAATCAGCTAATTTTGAAGAAGCTGACCAGAGCAACATGAATCAAACAGTCAACTTCTACTACTCCGAGGTCGAACACGGTCCTTCAGAGAAGTACACCAGATGATGCAGTCCACACCATGTGTCATTCAGATCATCAGCCTACATGTGCTGAGCTAACCTCTGGCAAAACACACCTAGAACCATCAGAGATTGGAGAGGTGCGCCAACTACTGTATATAATATGCAGACTACTGGATGAGACAGACCCTTTAATTCACACAACATATAAGACAAACACTAAATACCTTTTTGAATCCACATATTACATTTACAGAAAAAGGATCCCAACATTTCAAAGATCGCTGTCTGCATGGCACTCAAGGGTACAGAAAGCACCTCCTTCCTTAAACAGCTAGGCTGTCCACTACAGCTGAAACAGAGCAGTACCTAGCCAACTGCTTTGCCCTAGTCTCACTACAGCTGAAACAGAGCAGTACCTAGCCAACTGCTTTGCCCTAGTCCCACGACAGCTGAAACAGAGCTGTACCTAGCCAACTGCTTTGCCCTAGTCTCACTACAGATGAAACAGAGCAGTACCTAGCCAACTGCTTTGCCCTAGTCTCACTACAGATGAAACAGAGCAGTACCTAGCCAACTGCTTTGCCCTAGTCCCACGACAGCTGAAACAGAGCAGTACCTAGCCAACTGCTTTGCCCTAGTCCCACGACAGATAAAACAGAGCAGTACCTAGCCAACTGCTTTGCCCTAGTCCCACGACAGCTGAAACAGAGCAGTACCTAGCCAACTGCTTTGCCCTAGTCCCACGACAGATAAAACAGAGCAGTACCTAGCCAACTGCTTTGTCCTAGTCCCACGACAGATAAAACAGAGCAGTACCTAGTCAACTGCTTTGCCCTAGTCTCACTACAGATGAAACAGAGCAGTACCTAGCCAACTGCTTTGCCCTAGTCTCACTACAGCTGAAACAGAGCAGTACCTAGCCAACTGCTTTGCCCTAGTCCCACGACAGCTGAAACAGAGCAGTACCTAGCCAACTGCTTTGCCCTAGTCTCACTACAGATGAAACAGAGCAGTACCTAGCCAACTGCTTTGCCCTAGTCTCACTACAGATGAAACAGAGCAGTACCTAGCCAACTGCTTTGCCCTAGTCCCACGACAGCTGAAACAGAGCAGTACCTAGCCAACTGCTTTGCCCTAGTCCCACGACAGATAAAACAGAGCAGTACCTAGCCAACTGCTTTGCCCTAGTCCCACGACAGATAAAACAGAGCAGTACCTAGCCAACTGCTTTGCCCTAGTCCCACGACAGCTGAAACAGAGCAGTACCTAGCCAACTGCTTTGCCCTAGTCCCACGACAGATAAAACAGAGCAGTACCTAGCCAACTGCTTTGCCCTAGTCCCACGACAGATGAAACAGAGCAGTACCTAGTCAACTGCTTTGCCCTAGTCCCACGACAGCTGAAACAGAGCAGTACCTAGCCAACTGCTTTGCCCTAGTTTCTGTCAGGCTACACTACAAGCCTGTGTACGTGGTCGAGACTACCGAATAACGGCGCCACCAGCTTACACCCGTGGATGTCCAAGCGTGCCACGACGGGCTGGTACTTAAGCAGCTTCCAGGGAAAGGCCTGCTCCATGTAGCCGTCCAATGAGCACCTCCCCCTGGCCTCCCCCCATCAACAACAATATCTTGTGTATTTGACTCACAGAATAACACATCATCATCAACATCACACCAGCTTCCCCTTACACAACAATGTGCATGTGTGCTGTTGTTGGTGAATTCAAAGGGCTTTATTGGCAATGGGAACATATGTTATGGCTCTCTCTTTATACCAATCTAAATGTAAAGGGCTTTATTGGCATTGGGAACATATGTTATGGCTCTCTCTTTATACCAATCTAAATGTAAAGGGCTTTATTGGCAATGGGAACATATGTTATGGCTCTCTCTTTATACCAATCTAAATGTAAAGGGCTTTATTGGCAATGGGAACATATGTTATCGCTCTCTCTTTATACCAATCTAAATGTAAAGGGCTTTATTGGCAATGGGAACATATGTTATGGCTCTCTCTTTATACCAATCTAAATGTAAAGGGCTTTATTGGCATTGGGAACATATGTTATGGCTCTCTCTTTATACCAATCTAAATGTAAAGGGCTTTATTGGCAATGGGAACATATGTTATCGCTCTCTCTTTATACCAATCTAAATGTAAAGGGCTTTATTGGCAATGGGAACATATGTTATCGCTCTCTCTTTATACCAATCTAAATGTAAAGGGCTTTATTGGCAATGGGAACATATGTTATCGCTCTCTCTTTATACCAATCTAAATGTAAAGGGCTTTATTGGCAATGGAAACATATGTTATCGCTCTCTCTTTATACCAATCTAAATGTAAAGGGCTTTATTGGCAATGGGAACATATGTTATCGCTCTCTCTTTAAACCAATCTAAATGTAAAGGGCTTTATTGGCATTGGGAACATATGTTATGGCTCTCTCTTTATACCAATCTAAATGTAAAGGGCTTTATTGGCAATGGGAACATATGTTATGGCTCTCTCTTTATACCAATCTAAATGTAAAGGGCTTTATTGGCATTGGGAACATATGTTATCGCTCTCTCTTTATACCAATCTAAATGTAAAGGGCTTTATTGGCAATGGAAACATATGTTATCGCTCTCTCTTTATACCAATCTAAATGTAAAGGGCTTTATTGGCAATGGGAACATATGTTATCGCTCTCTCTTTATACCAATCTAAATGTAAAGGGCTTTATTGGCAATGGGAACATATGTTATGGCTCTCTCTTTATACCAATCTAAATGTAAAGGGCTTTATTGGCAATGGAAACATATGTTATCGCTCTCTCTTTATACCAATCTAAATGTAAAGGGCTTTATTGGCAATGGGAACATATGTTATGGCTCTCTCTTTATACCAATCTAAATGTAAAGGGCTTTATTGGCAATGGGAACATATGTTATCGCTCTCTCTTTATACCAATCTAAATGTAAAGGGCTTTATTGGCAATGGAAACATATGTTATCGCTCTCTCTTTATACCAATCTAAATGTAAAGGGCTTTATTGGCAATGGGAACATATGTTATCGCTCTCTCTTTATACCAATCTAAATGTAAAGGGCTTTATTGGCAATGGGAACATATGTTATCGCTCTCTCTTTAAACCAATCTAAATGTAAAGGGCTTTATTGGCATTGGGAACATATGTTATGGCTCTCTCTTTATACCAATCTAAATGTAAAGGGCTTTATTGGCAATGGAAACATATGTTATCGCTCTCTCTTTATACCAATCTAAATGTAAAGGGCTTTATTGGCAATGGGAACATATGTTATCGCTCTCTCTTTATACCAATCTAAATGTAAAGGGCTTTATTGGCAATGGGAACATATGTTATCGCTCTCTCTTTAAACCAATCTAAATGTAAAGGGCTTTATTGGCATTGGGAACATATGTTATGGCTCTCTCTTTATACCAATCTAAATGTAAAGGGCTTTATTGGCATTGGGAACATATGTTATGGCTCTCTCTTTATACCAATCTAAATGTAAAGGGCTTTATTGGCAATGGGAACATATGTTATGGCTCTCTCTTTATACCAATCTAAATGTAAAGGGCTTTATTGGCATTGGGAACATATGTTATGGCTCTCTCTTTATACCAATCTAAATGTAAAGGGCTTTATTGGCATTGGGAACATATGTTATGGCTCTCTCTTTATACCAATCTAAATGTAAAGGGCTTTATTGGCAATGGGAACATATGTTATGGCTCTCTCTTTATACCAATCTAAATGTAAAGGGCTTTATTGGCATTGGGAACATATGTTATGGCTCTCTCTTTATACCAATCTAAATGTAAAGGGCTTTATTGGCAATGGGAACATATGTTATGGCTCTCTCTTTATACCAATCTAAATGTAAAGGGCTTTATTGGCATTGGGAACATATGTTATGGCTCTCTCTTTATACCAATCTAAATGTAAAGGGCTTTATTGGCAATGGGAACATATGTTATGGCTCTCTCTTTATACCAATCTAAATGTAAAGGGCTTTATTGGCAATGGGAACATATGTTATCGCTCTCTCTTTATACCAATCTAAATGTAAAGGGCTTTATTGGCATTGGGAACATATGTTATGGCTCTCTCTTTATACCAATCTAAATGTAAAGGGCTTTATTGGCATTGGGAACATCCAGTGCATTTGGAAAGTATTCAGACCCCTTGACTTATTCCACATGTTGTTATGTTACAGCCTTATTCTAAAAATGTATTAAACCGTTTTTTTCCCCCTCATCAATTTACATACAATAACCCAGAATGACAAAGCAAAAACTGGTTTTTAGAAATGTTTGCAAATGTATTAAAAATACAAAAACTGAAATATCACAAGTATTCAGACCCTTTACTCTGTACTTTGTTGAAGCACCTTTGACAGCGATTACAGCCTTGAGTCTTCTTGGGTATGACGCTACAAACTTGGCACACCTGTATTTGGGGAGTTTCTCCCACTCTTCTCTGCAGATCCTCTCAAGCTCTGTCAGGTTGGATGGGGAGCGACACTGCACAGCTATTTTCAGGTCTCCAGAGATGTTCGATCGGGTTCAAGTCCAGGCTCTGGCTGGGCCACTCAAGAACATTCAGAGAGTTGTCCCGAAGCCACTCCTGCGTTGTCTTGGCTGTGTGCTTAGGGTCGTTGTCCTGTTGGAAGGTGAACCTTCACACCAGTCTGAGGTCCTGAGCGCTCTGGAGCAGGTTTTCATTAATGAGCTCTCTGTACTATGCTCCGTTCATCTTTTCCTAGACCCTGACTAGTCTCCCAGTCCCTGCCGCTGAAAAACATTCCCACAGAATGATGCTGCCACCACCATGCTTCACCGTGGGGATGGTGCCAGGTTTCCTCCAGATGGAATGCTTGGCATTCATGCCAAAGAGTTGAATCTTGGTTTCATCAGACCAGAGAATCTTGTTTCTCATGGTCTGAGAGTCTTTAGGTGCCTTTTGGCAAACTCCAAGCGGGCTGTCATGTGCCTTTTACTGAGGAGTGGCTTCCGTCTGGCCACTCTACCATAAAGGCCTGATTGATAGAGTGCTGCAAAGATGGTTGTCCTTCTGGAAGGTTCTACCATCTCCACAGAGGAACTCTGGAGCTCTGTCAGACTGACTATCGGGTTCTTGGTCGCCTCCCTGACCAAAGCCCTTCTCATCCGATTGCTCAGTTTGGCCGGGCGGCCAGCTCTAGGAAGAATCTTGATGGTTCCAAACATCTTCCATTTAAGAATGATGGAGGGTACTGTGTTCTTGGAGACCTTCAATGCTGCAGACTTTTTTTGGTGCCCTTCCCCAGATCTGTGTCTCGACACAATCCTGTCTCTAAGATCTACGGACAATTCCTTCCACCTCATGGCTTGGTTGTTGCTCTGTCAAATGTGGGACCTTATATAGTGGGACCTTATATAGTGGGACCTTATATAGTGGGACCTTATATAGTGGGACCTTATATAGTGGGACCTTATATAGTGGGACCTTATATAGTGGGACCTTATATAGTGGGACCTTATATATCCCAATTCATGTCCAATCAATTGAATCAATTGAATTTACCACAGGTAACATCTCAACGATGATGAATGTAAACGTAAATAAGGTATTTCTGTTTTTTAAAATGTCTATAAAACTGTTTTCGCATTATGTTTGTAGATTGATTAAGAAAAGAATTTAATCCATTTTTGAATAAGGCTGTTACGTAACAAAATGTGGAAAAAGTCAAGGGGTCTGAATACTTTCTGAATGCACTGTATGTGTACATACTATACAGAGACTGATACACTATACAGAGACTGATACACTATACAGAGACTGATACACTATACAGAGACTGAGACACTATACAGAGACTGATACGCTATACAGAGACTGATACGCTATACAGAGACTGATACGCTATACAGAGACTGATACGCTATACAGAGACTGATACACTATACAGAGACTGATACACTATACAGAGACTGATACACTATACAGAGACTGATACACTATACAGAGACTGATACACTATACAGAGACTGATACACTATACAGAGACTGATACACTATACAGAGACTGATACACTATACAGAGACTGATACAGATACACTATACAGAGACTGATACGCTATACAGAGACTGATATGCTATACAGAGACTGATACACTATACAGAGACTGATACACTATACAGAGACTGATACAGTTACACTATACAGAGACTGATACGCTATACAGAGACTGATACGCTATACAGAGACTGATACGCTATACAGAGACTGATACGCTATACAGAGACTGATACGCTATACAGAGACTGATACGCTATACAGAGACTGATACACTATACAGAGACTGATACAGTTACACTATACAGAGACTGATACACTATACAGAGACTGATACACTATACAGAGACTGATACACTATACAGAGACTGATACACTATACAGAGACTGATACACTATACAGAGACTGATACACTATACAGAGACTGATACACTATACAGAGACTGATACGCTATACAGAGACTGATACACTATACAGAGACTGATACACTATACAGAGACTGATACACTATACAGAGACTGATACACTATACAGAGACTGATACGCTATACAGAGACTGATACACTATACAGAGACTGATACAGTTACACTATACAGAGACTGATACACTATACAGAGACTGATACACTATACAGAGACTGATACGCTATACAGAGACTGATACGCTATACAGAGACTGATACGCTATACAGAGACTGATACACTATACAGAGACTGATACACTATACAGAGACTGATACACTATACAGAGACTGATACACTATACAGAGACTGATACACTATACAGAGACTGATACGCTATACAGAGACTGATACGCTATACAGAGACTGATACACTATACAGAGACTGATACACTATACAGAGACTGATACACTATACAGAGACTGATACACTATACAGAGACTGATACACTATACAGAGACTGATACACTATACAGAGACTGATACACTATACAGAGACTGATACACTATACAGAGACTGATACACTATACAGAGACTGATACACTATACAGAGACTGATACACTATACAGAGACTGATACAGTTACACTATACAGAGACTGATACACTATACAGAGACTGATACACTATACAGAGACTGATACAGTTACACTATACAGAGACTGATACACTATACAGAGACTGATACACTATACAGAGACTGATACACTATACAGAGACTGATACACTATACAGAGACTGATACAGTTACACTATACAGAGACTGATACACTATACAGAGACTGATACACTATACAGAGACCGATACACTATACAGAGACCGATACACTATACAGAGACTGAGACACTATACAGAGACTGATACACTATACAGAGACTGATACGCTATACAGAGACTGATACGCTATACAGAGACTGATACAGTTACACTATACAGAGACTGATACACTATACAGAGACTGATACACTATACAGAGACTGATACAGTTACACTATACAGAGACTGATACACTATACAGAGACTGATACACTATACAGAGACTGATACACTATACAGAGACTGATACACTATACAGAGACTGATACAGTTACACTATACAGAGACTGATACACTATACAGAGACTGATACACTATACAGAGACCGATACACTATACAGAGACTGAGACACTATACAGAGACTGATACACTATACAGAGACTGATACGCTATACAGAGACTGATACACTATACAGAGACTGATACAGTTACACTATACAGAGACTGATACACTATACAGAGACTGATACACTATACAGAGACTGATACAGTTCCGTCCTCCGTTACCGTCAACGTGAGGTAACACAGCATGTTGTCCAACGTGGAAGTACGGTGAGTTCTATGGTTTGACACTAGGGAATCTTAGCGTGTATCACTGTCAGGGGACAGGCTTATTATGAAGCAGTCAGGGACAAGGCTTATTATGAAGCAGTCAGGGACAAGGCTTATTATGAAGCAGTCAGGGACAAGGCTTATTATGAAGCAGTCAGGGACAAGGCTTATTATGAAGCAGTCAGGGACAAGGCTTATTATGAAGCAGTCAGGGAAAAGGCTTATTATGAAGCAGTCAGGGACAAGGCTTATTATGATGCAGTCAGGGACCAGGCTTATTATGACGCAGTCAGGGACCAGGCTTATTATGAAGCAGTCAGGGACAAGGCTTATTATGAAGCAGTCAGGGACAAGGCTTATTATGAAGCAGTCAGGGACAAGGCTTATTATGAAGCAGTCAGGGACCAGGCTTATTATGGAGCAGTCAGGGACAAGGCTTATTATGGAGCAGTCAGGGACAAGGCTTATTATGGAGCAGTCAGGGACCAGGCTTATTATGAAGCAGTCAGGGACCAGGCTTATTATGGAGCAGTCAGGGACCAGGGTTATTATGAAGCAGTCAGGGACCAGGCTTATTATGAAGCAGTCAGGGACCAGGCTTATTATGAAGCAGTCAGGGACCAGGCTTATTATGGAGCAGTCAGGGACCAGGCTTATTATGAAGCAGTCAGGGACAAGGCTTATTATGAAGCAGTCAGGGACAAGGCTTATTATGAAGCAGTCAGGGACAAGGCTTATTATGAAGCAGTCAGGGACAAGGCTTATTATGAAGCAGTCAGGGACCAGGCTTATTATGAAGCAGTCAGGGACCAGGCTTATTATGGAGCAGTCAGGGACCAGGCTTATTATGAAGCAGTCAGGGACCAGGCTTATTATGAAGCAGTCAGGGACCAGGCTTATTATGAAGCAGTCAGGGACCAGGCTTATTATGGAGCAGTCAGGGACCAGGCTTATTATGAAGCAGTCAGGGACCAGGCTTATTATGAAGCAGTCAGGGACCAGGCTTATTATGGAGCAGTCAGGGACCAGGCTTATTATGAAGCAGTCAGGGACAAGGCTTATTATGAAGCAGTCAGGGACCAGGCTTATTATGGAGCAGTCAGGGACCAGGCTTATTATGGAGCAGTCAGGGACCAGGCTTATTATGAAGCAGTCAGGGACCAGGCTTATTATGAAGCAGTCAGGGACCAGGCTTATTATGGAGCAGTCAGGGACCAGGCTTATTATGAAGCAGTCAGGGACCAGGCTTATTATGGAGCAGTCAGGGACCAGGCTTATTGTGGAGCAGTCAGGGATAAGGCTTATTATGAAGCAGTCAGGGACAAGGCTTATTATGGAGCAGTCAGGGACAAGGCTTATTATGAAGCAGTCAGGGACCAGGCTTATTATGGAGCAGTCAGGGACAAGGCTTATTATGAAGCAGTCAGGGACAAGGCCTATTATGAAGCAGTCAGGGACCAGGCTTATTATGAAGCAGTCAGGGACAAGGCTTATTATGAAGCAGTCAGGGACCAGGCTTATTATGAAGCAGTCAGGGACCAGGCTTATTATGGAGCAGTCAGGGACAAGGCTTATTATGGAGCAGTCAGGGACAAGGCTTATTATGAAGCAGTCAGGGACAAGGCTTATTATGAAGCAGTCAGGGACCAGGCTTATTATGAAGCAGTCAGGGACAAGGCTTATTATGGAGCAGTCAGGGACCAGGCTTATTATGGAGCAGTCAGGGACCAGGCTTATTATGAAGCAGTCAGGGACAAGGCTTATTATGAAGCAGTCAGGGACAAGGCTTATTATGAAGCAGTCAGGGACAAGGCTTATTATGAAGCAGTCAGGGACCAGGCTTATTATGAAGCAGTCAGGGACAAGGCTTATTATGAAGCAGTCAGGGACAAGGCTTATTATGAAGCAGTCAGGGACAAGGCTTATTATGAAGCAGTCAGGGACCAGGCTTATTATGGAGCAGTCAGGGACAAGGCTTATTATGGAGCAGTCAAGGACAAGGCTTATTATGGAGCAGTCAGGAACCAGGCTTATTATGGAGCAGTCAGGGACCAGGCTTATTATGAAGCAGTCAGGGACCAGGCTTATTATGAAGCAGTCAGGGACAAGGCTTATTATGAAGCAGTCAGGGACCAGGCTTATTATGAAGCAGTCAGGGACAAGGCTTATTATGGAGCAGTCAGGGACCAGGCTTATTATGGAGCAGTCAGGGACCAGGCTTATTATGAAGCAGTCAGGGACAAGGCTTATTATGGAGCAGTCAGGGACAAGGCTTATTATGAAGCAGTCAGGGACAAGGCTTATTATGAAGCAGTCAGGGACAAGGCTTATTATGAAGCAGTCAGGGACAAGGCTTATTATGAAGCAGTCAGGGACAAGGCTTATTATGGAGCAGTCAGGGACAAGGCTTATTATGAAGCAGTCAGGGACCAGGCTTATTATGGAGCAGTCAGGGACCAGGCTTATTATGAAGCAGTCAGGGACCAGGCTTATTATGGAGCAGTCAGGGACCAGGCTTATTATGAAGCAGTCAGGGACCAGGCTTATTATGAAGCAGTCAGGGACAAGGCTTATTATGGAGCAGTCAGGGACAAGGCTTATTATGAAGCAGTCAGGGACCAGGCTTAACCAGCTCTGACAGCATATCGTTGAAGTCCTTATCAGGCTGATAATATAAACAATAGCCTGTATTGAACTTGGTTGCAGATCACTAGAGAGCGTTTCTAAAGTGAGGAAAGACGGAGCTATATCTTGTGTAACATGGAAGTACATGGCGTGAGCAGGCCTAACATTACAGAGTTACAGAGTGACTGGCCATTATGGAGCAGGCCTAACATTACAGAGTTACAGAGTGACTGGCCATTATGGAGCAGGCCTAACATTACAGAGTTACAGAGTGACTGGCCATTATGGAGCAGGCCTAACATTACAGAGTTACAGAGGGACTGGCCATTATGGAGCAGGCCTAACATTACAGAGTTACAGAGTGACTGGCCATTATGGAGCAGGCCTAACATTACAGAGTTACAGAGTGACTGGCCATTATGGAGCAGGCCTAACATTACAGAGTTACAGAGGGACTGGCCATTATGGAGCAGGCCTAACATTACAGAGTTACAGAGTGACTGGCCATTATGGAGCAGGCCTAACATTACAGAGTTACAGAGTGACTGGCCATTATGGAGCAGGCCTAACATTACAGAGTTACAGAGGGACTGGCCATTATGGAGCAGGCCTAACATTACAGAGTTACAGAGTGACTGGCCATTATGGAGCAGGCATGATGCAAGCAGTAGAGGACACTGCAGCAAGCATTATGCAAGCAGGACAGGAGAGGACACTGCAGCAGGCATGATGCAAGCAGGAGAGGACACTGCAGCAGGCATGATGCAAGCAGGAGAGGACACTGCAGCAAGCATGATGCAAGCAGGACAGGACACTGCAGCAGGCATGATGCAAGCAGGACAGGACACTGCAGCAGGCATGATGCAAGCAGGACAGGACACTGCAGCAGGCATGATGCAAGCAGGACAGGACACTGCAGCAAGCATGATGCAAGCAGGACAGGACACTGCAGCAGACATGATGCAAGCAGGATAGGACACTGCAGCAAGCATGATGCAAGCAGGACAGGACACTGCAGCAGACATGATGCAAGCAGGACAGGACACTGCAGCAGGCATGATGCAAGCAGGACAGGACACTGCAGCAGGCATGATGCAAGCAGGACAGGACACTGCAGCAGGCATGATGCAAGCAGGACAGGACACTGCAGCAGGCATGATGCAAGCAGGACAGGACACTGCAGCAGGCATGATGCAAGCAGGACAGGAGTGGCATCAGCCAGGAGGACAGGAGTGGCATCAGCCAGCAGGATTAGTCAGCTTTGATAGCAGCCCGTCAGTGTCAGGGAGGTAACATTCTCAACGCAACAGAATACAGTGTCATCCTACCCTGACAGAGACGTCATACGTTGTATTTACCCTGTATTTAACTGGGTGACTAATCACTAGGGACCATGTTTAACCTCCTCTTTCACAGCTTTAATTCCATGAACATACCAGCTGTGTTAGGCCATGTGATGGGAAATTCAGTCTGTCCTTTATTGCTGCTGTGTTGTAACCCACCCTGTCAATGGGGACACGTTAACACATTCTACGTGAACCACAGTCTCTCGCTCTGATGCCCAGTAAGTAGGTCCATGTTAGGTAAACTGTTTATTTAACCTTTATTTTATTTAACACAGAGTCATATTGAGACCCAGGTCTCTTTTTGGAAATGAGCCCTGCAGTAAAAAAAATCTGAGACACAATCAGTCAATAGGAAGAAGCTGATCATTTCAAATCAACCCTCACTGAACGTAGCTACGCCGAGCCCTAGTTGTGGTAGCTGTGTCCTGGAACCGTTTACAACCACACATGCGAGAACAATACGTCTGTTGTAAGGAGCTTTGGGAAACACCTCTGTTGTGACCTCTTCTGGAGATATGGGAGTACGGGGGGGTAGTTCAGATATTTGGCAGAACATTTGATGGAGTGGGAGAATAGTTCTCTGGCTGTACTCTGCTCCCATCGGACACAAACCAAGCTTCGGACTTCCTCCCAAACTCTAAGGCTGTGTTATTTTATCGTCATAAGTAGTTAGCAGCCAAGCAGGGAAAGAGGTCATCTTTGTTTAAGGTGAAATCGTCCCCCTGAATGTCCCGTTGTGGTGCCCCATGGCTTACTGGGAGAGAGAGAGAGGCAGAAAGCTGCACTCTGCCAGAGACTTAGTTAGTTAGGTAAGATGGGGAAGTGGCTTGGCATGAAGCAGACTGGTACATGTTGCTACAGATCTGATCTGGTCACGTTGCTACAGATCTGATCTGGTCACGTTGCTACAGATCTGATCTGGTCACGTTGCTACAGATCTGATCTGGTCACGTTGCTACAGATCTGATCTGGTCACGTTGCTACAGATCTGATCTGGTCACGTTGCTACAGATCTGATCTGGTCACGTTGCTACAGATCTGACCCCGAGTTAGATTTCAACGATCTAGTTAACCCCCTAGCTGGTGCTGGTGTTAGACCCTGAGTTAGATTTCACCGATCTAGTTAACCCCCTAGTTGGTGCTGGTGTTAGACCCTGAGTTAGATTTCACCGATCTAGCTAACCCCCTAGTTGGTGCTGGTGTTAGACCCTGAGTTAGATTTCACCGATCTAGTTAACCCCCTAGTTGGTGCTGGTGTTAGACCCTGAGTTAGATTTCACCGATCTAGCTAACTCCCTAGCTGGTGCTGGTGTTAGACCCTGAGTTAGATTTCACCGATCTAGCTAACCCCCTAGTTGGTGCTGGTGTTAGACCCTGAGTTAGATTTCACCGATCTAGTTAACCCCCTAGCTGGTGCTGGTGTTAGACCCTGAGTTAGATTTCACCGATCTAGCTAACTCCCTAGCTGGTGCTGGTGTTAGACCCTGAGTTAGATTTCACCGATCTAGCTAACTCCCTAGCTGGTGCTGGTGTTAGACCCTGAGTTAGATTTCACCGATCTAGCTAACTCCCTAGCTGGTGCTGGTGTTAGACCCTGAGTTAGATTTCAACGATCTAGCTAACTCCCTAGCTGGTGCTGGTGTTAGACCCTGAGTTAGATTTCACCGATCTAGCTAACTCCCTAGCTGGTGCTGGTGTTAGACCCTGAGTTAGATTTCACCGATCTAGCTAACTCCCTAGCTGGTGACTGTTGTTCAACCGTCAGACTGTAACTGTTGTTCAACCGTTAGATTGTCACCGATCTAGCTCAACTCGCCTAGATTGGTGACTGGTGTTCAGACCGTCTGACTGTAACTGATGTTCAACCGATCTAGACTGTAACCGTTGTTCAACCGTCAGACTGGTGACTGGTGTTCAGACCCTGAGACTGTAACTGATGTTCAACCGATCTAGACTGTAACTGTTGTTCACCGTCAGACTGGTGACTGGTGTTCAGACCCTGAGACTGTAACTGATGTTCAACCGATCTAGACTGTAACTGTTGTTCAACCGTAGATTGGTAGCTGGTGTTCAGACCCTGAGACTGTAACTGATGTTCAACCGATCTAGACTGTAACCGCCGCTCAGCTGCAGACTGTAACTGTTGCATCTCACACTGTTGTTCAGTATTGTACCTGTTATTTAACCGTAGACTGCAACTGTCAGTTCAACCGAACAAACTGTAACTTATTGTTCAACTGACGGCCTAGGAACAGTAACTCGACCGTCAGACTGTAACTGTTGTTCAACCGTCAGACTGTAACTGTTGTTCAACCGTCAGACTGTAACTGTTGTTCAACCGTCAGACTGTAACTGTTGTTCAACCGTCAGACTGTAACTGTTGTTCAACCGTCAGACTGTAACTGTTGTTCAACCGTCAGACTGTAACTGTTGTTCAACCGTCAGACTGTAACTGTTGTTCAACCGTCAGACTGTAACTGTTGTTCAACCGTCAGACTGTAACTGTTGTTCAACCGTCAGACTGTAACTGTTGTTCAACCGTCAGACTGTAACTGTTGTTCAACCGTCAGACTGTAACTGTTGTTCAACCGTCAGACTGTAACTGTTGTTCAACCGTCAGACTGTAACTGTTGTTCAACCGTCAGACTGTAACTGTTGTTCAACCGTCAGACTGTAACTGTTGTTCAACCGTCAGACTGTAACTGTTGTTCAACCGTCAGACTGTAACTGTTGTTCAACCGTCAGACTGTAACTGTTGTTCAACCGTCAGACTGTAACTGTTGTTCAACCGTCAGACTGTAACTGTTGTTCAACCGTCAGACTAACTGTTGTTCAACCGTCAGACTGTAACTGTTGTTCAACCATCAGACTGTAACTGTTGTTCAACCATCAGACTGTAACTGTTGTTCAACCATCAGACTGTAACTGTTGTTCAACCGTCAGACTGTAACTGTTGTTCAACCGTCAGACTGTAACTGTTGTTCAACCATCAGACTGTAACTGTTGTTCAACCATCAGACTGTAACTGTTGTTCAACCATCAGACTGTAACTGTTGTTCAACCATCTCAGTCCCAAATTCCCCAAACATTCCCAGTCTATTGGATGAGGTCAGAGATCAGACTGTAACTGTTGTTCAACCATCAGACTGTAACTGTTGTTCAACCATCTCAGTCCCAAATTCCCCAAACATTCCCAGTCTATTGGATGAGGTCAGAGATTATATCATCCTCTGTGTGTTATGTTAGAGACTCATATTTTCAAATTTACATTTTTGTGTGCTCTCTGCATCCTTCGTCATCAATTTGATGATGTCATCCTCTTTGTGTGCTCTCTGCATCCTCAGTGGCCAGTTTGCCATCGTGAAGCGTTGCCGGGACAAGTGCTCGGGTCTGGAGTATGCTGCCAAGTTTGTGAAGAAGTGTCAGAGCCGGGCCAGCAGGAGGGGAGTCAGGAGGGAAGACATAGAGAGAGAGGTGGACATCCTACAGCTGATCACACATCCCAACATTGTAGCGCTGCATGATGTCTACGAGACCCGTACTGACGTGGTGCTCATACTGGAGCTGTGAGTGAAGAGGGACACGCACGCACACACACGCACGCACGCACGCACGCGCTCATACTGGAGCTGTGAGTGTAGAGGGACACGTACCCACACACACGCACGCACACACCCACACACACACACACACGTGCTCATACTGGAGCTGTGAGTGAAGAGGGACACGTACCCACACACACACGCACGCACGCACGCGCCCACACGCACGGCCACACGCACCCACACGCACGCACGCACACACCCACACACACACGTGCTCATACTGGAACTGTGAGTGAAGAGGGACACGCACCAAACGCACGCACCCACACACACACACACACACACACACACACACACGTGCTCATACTGGAGCTGTGAGTGAAGAGGGACACGTACCCACACACACACGCACGCACGTATGCGCCCACACGCACGGCCACACGCACACGCACGCACGCACACACACACAAGCATCCAGACAGTCTGGTTGCTGTTCAGCCATTACATCCCACTCCTTGTCACTCCTGTCATTGCCAAAAGGCCTTTGTCTTTGGTAATCTTCAAATATGAACATTGTATCATTAATGAGCTCGAGGATATAAGAGGATGTCATCCTGATTCGATAACCCTGACATATCCTAACACAATGTTTAAGCAAATTAGACAGAAAGTTTTCCTATCAAAGTTAATTCATACACGAGATTGTAAACATCCAACATTGGGCATTCTGACGTTATACATGTCATTGGAAACATCAACTTTGGGCATTCTGACGTTATACATGTCATTGGAAACATCAACATTGGGCGATGGAGAGAACAGAGGATTCCCCTTTATTGCATTTTTCCCAGCAGCCAATGTGATCACATCACACCAGAAGAGCCATTCATACATCCCACCAGTTTATTGTGAACGGTGTAGCTTATTTTATATCCAGCAAGGTGCTTGTTTCCTTAAATATAAACATATATATTTTTCAATTGCTCAAAATAAGTGACTATATTGCTACCTCTGGGACATGCACTGGTTCAAGAGCCGAGGAATAGAGGCCATCAGAGATGAGAGAGGCCAGTGGAGATGCCATCAGAGATGAGAGAGGCCAGTGGATATGCCATCACAGATGAGAGGCCAGTGGAGATGCCATCAGAGATGAGAGGCCAGTGGAGATGCCATCAGAGATGAGAGAGGCCAGTGGAGATGCCATCAGAGATGAGAGAGGCCAGTGGAGATGCCATCAGAGATGAGAGAGGCCAGTGGAGATGCCATCAGAGATGAGAGAGGCCAGTGGAGATGCCATCAGAGATGAGAGAGGCCAGTGGAGATGCCATCAGAGATGAGAGAGGCCAGTGGAGATGCCATCAGAGATGAGAGAGGCCAGTGGAGATGCCATCAGAGATGAGAGAGGCCAGTGGAGATGCCATCAGAGATGAGAGAGGCCAGTGGAGATGCCATCAGAGATGAGAGAGGCCAGTGGAGATGCCATCAGAGATGAGAGAGGCCAGTGGAGATGCCATCAGAGATGAGAGGCCAGTGGAGATGCCATCAGAGATGAGAGAGGCCAGTGGAGATGCCAGTGGAGATGCCATCAGAGATGAGAGAGGCCAGTGGAGATGCCATCAGAGATGAGAGAGGCCAGTGGAGATGCCATCAGAGATGAGAGGCGCCAGTGGATATGCCATCACAGATGAGAGAGGCAAGTGGAGATGCCAACAGAGATGAGGCCAGTGGAGATGCCATCAGAGATGAGAGAGGCCAGTGGAGATGCCATCAGAGATGAGAGAGGCCAGTGGAGATGCCATCAGAGATGAGAGAGGCCAGTGGAGATGCCATCAGAGATGAGAGAGGCCAGTGGAGATGCCATCAGAGATGAGAGAGGCCAGTGGAGATGCCATCAGAGATGAGAGAGGCCAGTGGAGATGCCATCAGAGATGAGAGAGGCCAGTGGAGATGCCATCAGAGATGAGAGAGGCCAGTGGAGATGCCATCAGAGATGAGAGAGGCCAGTGGAGATGCCATCAGAGATGAGAGAGGCCAGTGGAGATGCCATCAGAGATGAGAGAGGCCAGTGGAGATGCCATCAGAGATGAGAGAGGCCAGTGGAGATGCCATCAGAGATGAGAGGCCAGTGGAGATGCCATCAGAGATGAGAGAGGCCAGTGGAGATGCCATCTGAGATGAGAGGCCAGTGGAGATGCCATCAGAGAGGCCAGTGGAGACGCCATCAGAAGAATAGAGAGAGGCCAGTGGAGATGCCATCAGAAGAATAGAGAGAGGCCAGTGGAGATGCCATCAGAGAGGCCAGTGGAGACGCCATCAGAAGAATAGAGAGAGGCCAGTGGAGATGCCATCAGAGAGGCCAGTGGAGACGCCATCAGAAGAATAGAGAGAGGCCAGTGGAGATGCCATCAGAGAGGCCAGTGGAGACGCCATCAGAAGAATAGAGAGAGGCCGGTGGAGATGCCATCAGAGAGGCCAGTGGAGACGCCATCAGAAGAATAGAGAGAGGCCAGTGGAGATGCCATCAGAGAGGCCAGTGGAGATGCCATCAGAAGAATAGAGAGAGGCCAGTGGAGATGCCATCAGAGAGGCCAGTGGAGATGCCATCAGAAGAATAGAGAGAGGCCAGTGGAGATGCCATCAGAGAGGCCAGTGGAGATGCCATCAGAGAGGCCAGTGGAGATGCCATCAGAGAGGCCAGTGGAGATGCCATCAGAAGAATAGAGAGAGGCCAGTGGAGATGCCATCAGAGAGGCCAGTGGAGATGCCATCAGAGAGGCCAGTGGAGATGCCATCAGAAGAATAGAGAGAGGCCAGTGGAGATGCCATCAGAGAGGCCAGTGGAGATGCCATCAGAGAGGCCAGTGGAGATGCCATCAGAGAGGCCAGTGAAGATGCCATCAGAGAGGCCAGTGGAGATGCCATCAGAGATGAATTTAGCAAGAAAGGAACAGTGAAGACAGAGGAAATTAGAAGTTAATTCATAGGCTGTTAATCCAGCATTCGTTAGGACATAACCATCATCTCTAGTAATAAAATAGCTGTCTCTCTCTCTCGCTCCCCATATTCAAACGGTCCTTGTCAATTCATTTGATATGCTATTATTTTAGCATTATACTGTAGGCCTAATATAACGTTTCTTAAAGTACCCTGTCTGGACTCCATCTCGAGCAAGGACTGGATGTACAGTATGTAGACCATCTATTAGACTTATGTATCTCTAACACATGAGAGTCCAGACTGTGAGAGTCCAGCCTGTGAGAGAAGAGCAGACATTAGTGTGATAAAATCTAGAGAGGATGTTTTGTCCATGGTGTTATCAGCTGTCTAAATCAAAATGGTATTTGTCACATCCTTGGTAAACAACAGGTGTAGAGGAACAGTGAAATGCTTACAGGTCCTTCCCAACAATGCAGACAGAAAGAAAGCACCATGAGGAATAGCTACATTTTCCCCCAACATCCGACTCCTCATAACTTCAGACTCTATCGGTTAGTTAGGGGACTAATTCCCCTCGAGCTCAACATTTAAACGGACTGGAAAATAACGGTAAGTTTTGCGACCCTTCTAGCTAGCTGACCACCGATTTACATTGCAATTTATGTAAGTTAAGTTGTGAGAGTTTTTTTTTAAAGTAATATATTTACACATTTTGTGGGACACGCTGTATATTGTAAAATTTGACTGCGCGACAGACCACACAATTTAATATCCAACTTTTTACCTATGAAATATAGCTAACGAATTTCAGGCAAGTCTTTTTTTAAATATTTTTTTTTACTGGAAGGCTAGCGAACTATCTAGTAAACACTTCGGATACGAGGTCGGTGTCTCTTTATTTGAACAAAATGAAACTAATATATCTTGTAATTGAACAAAATAGTAAGGTGGCCAATAACTGGGGATCGTATGCCGATTATACGGGATGTATTCGTTTTTATTAACCGTTTATCAAAATGCAGATAGTCCTGTTAGCTATTTGGTTAAATATTTAACTAACTATTTAGCAGTGTTTATGGCTTGAGCCTAGAAGCTGTTGAGGGTCCTGTTGCTGCATCGATTGTTCTTGCCGTGCGGTAGCAGAGAGACGGGTGGCTGGAGTCTTTGACCATCTTTAGGGCCTTCCTCTGACACCGCCTGGTATAGAGGTCCTGGATGGCAGGAAGCTCCGGTGATGTACTGGCCCGTACGCACTACCTTCTAGCGCCTTGCGGTCGGATGCCTAGTAGTTGCCAGTTGTGATGCAGCCAGTCAAGATGCTCTCAATGATGTTTAAGTTTAAAACGGGTGAGTGATGGCGTGAGGTGCGCACATATCATTCAATATTATCTCCATTTTACTGCTTAAACTGCAATAAAATAAACACTGACCTAATATCTACATACCAGAGAAGTAAACAAAATGGACCAATTTAGCTAGTAGCTTTTTCATAAAGAAAAATAGCCGTGGAGCAACAATCAGCCCCAAATAAATCAGAGCGCCGAACACCAAGCTCATTGATCTACAATGTTTGAGCAGGAGACAACATTTTTTAAAGCGGCAATCACGAAAGCTGTTGCAGCGGAGCTGAACAAGTCAATCCAAAAGGCTCAATGCATCTTTATCTAAACTCAAAATTGCTGTGAAAGCCCAGGGAGTACCGGTTACATACTTGGAAATGTCAGCAACTGACATGCACGCTCGGGTTACTGAGCTGGAGAAGAGCTGATTACAAGAGAGAGAGAGTGGACCTACCGCAGGCTACCACCTCCACTGCTAACCTGTCGATGGAGATCCCGAGGAACAGGGTGCTGCCAGAGTCACCTGAGCTTGACAGGGTCCATCGGACTTTCCAACATAAACCGGCGCAAGACCAAGGGCACTGCTGGTGAGATCAATAGTCCGTGAAGGAGCGTCCTCCGCGCAGAGAAACGCTCGAGCTCCAAAGGCATCACATCCGGCTGATATCAATCAACAACAATCCCATGACATCAAGATTGAATTGTACAACATGGGGTTGAGATTCGTGCTGCAACGTCTTCCGTAACGGAGAGGAGTTCACATTTAACGCAGCAAAAGACCTGTAAAAGCACGACAATTCAAAAAAAATACTTCCCACACTGTAAGCACAGGAAGGTCGAGGAGTCTTGAATATATAACTGACATTAACATATTCATAGGAATGTAGCCAGGTATGACTTTACTAAGGACAATATGGTAATACTAGGCTTGTTCTTTTTCTAAAATCTTATTAAAACAAACGGTTCCTGATTTCACTCTCTAATAATAACCAGAATACTTGTATTTTATTTCAAACAACACCGTTCGAAATTCAACTGGAAAAAAACGAGGTGGAATTATTTATTCCTCATAAATCAAACACATAACTTTACTTTGAGCCGATGAACTTCAAGAGGGAAAAATATGAAGCGACGAACTCTGACTTCCCTGGACACGTGAACGTTGTCCACATAATGAAATGAACCATGACATTTAAAAACAGAGAAGAATGAAGAATGATAGGCGTACATGTCATTATTTTCTGGTTTTCGATTGTCTGGGGTCCTATTTCTGTTGCTACTGACAACGATTCAAGTGATCCTGCATTTTTGGTTGAAGCGCTTGTAAAGGAAGCATTTCACGATCAGATGTTGTACCTGTTGTATTGTACCTGTTGTATTGTACCTGTTGTATTCGGTGCATGTGACAAATAACATTTGATTAGATTTTTGTATTTGGTTTAATTTTATTGATGTATTTTCTATCTCCTATCCCAGAATGGCTATCTATAATCCTTTTTGGGAGGAGAACCTTTTAGGTTCAACAATACTTAAAAAAAAAAAAAAAAAAAAGGGAATTAATGAATCTGGTTTAAAACTTTAAAATAAGACAACTTTTAATCCATTTCCATATTGAAATAAGTTTGGTAGATATAGGAGTGGTTTTGTTTACTCAGGAATTGCATCATAGGGCAGGGGGGAGGAAGGTAGAGGGGGAACAATGGGTATATGAGGGTATTGTGGGAAAATGTTGTCTCCTGTTTACGTTTTGAAATATTAATGGCACCAACCTCATCTAAAGTACATGTTGTCAGCATTGCATATTACCAACTTCTTCCTATGTCTTGTCAATTCTCCTTCCTCCTATGTAGGAATGATAATCTTTGACCTATTTAGATTTATGGCCGGTAGACATAATACTTTTTCAGAATTTAACATATTTTCATGGCATGTGAAGTGTATGGCATGTCACATTTAAAAGGAAACAAATAATACAAGAAATGAAAATGTGACAGTCCTGTTGCAAGAAACTCATTTCACGGGACAAGACATGGAACTAACTAAAAAAGGGATAAAGAAATATATTTAACATCTTACTCACCCAAAGCAAGGAGAGTGACAGTGCAGTTCAAGAATACTATTAAGCACAAGAAATACTATAGCAGGGAAATATCATGTATTAGTTATAGAAGGCATGGTGACAGACAGCCTGTCAGGAAGTGTTATAGAAGGCATGGTGTGACAGACAGCCTGTCAGTAAGTGTTATAGAAGGCATGGTGTGACAGACAGCCTGTCAGTAAGTGTTATAGAAGGCATGGTGTGACAGACAGCCTGTCAGTAAGTGTTATAGAAGGCATGGTGACAGACAGCCTGTCAGTAAGTGTTATAGAAGGCATGGTGACAGACAGCCTGTCAGTAAGTGTTATAGAAGGCATGGTGACAGACAGCCTGTCAGTAAGTGTTATAGAGGGCATGGTGACAGACAGCCTGTCAGTAAGTGTTATAGAGGGCATGGTGACAGACAGCCTGTCAGTAAGTGTTATAGAAGGTATGGTGACAGACATCATGTCAGTAAGTGTTATAGAAGGCATGGTGACAGACAGCCTGTCAGTAAGTGTTATAGAAGGCATGGTGACAGACAGCCTGTCAGTAAGTGTTATAGAAGGCATGGTGACAGACAGCCTGTCAGTAAGTGTTATTGAAGGCATGGTGACAGACAGCCTGTCAGTAAGTGTTATAGAAGGCATGGTGACAGACAGCCTGTCAGTAAGTGTTATAGAAGGCATGGTGACAGACAGCCTGTCAGTAAGTGTTATTGAAGGCATGGTGACAGACAGCCTGTCAGTAAGTGTTATAGAAGGCATGGTGACAGACAGCCTGTCAGTAAGTGTTATAGAAGGCATGGTGACAGACAGCCTGTCAGTAAGTGTTATAGGAGGCATGGTGACAGACAGCCTGTCAGCCTTTCCCTAATAACCTGCAGCACAGGAGCTCTAAACGTGTGTGTTTGTGTTTCAGGGTGTCTGGAGGAGAGCTGTTTGACTTCTTGGCTCAGAAGGAGTCTCTGAGTGAAGAGGAAGCTACCCAGTTCATCAAACAGATCCTGAACGGAGTACAGTTCCTCCACGGCAAGAGGATAGCACACTTTGACCTCAAGGTACTTTACATGCTCATGCCGTTTTAGCGATATGAAACGTGTGTGGTGAAGTTGAGCTGTTGGTTGGAAATAGTTCCTCCAAGGATTGTGGTGAGCTGTCATCAGTGTCGTGTGTCACTAAATTAGGGCGGTACTACCACACAGACAGTCGTGAGTCATGACCGCAGTCGGTCGTGAGTCGTGACCGCAGTCGGTCGTGAGTCGTGACCGCAGTCGGTCGTGAGTCGTGACCGCAGTCGGTCGTGAGTCGTGACCGCAGTCGGTCGTGAGTCGTGACCGCAGTCGGTCGTGAGTCGTGACCGCAGTCGGTCGTGAACGTTGAGTCATGGTAATCTCCTACAATGTGCTCTGTACATGAATGGGGCTGATGCGTTGGTACTACACACCTCTTTAACAACCATCTGGTACTGGCCTGCTGCTCTATTGTCCCCCTAATCACTCTGACATCAATCTAAACAGTATCTTTTAAAACTCACTGTCAGGCTACATTTTTGGACCTCACTGTGATCGATCAACAGCAGGTTGAAACTGCGCAGAGAACCTGGTCGTTGTGGATCTTGATTCAAAGCCAAACATAACGAAATGGACAGCGCTTTCTAAGGTGATGATTCATTCAAAGCGTTTAAGATGTCGTATGGGTCTTCTGCATAGGCCCAAAAAGCCTGAATTAAAATTATGATTGTGCCGTTATACAATACAGGGCATTCGGAAAGTATTCAGACATTTTCCACATTTTGTTACGTTACAGCCCTCTAAAATATATATATTTTTATTTATCCCTCATCAATCTACACACAATACACCATCATGACAAAGCAAAAACAGTTTTTTTGCAAATATTTTACAAATAAAAACAGAAATACCTTATTTACATAAGTATTCAGACCCTTTGCTATGCAACTCTAAATTGAGCTCAGATGCATCCTGTTTCCATTGATCATCCTTGAAATGTTTCTACAACTTGATTGGAGTCCACCTGTGGTAAATTCAATTGATTGGATATGATTTGGAAAGGCACACACCTGTCTATATAAGGTCCCACAGTTGACAGTGCATGTCAGAGTAAAAACCAAGCCATGAGGTGGAAGGAATTGTCCGTAGAGCTCCGAGACAGGATTGTGTCGAGGCACAGATCTGGGGAAGGGTACCAAAACATTTCTGCAGCATTGAAGTTCACCAAGAACACAGTGGCCTCCATCATTCTTAAATGGAAGAAGTTTGGAACCACCAAGACTCTTCCTAGAGCTGGCCTCCCGGCCAAACTGAGCAATCGGGAGAAAAGGGCCTTGGTCAGGGAGGTAACCAAGAACCCGATGGTCACTTTGACAGAGCTCCAGAGTTCCTCTGTGGAGATGGGAGGACCTTCCAGAAGGACAACCATCTCTGCAGCAATCAGGCCTTTATGGTAGAGTGGACAGAAGGAAACCACTTCTCAGTAAAATGCACATGACAGCCCGCTTGGAGCACCTAAAGGACTCTCAGACCATGAGAAACAAGATTTAACTCTTTGGCCTGAATGCCAAGCATTACGTCTGGAGGAAACCTGGCACCATCCCTACGGTGAAGCTTGGTGGTGGCATCATCATGCTGTGGGGATGTTTTTCAGCAGCAGGGACTGGGAGACTAGTCAGGATCATAATGTATATACGCTATATATATATAAAAGCGGATGCCAGGAGAACGCTACCTGCCCCAATGAATAGTGCCAACTGTAAAGTTTGGTGGAGGTGGAATAATATTCTGGGGGTTTTCATGGTTTGGGCCCCTTAGTTCCAGTGAAGTAAAATCTTAACGCTTCAGCATACAATGACATTCTAGAAGATTCTGTGCTCCCAACTTTGTGGCAACAATTTGGGGAGGCCCTTTCCTGTTTCAGCCTGACAATGCCCCTGTGCACAAAGCAAGGTCCATACAGAAAGGGTTTGTCGAAATTGGTGTGGAAGAACTTGACTAGCCTGCACAGAGCCCTGACCTCAACCTCATCGAACACCAGGCCTAATGGTTTTCCAAATCTCTCAACAGTGCTATTTGTAGGGTTAATTTTAGAGAAACGTTGTGATTTTTCATTTTTTCCACTTCAGAAAGGGTGTTTCAGAAAGGGTGTTATTCTGAATGAACTGACCCTTTTTAAACATTTTTGCTACGTTTGATGAAAACTGTCCGTTTGCCATAGCTCTCATTGGCCTGTCAAAGGTGTCGGACTCGACGACAGTTGATATCCATTGGAGCGCTGCGATTGGTTGCCCAAAATTCTGGGGCAAGGCTTAGCGAAGGGTCAACTATAATCAGTCGTTGAACTCACTGTACCTCAGTTCACAATATAACCTTCTAACCTTCCTTTTAATGCGGACGCTAAGATGGACAATTATAATCAGGTAACTCAAAACACATCTCATGTTGCTTGACTAGTGATCCTGTTTATCAACAGGGGCTCTGTAGTACCTAATGTTCTGGTGACCCTGTTTATCAACAGGGCCTCTGTAGTACCTAATGTTCTGGTGATCCTGTTTATCAACAGGGGCTCTGTAGTACCTAATGTTCTGGTGACCCTGTTTATCAACAGGGGCTCTGTAGCACCTAATGTTCTGGTGATCCTGTTTATCAACAGGGGCTCTGTAGTACCTAATGTTCTGGTGACCCTGTTTATCAACAGGGGCTCTGTAGCACCTAATGTTCTGGTGATCCTGTTTATCAACAGGGGCTCTGTAGTACCTAATGTTCTGGTGATCCTGTTTATCAACAGGGGCTCTGTAGTACCTAATGTTCTGGTGATCCTGTTTATCAACAGGGGCTCTGTAGTACCTAATGTTCTGGTGATCCTGTTTATCAACAGGGGCTCTGTAGTACCTAATGTTCTGGTGATCCTGTTTATCAACAGGGGCTCTGTAGTACCTAATGTTCTGGTGATCCTGTTTATCAACAGGGGCTCTGTAGTACATAATGTTCTGGTGATCCACAGGGGCTCTGTAGTACCTAATGTTCTGGTGATCCTGTTTATCAACAGGGGCTCTGTAGCACCTAATGTTCTTGTTTTCAGCCTGAGAACATCATGCTGTTGGATAAGAACGTCGATCTACCACGCATCAAGATCATAGACTTTGGTCTGGCTCATAAGATGGACCAGGTCGGGACGGACTTTAAAAAGATCTTCGGAACACCTGAATTTGTGGGTAAGTATTTCAAGACATTGAGGAGGACTCCATGTATACCAGGCTTCATCTACATTTTATTGACTGATATTTAACAATAGACTATGTTGGAGAGAATGTGTAGTGTTGTGGCATTGTGTAGAGTTGTATCTTTGTGTAGTGTTGTCATTGTGTTGTGTCGTTGTGGAGTGTTGTGTCATTGTGTTGTCATTGTGTAGTGTATTGTGATAATGTGTATGTATTGTGTAGTGGGGAGACTGTAGTGTGTTGTGATAATGTGTATGTAATGTGTTGTGGAGAGACTGTAGTGTGTTGTGATAATGTGTATGTATTGTGATAATGTGTATGTATTGTGTAGTGGAGAGACTGTAGTGTGTTGTGATAATGTGTATGCATTGTGTAGTGGAGAGACTGTAGTGTGTTGTGATAATGTGTATGTATTGTGTAGTGGAGAGACTGTAGTGTGTTGTGATAATGTGTATGTATTGTGTAGTGGAGAGACTGTAGTGTGTTGTGATAATGTGTATGTATTGTGATAATGTGTATGTATTGTGTAGTGGAGAGACTGTAGTGTGTTGTGATAATGTGTAGTGGAGAGTGTGTAGTGTGTTGTGATAATGTGTATGTATTGTGTAGTGTTGTGATAATGTGTATGTATTGTGTAGTGGAGAGACTGTAGTGTGTTGTGATAATGTGTATGTATTGTGATAATGTGTATGTATTGTGTAGTGGAGAGACTGTAGTGTGTTGTGATAATGTGTAGTGGAGAGTGTGTAGTGTGTTGTGATAATGTGTATGTATTGTGTAGTGTTGTGATAATGTGTATGTATTGTGTAGTGGAGAGACTGTAGTGTGTTGTGATAACGTGTACGTATTGTGATAATGTGTATGTATTGTGTAGTGGAGAGAATGGAGTGTATTGTGATAATGTGGAGAGACTGTAGTGTGTTGTGATAATGTGTATGTATTGTGTAGTGGAGAAACTGTAGTGTGTTGTGATAATGTGTAGTGGAGAGACTGTAGTGTGTTGTGATAATGTGTATGTATTGTGTAGTGGAGAGACTGTAGTGTGTTGTGATAATGTGTATGTGTTGTGATAATGTGTATGTATTGTGTAGTGGAGAGACTGTAGTGTTGTGATAATGTGTATCTATTGTGATAATGTTTATGTGTTGTGATAATGTATTGTGTAGTGGAGAGACTGTAGTGTGTTGTGATAATGTGTATGTATTGTGTAGTGGAGAGACTGTAGTGTATTGTGATAATGTGTATGTATTGTGATAATGTGTATGTATTGTGTAGTGGAGAGACTGTAGTGTATTGTGATAATGTGTATGTGTTGTGATAATGTGTATGTATTGTGTAGTGGAGAGACTGTAGTGTGTTGTGATAATGTGTATGTATTGTGATAATGTGTATGTATTTTGTAGTGGAGAGACTGTAGTGTTGTGATAATGTATGTGTTGTGATAATGTGTATGTATTGTGTAGTGGAGAGACTGTAGTGTTGTGATAATGTGTATGTATTGTGTAGTGGAGAGACTGTGTAGTGGAATGTGTATGTATTGTGATAATGTGTATGTATTGTGTAGTGGAGAGACTGTAGTGTTGTGATAATGTGTATGTATTGTGTAGTGGAGAGACTGTAGTGTGTTGTGATAATGTGTATGTATTGTGATAATGTGTATGTATTGTGTAGTGGAGAGACTGTAGTGTGTTGTGATAATGTGTATGTATTGTGTAGTGGAGAGACTGTAGTGTGTTGTGATAATGTGTATGTATTGTGATAATGTGTATGTATTGTGATAATGTGTATGTATTGTGTAGTGGAGAGACTGTAGTGTATTGTGATAATGTGTATGTGTTGTGTAGTGGAGAGACTGTAGTGTGTTGTGATAATGTGTATGTATTGTGATAATGTCGATGTATTGTGATAATGTAGTGTTGTGATAATGTGTATGTATTGTGTAGTGGAGAGACTGTAGTGTATTGTGATAATGTGTATGTATTGTGATAATGTGTATGTATTGTGTAGTGGAGAGACTGTAGTGTTGTGATAATGTGTATGTATTGTGATAATGTAGTGTTGTGATAATGTGTATGTATTGTGATAATGTAGTGTTGTGATAATGTGTATGTATTGTGTAGTGGAGAGACTGTAGTGTATTGTGATAATGTGTATGTATTGTGATAATGTGTATGTGTTGTGTAGTGGAGAGACTGCAGTGTTGTGATAATGTGTATGTATTGTGATAATGTAGTGTTGTGATAATGTATTTCCAGCTCCAGAAGTCGTCAACTACGAGCCTCTGGGTTTAGAAGCAGACATGTGGTAAGAGCTGATAACTACCTCATTGGTTTAATTTACACAACATGCTTTCACAGATGCACACACATAGAGACTTACCTAGGCAAGTCATCTAAGAACACATTCTTATTTACAATGACGGCCTAGGAACAGTGGGTTAACTGCCTTGTTCAGGGGGCAGAACGACAGATTTGTACCTTGTCAGCTCGGGGATTCAATCTTGCAACCTTTCGGTTACTAGTCCAACGCTCTAACCACTAGGCTACCTGTCGCCCCACTGTGAGACACACATAGATACACACATAGATATACACACACACACACACACACACACACACACACACACACACACACACACACACACACACACACACACACACACACACACACACACACACACACACTACCAGTCAAAAGTTTGGACACACCTACTCATTTAAGGGGATTTCTTTTATTTTTACTATTTTGTAGAATAATAGTAAAGACATCAAAACGATGAAATAACACATATGGAATCATGTAGTAACCAAAAAAGTGTTAAACAAGTCAAAATATATTTGAGATTATTCAAAGTAGCCACCCTGTGCCATGATGACAGCTTTGCACACTTGGCATTCTCTCAACCAGCTTCAACTGGAATGCTTTTCCAACAGTCTTGAAGGAGTATGCTGAACACTTGTTGGCTGCTTTTCCTTCCCTCTGCGGTCCAACTCATCCCAAACCATCTCAATTGGGTTGAGGTCGGGTGATTGTGGAGACCAGGTCATCTGATGCAGCACTCCATCACTCTCCTTCTTGGTCAAATAGCTCTTACACAGCCTGGAGGTGTGTTGGGTCATTGTCCTGTTGAAAAACAAATGATAGTCCCACTAAGCCCAAACTAGATGGAATGGTGTATCGCTGGAGAATGCTGTGGTAGCCATGCTGGTTAAGTGTGCCTTGAACTCTAAACAAATCACCCCCACACTATCACACCTCCTCCTCCATGCTTCACGGTGGGAACCACACATGCAGAGATCATCCATTCACCTACTCTGCATCTCACAAAGACACGGCGGTTGGAACAAAAAATCTCAAAGTTGACTCATCAGACCAACGGGCAGATTTCCACCGGTCTAATGTGTCCATAGCTCGTGTTTCTTGGCCCAAGCAAGTCTCTTCTTATTATTGGTGTCCTTTAGTAGTGGTTTCTTTGCAGCAATTCAACCATGAAGGCCTGATTCACACATTCTCCTCTGAACAGTTGATGTTGAGATGTGTCTGTTACTTGAACTTTGTGAAGCATTTATTTGGGCTGCAATCTGAGGCTGGTAACTAATGAACTTATCCTCTGCAGCAGAGGTAACTCTGGGCCTTCCTTTCCTGTGGCGGTCCTCATGAGAGACAGTTTCATCATAGCGCTAGATGGTTTTTGCGACTGAACTTGAAGAAACTTTCTAAGTTCTTGACATTTTCCGGATTGACTGACCTAATAATGGACTGTAGTTTGTCTTTGCTTATTTGAGCTGTTCTTGCAATAACATAGACTTGTTTTTTAACCAAATAGGGCTTTCTTCTGTATACCACCCCTACCTTGTCACAACACAACTGATTGTCTCAAATTAGAAGGAAAGAAATTCCACAAATTAACTTTTAACAAGGCACACCTGTTAATTGAAATGCATTCCAGGTGACTAACTCATGAAGCTGGTTGACAGAATGCCAAGAGTGTGCCAAGCTGTCATCAAGGCAAAGGGTGGCTACTTTGAAGAATCTCAAATATAAAATATATTTTGATTTGTTTAACACTTTTTTGGATACTACATGATTCCATATGTTTTATTTCATAAGTTTTAATGTCTTCACTATTATTCTACAATGTAGAAAATAGTACAAATAAAGAAAAACTCCTTTGACCGGTATTGTAGATACACACACTGATACGCACATAGAGACACACACAGATACACACACAGATAGATACACACACAGATAGATACACACTCATTGATAGATACACACACAGATAGACACACACAGATAGATACACACTCATTGATAGATACACACAGATAGATACAGATACATGGATATACACTCATTGATAGATACACACATAGATAGATAAACACACAGATAGATACAGATACATGGATATACACTCATTGATAGATACACACAGATAGATACAGATACATGGATATACACTCATTGATAGATACACAGATAGATATACACAGATAGATACACACATAGATAGATAAACACACAGATAGATACACAGATAGATAAACACAGATAGAGACACACACAGATAGATACACACACAGATAGATACACACACAGATAGATAAACACACAGATAGATAGATACACACACAGATAGATACACACATAGATATACACTCATTGATAGATACACACAGATAGACACACACAGATAGATACAGATACATAGAGACACACACAGATAGATACACACACAGATAGATACACACACAGATAGATAAACACACAGATAGATACACACACAGATAGATACAGATACATAGATATACACTCATTGATAGATACACACATAGATACACACAGATAGATATACACAGATAGATACACACATAGATAGATACAGATACATAGATATACACTCATTGATAGATACACACATAGATACACACAGATAGATACACACAGATAGATATACACACATAGATACACACACAGATAGATATAGATAAACACATAGATAGATACATAGATATACACTCATAGATAGATACACACAGATAGATAAACACACACACAGATAGAGACACACACAGATACACACAGATAGATACACACATAGATAGATACATAGATATACACTCATAGATAGATACACACAGATAGATAAACACACACACAGATAGAGACACACACAGATACACACAGATAGATACACACATAGATATACACTCATAGATAGATATACACATATAGATACAGATACATAGATATACACTCATAGATAGATACACACACAGATAGATACAGATACACAGATAGATACAGATACATAGATATACACTCACAGATAGACACAGACACTGTGTGTTCCATCCGCCAACCTCACTACAGATACAACACCAGTACCGCCGACAGGCTGTGAATCATTTCAGCAGATGAACCATGTGTTCTCCTCTTCTGTCCCAGGAGCATCGGAGTCATCACCTACATACTGTAAGTAGAAACGGTGAAAACCTCTTTAGAAATACATGTATTGATCGGACAGTGTCTCTAATGACTCTTTGTTTTCAGTTTGAGTGGAGCATCGCCGTTCCTTGGTGACTCAAAGCAGGAGACTCTGGGTAACATCTCAGCCGTAGCCTACGAGTTTGATGACGAGTTCTTCAGCAGGACCAGTGAGCTGGCCAAAAGCTTTATACGACAACTACTGGAGAAAGACACCAGGTTAGCGGTTAGAGTCAGTTCTCACCTGGAGGCAGGCTGGAGGTCAAAGGTCAGATGAGAATTAAGACCAGTATGTAGAGTTCTGAGCTAGCCAGCTGCAGAGGAGAGATATAAACCTGGGTGTGTCAGTGCTGATGCGATTCATCAACATGTAGGTTATTTTTCAGTTTTTAAACAACTAATTGACCGACTTCTGTAAAATTATTTGAATTCCATTTTCTTCAGGGTTTTCCTGTGAGCTCAATGAGCACATTGTGTAGTTTCTCTGAAGATGAATCAGATCAAGCCCAGACTGTGTGATGTAGTAGGGAGTTGTAGTTTCCAACAGGCCAATAATTCTACATAGTTTAAGTGCAGAAAACGTAGTAATTAACTACAATGACCATAATCCATTGCGCGCCTCCTTGTCCGGTCTGTGTGTTTCTTTTAGTGTGGGGCAGACACACAAAAAATGCACGAGATAGAGGGCAGTTTTTTCCACAAGTTATCTTAACCTGAAAACACATCATCCAAGTCATTGATAGTTGCTATTCAGCAGTCATAAAAGATCAAGGGGGATGGGGAGCAGTGGCTTAGAGTGGTATCTCTACCTGAAAACACATCATCCAAGTCATTGATAGTTGCTATTCAGCAGTCATAAAAGATCAAGGGGGATGGGGAGCAGTGGCTTAGAGTGGTATCTCTACCTGAAAACACATCATTGATAGTTGCTATTCATAAAAGTCTTATTTACTTTGAAGAACTAGTGAAACAGTGATGTTGTCAGACAGCAGCTCTACAGAGAAATAAAACTAATGTAATAAACAACTGAAATATTAACGTGAATAAATGATGGTTAATAAATGATCGGCAGTAATGGACAGTCACTGCCATCATGGGACTATGATGAATTGTTTTATTCTGTGTTGTAACAGCGTTCAACCCACATAATGTATAGCGCATTTCATTATAAAAAAAAGAAATCTACACCGAAAACAAGATTATTTTTTTATAATCAAATCGAAACGACCTCAAAAAGCACTGATTGCTCAGCGCTAGTGTGTGTTACTTAACATCAATCGATCACATTTATTTATAAAGCCCCTTTTTACATCAGTGATGTCACAACGTGCTGTACAGAAACCCAGACTAAAACCCCAAACAGCAAGCAATGCAGGTGTAGAAGCACAGGGGCTAGGAAAAACTCCCTAGAAAGGCCAAAACCTAGGAAGAAACCTAGAGAGGAACCAGACTATGAGGGGTGGTCAGTCCTCTTCTGGCTGTGCCGGGTGGAGATTATAACAGAACATGGCCAAGATGTTCAAATGTTCATAGATGACCAGCATGGTCAGATAATAATAATCACAGTAGTTGTAGAGGGTCAGGACCTCAGGAGTAAATGTCAATTGGCTTTTTATACCCAAGCGTTCAGAGTTAGAGAGAGAGAGTCAAAAACAGCAGGTCCGGGACAAGGTAGCACGTCCAGTGAACAGGTCAGGGTTCAATAGCCGCAGGCAGAACAGTTGAAACTGGAGCAGCAGCACGGCCAGGTGGACTGGGGACAGCAAGGAGTCATCAGGCCAGGTGGTCCTGAGGCATGGTCCTAGGGCTCAGGTCCTCCGGGTGGGGAGGGAGAGAAGTAAAGGGAGCATACCTAATAAGGATCCACCCCTTTTTTTACAATTTTCGCCCAAAATGACATACCAAAATCTAACTGCCTGTAGCTCAGGACTAGCATCCCTCCAGTATTCATCTTTCTTTGTTAATTGATTAGTCACTGGACTTGTTTCCTTGAGGGACAGAGACACAACATCCAGCTGGGAAAGGAACCTACAGTACATGCATACCCCAGAGGTTGTCAGTGTCGAGGCAGGATGGGACTTGTTCACTTGCCAACCATCTGTTTTCATAGAGCGACAACACTTCTTTATGTGTGTGTGTGTGCGCGCGCGTCCCCTCGCTAAGCTAACAAACCTTTACTGTTGTTCTCTGCCTTTCAGAAAACGGTTGACAATCCATGGTGCTCTGAAACATCCCTGGATACAGGTAATGACACGGTTTGTTATATTTGTTGAGCACTTTGAAGCTCGACTATAACGTTCTGTTCTGCTGAGATTGAAATTGACTTTTTTTAACTGACTTTTCCCCCTCATATTGTTTTCGGTGGCTATACACAACCAGAGATGCAGGAGTCATTTGATTATTAAGAACTTCAACGACTGTTATACAGTTAGATATCTTGCTTTTGTAAATTCACTCTGGCTATCTACTCCGATTTCAGAGGACTGCTGAATTGACGAAAGCGCAACACCTGCTGAATATGACCGGTGTCAGTAAATGTAGGCAAAAAGAAAAGGCCTAACCAGCTCTGCTACTGCCGGTAAAACGTAAAAACCGTAATAGTTAGTCAAGAACGCTCTGGATAACGTGTAAACAGCCTAACTAGCCTAACCAGCTCTGCTACGGCCGGTAAAACGTACAAACCTTAATAGTTAGTCAAGAACGCTCTGGATAACATGTAAACAGCCTAACTAGCCTAACCAGCTCTGCTACGGCCGGTAAAATGGTCAGAGTGAGCTGTTCTCTCATTTGTGTCTGGAAGTAGCTAGCTAGCTAGCCAAATTTAGCCAGTTATCTTGAGTGCTTGGTTGGGACAAGCATGCATTGGCAGGCAAGCTGCAGAAGGAAGAGTAGGCCACAATTCTCCATTGTTTATCAGTGCCATTTTGACGGCCAACTAGCTGAAAAAGTTTGAGAGGGTTTATCTAATGTTCCTTCGTTAGATTTTAGCTCATCTTGCTCTGGCTAGCATTAGTTGTTGATCTTGTGGTTGTGCATATTTGAGGGAGAGAGAGACGACCTTTTCATGGTTGTTTGATCAATAGGACTGTAAAGTTCCCAGATGGAAGAGGACTTAATATCACTGGACAGTTTTATCTCCATCTCTTCATTCAAAGACACGATCATGGACACTCTCCTAGCCCCCGTCCCCACGTCATTGTAAATAAGAATTTGTCCTTAAAACTGACTTGCCGAGTTTAATAACATTTTAATAAATAAAATAAAATATGTTTTATTAATCATTAGCCCTTCTTTGAAGGCGTAGAAGGCCCATTCTTCCCCACTGTGGTTGGGTTTGTACTATTTTTTTCACCACTATGTTGTTATGAAATATTAACACAGAAATATTGGACATGTTGAACTCTTATCATGGTGGTGAATTTGGACTCACATTATTCTGGTCTTGTCCCCGTCTCGGTTTGCTCCGGTCTTGAATCGGACACAACGCTGTTGCTTAGCATAGATCCCCTAGGACCCTGTCTTTAACCGTGTGTGTTGTCCTCCTGCAGCCGTTGGACTCCAGACAGGCCCTGGTCAAGAGACAGTCTGTAGTCAACCTGGAGAACTTCAGGAGACAATACGCCCGACGCAGATGGAAGGTAAAAACAGACCTTACACGGCAATAGGAGTGTATGGAAAGAAACCTTTGGGGGAATGAATTGATGGACTTGGTTGCTCTCCTAATCACAACTGTGTGTCTGCCTCAGGGCCTACATTCCCCCCAGCCTGGTTTGTGTAGATGGAGCCTCTTATCACTCTAAACTCTTCCCCCCTACAGCTTTCCTTCAGAATTGTGTCTCTCTGTAACCATTTAACTCGTATGATGAAGAAAGGTCATCCCAAGCTGGCAGCCCAGGACGAGGTACGTACAACAGGAGCTCACAGTGTAGTCAACATGGGTGCTGGTGGCACCTTAATCAGGGAGGACAGGCTCGTGGTAATGAGTGGAATGGAGTCAAATCAAACATGGTTTCCATTCGCTCTGTTCCAGCCATTATTATGAGCCGTCCTCCCCTCAGCAGCCTCCACTGCTGTAGTCTACGTTTAGATTGTAGTCGTCTTATCCATAGTCCTTCATCAGGCGCTCTTATCCAGAGTCCTTCATCAGGCGCTCTTATCCAGAATCCTTCATCAGGCGCTCTTATCCAGAGTCCTTCATCAGGCGCTCTTATCCAGAGTCCTTCATCAGGCGCTCTTATCCAGAGTCCTTCATCAGGCGCTCTTATCCAGAGTCAACATGTTTTTCTACATTAGTTATCACTGGTACCAGCAGGTCTATGGGTTAACTACATCAGATCTACATTAGTTATCACTGGTACCAGCAGGTGTATGGGTTAACTAGATCAGATCTACATTAGTTATCACTGGTACCAGCAGGTATATGGGTTAACTAGATCAGATCTACATTAGTTATCACTGATACCAGCAGGTATATGGGTTAACTAGATCAGATCTACATTAGTTATCACTGGTACCAGCAGGTCTATGGGTTAACTAGATCAGATCTACATTAGTTATCACTGGTACCAGCAGGTATATGGGTTAACTAGATCAGATCTACATTAGTTATCACTGGTACCAGCAGGTCTATGGGTTAACTAGATCAGATCTACATTAGTTATCACTGGTACCAGCAGGTCCATGGGTTAACTAGATCAGATCTACGGGTTAACTAGATCAGATCTACATTAGTTATCACTGGTACCAGCAGGTCTATGGGTTAACTAGATCAGATCTACATTAGTTATCACTGGTACCAGCAGGTCTATGGGCTAACTAGATCAGATCTACATTAGTTATCACTGGTACCAGCAGGTATATGGGTTAACTAAATCAGATCTACATTAGTTATCACTGGTACCAGCAGGTCTATGGGCTAACTAGATCAGATCTACATTAGTTATCACTGGTACCAGCAGGTATATGGGTTAACTAGATCAGATCTACATTAGTTATCACTGGTACCAGCAGGTCTATGGGTTAACTAGATCAGATCTACAGCAGGTATATGGGTTAACTAGATCAGATCTACATTAGTTATCACTGGTACCAGCAGGTATATGGGTTAACTAGATCAGATCTACATTAGTTATCACTGGTACCAGCAGGTCTATGGGTTAACTAGATCAGATCTACATTAGTTATCACTGGTACCAGCAGGTCTATGGGTTAACTAGATCAGATCTACATTAGTTATCACTGGTACCAGCAGGTATATGGGTTAACTAGATCAGATCTACATTAGTTATCACTGGTACCAGCAGGTCTATGGGTTAACTAGATCAGATCTACATTAGTTATCACTGGTACCAGCAGGTCTATGGGTTAACTAGATCAGATCTACATTAGTTATCACTGGTACCAGCAGGTATATGGGTTAACTAGATCAGATCTACATTAGTTATCACTGGTACCAGCAGGTCTATGGGTTAACTAGATCAGATCTACATTAGTTATCACTGGTACCAGCAGGTATATGGGTTAACTAGATCAGATCTACATTAGTTATCACTGATACCAGCAGGTATATGGGTTAACTAGATCAGATCTACATTAGTTATCACTGGTACCAGCAGGTCTATGGGTTAACTAGATCAGATCTACATTAGTTATCACTGTTACCAGCAGGTCTATGGGTTAACTAAATCAGATCTACATTAGTTATCACTGGTACCAGCAGGTATATGGGTTAACTAGATCAGATCTACATTAGTTATCACTGGTACCAGCAGGTCTATGGGCTAACTAGAGGTCTAACTAGATCAGATCTACAACAGGTCTATGGGCTAACTAGATCAGATCTACAGCAGGTCTAACTAGATCAGATCTACAGCAGGTCTATGGTCTAACTAGATCAGATCTACAGCAGGTCTATGGGCTAACTAGATCAGATCTACAGCAGGTCTATGGGTTAACTTGATCAGATCTACAGCAGGTCTATGGTCTAACTAGATCAGATCTACAGCAGGTCTATGGTCTAACTAGATCAGATCTACAGCAGGTCTAACTAGATCAGATCTACAGCAGGTCTAACTAGATCAGATCTACAGCAGGTCTATGGGTTAACAAGATCAGATCTACAGCAGGTCTATGGGTTAACTAGATCAGGTCTACAGCAGGTCTATGGGTTAACTAGATCAGATCGACAGCAGGTCTATGGTCTAACTAGATCAGATCTACAGCAGGTCTATGGGCTAACTAGATCAGATCTACAGCAGGTCTATGGGTTAACTAGATCAGATCTACAGCAGGTCTATTGTCTAACTAGATCAGATCTACAGCAGGTATATGGTCTAACTAGATCAGATCTACAGCAGGTCTAACTAGATCAGATCTACAGCAGGTCTATGGGTTAACAAGATCAGATCTACAGCAGGTCTATGGGTTAAATAGATCAGATCTACAGCAGGTCTATGGGTTAACTAGATCAGATCTACAGCAGGTCTATGGGTTAACTAGATCAGATCGACAGCAGGTCTATGGGCTAACTAGATCAGATCTACAGCAGGTCTAACTAGATCAGATCTACAGCAGGTCTATGGTCTAACTAGATCAGATCTACAGCAGGTCTATGGACTAACTAGATCAGATCTACAGCAGGTCTATGGGTTAACTAGATCAGATCTACAGCAGGTCTATGGTCTAACTAGATCAGATCTACAGCAGGTCTATGGGTTAACTAGATCAGATCTACAGCAGGTCTATGGGTTAACTAGATCAGATCTACAGCAGGTCTATGGGTTAACTAGATCAGATCGACAGCAGGTCTATGGTCTAACTAGATCAGATCTACAGCAGGTCTATGGGTTAACTAGATCAGATCTACAGCAGGTCTATGGTCTAACTAGATCAGATCTACAGCAGGTCTATGGTCTAACTAGATCAGATCTACAGCAGGTCTATGGTCTAACTAGATCAGATCTACAGCAGGTCTATGGTCTAACTAGATCAGATCTACAGCAGGTCTAACTAGATCAGATCTACAGCGGGTCTATGGGTTAACTAGATCAGATCTACAGCAGGTCTATGGGTTAACTAGATCAGATCTACAGCAGGTCTATGGGTTAACTAGATCAGATCTACAGCAGGTCTAACTAGATTAGATCTACAGCAGGTCTAACTAGATTAGATCTACAGCAGGTCTAACTAGATTAGATCTACAGCAGGTCTAACTAGATCAGATCTACAGCAGGTCTAACTAGATCAGATCTACAGCAGGTCATGGGACTGGCAGCATGACTCTATTACAGTATGTGTTGTTAGCAGTATACAGTAGGCAACAGTACAGTCCCTGTGAAAGGTGTTATAAATATGCCGCCTGGGTACTATCACGGTGGTGGCGTGCTTCTGCTTTCCACAGACATGTTAGTTCTCAAACTAAAATAAGTAACACTTAACTCAGTTGACGGTTTCACACTGTACATTCAGTTGTTTTGGGAACAGAAGTGTGACAGCGTTCTCTGAATGCTAAAGAAACCATATGAGGCATGTTGTTGAGCGGGTTAAGGTCTGCAGCTCGGGTTAAGGTCTGCAGCTCGGGTTAAGATCTGCAGCTCGGGTTAAGGTCTGCAGCTCGGGTTAAGGTCTGCAGCTCGGGTTAAGGTCTGCAGCTCGGGTTAAGGTCTGCAGCTCGGGTTAAGGTCTGCAGCTCGGGTTAAGGTCTGCAGCTCGGGTTAAGGTCTGCAGCTCGGGTTAAGGTCTGTTGTTTCATCATACTTCCAGAGGGACTGTGAGAGCGACCAGGAGACGGAGATGATCATGAAGAAAAGACCCAGAACCAGGAAGAGAAGCAACACTTCCTGAAACCTGCCTGTCTTTTCTGATTTGTTGAATGTGTGTCTGTAGCACACATGATTGGTCCGAAAGCAGCTCACAGAGACTACTTCAAAAACTGCTGTCCATACAATATATTTTATGTGTTGCACAGCATTCTGGGGCAATAGATGAAACGCGTTGATAGTGTTTCCTATGGAGTAATTTCAGTGCCAACAGAAATGTTATTTGAATCCCTGCCTTCTGTAAAGCTATCTAGATTGTAGGAATGTACATGTACAATTGACAAGGTACAGGTTAGGATAGGATAGGGTACAGGTTAGGATAGGACAGGGTACAGGTTAGGATAGGGTACAGGTTAGGATAGGATAGGGTACAGGTTAGGATAGGGTACAGGTTAGGTTAGGGTTACAGGTTAGGATAGGATAGGGTACAGGTTAGGGTTACAGGTTAGGATAGGGTACAGGTTAGGATAGGGTACAGGTTAGGGTTAAAGGTTAGGATAGGATAGGGTACAGGTTAGGATAGGGTTACAGGTTAGGGTTACAGGGTAGGATAGGATAGGGTACAGGTTAGGATAGGGTTACAGGTTAGGGTTACAGGGTAGGATAGGATAGGGTACAGGTTAGGGTTACAGGGTACAGGTTAGAGTACAGGTTAGGGTTATTAGTTGACGGATTAAGGTACAGATTAGGGTTACAGTTGACAGGTTAGGGTACATGTTGATGTGCGGGTTAGGGTACAGGTTAGATTTAGGGTACAGGTTAGATTTAGGGTACAGGTTAGGGTTACAGGTTAGGATAGGTTAGGGTACAGATTAGATTTAGGGTACAGGTTAGATTTAGGGTACAGGTTAGGGTACAGGTTAGATTTAGGGTACAGGTTAGATTTAGGGTACAGGTTAGGGTTACAGGTTAGGATAGGTTAGGGGTACAGGTTAGATTTAGGGTACAGGTTAGATTTAGGGTACAGGTTAGGGGTACAGGTTAGATTTAGGGTACAAGTTAGGGTTACAGTGGAAAGGAAAGAGGACAGCTCACATATAATTTAATGTTGTTATCCAATTGTCTTAAATAACCAACTTCCTCATTCTGCTATTGTCCTCATGAGTGACTAACTTCCTCATTCTGCTGTTGTCCTCATAAGTGACTAACTTCCTCATTCTGCTGTTGTCCTCATTCTGCTGTTGTCCTCGTAAGTGACTAACTTCCTCATTCTGCTGTTGTCCTCATAAGTGACTAACTTCCTCATTCTGTTGTTGTCCTCATAAGTGACTAACTTCCTCATTCTGCTGTTGTCCTCATAAGTGACTATCTTCCTCATTCTGCTGTTGTCCTCATTCTGCTGTTGTCCTCATAAGTGACTAACTTCCTCATTCTGCTGTTGTCCTCATAAATGACTAACTTCCTCATTCTGCTGTTGTCCTCATAAGTGACTAACTTCCTCATTCTGCTGTTGTCCTCATAAGTGACTAACTTCCTCATTCTGCTGTTGTCCTCATTCTGCTGTTGTCCTCATAAGTGACTAACTTCCTCATTCTGCTGTTGTCCTCATAAGTGACTAACTTCCTCATTCTGCTGTTGTCCTCATAAGTGACTAACTTCCTCATTCTGCTGTTGTCCTCATTCTGCTGTTGTCTTCATAAGTGACTAACTTCCTCATTCTGCTGTTGTCCTCATAAGTGACTAAATTCCTCATTCTGCTGTTGTCCTCATAAGTGACTAACTTCCTCATTCTGCTGTTGTCCTCGTAAGTGACTAACTTCCTCATTCTGCTGTTGTCCTCATAAGTGACTAACTTCCTCATTCTGCTGTTGTCCTCATAAGTGACTAACTTCCTCATTCTGCTGTTGTCCTCATAAGTGACTAACTTCCTCATTCCCATGTACTGTACATCTAAAAAACAGAGTTAGTAAAGATTTGTATTATCTCTCTTGAAAACTGGCCTTATGACTGAAATGTTCAAGTTTTGATATATTTGAATATATTCATGAAATGGGGATTTTGTGTCTTAAGTGGGTCGTACATGCTGACCACACCGCTTGCGTTGCGAAATAAATATGCACATACATGTTAATCAATAATTTAATCCAAACTTCTCGCGCACGTCAACGAGCGTCTGCGTAGCCAGGCGCTAAAATAGAACTTGGTTCTATTTGTGACGCCTCTCCCATCTCCTCATTGGTTTTTAGGAGCATCTACCCACGTGGGTGATTGAAAGATGAACTGAGGTCCACACTCCAGTCCAGTAGGTGGTGGTAATGCACCTTAAAGTTGTTTGCCAACCGCCATATAAAGTCCAAAGAAGAAGACTGAAGGAGGAGAGATCACTAGAAACTAACTTCCCCTTTTATCTGTGGATTAATTGTCGGAGTAGAGAACATACAAAGATCCAGGAAAAAATGTACCTTGTGTATTTCAAGTAAAATATCAACCCAATGTTTAATTTTATCCCAGGACAAATGAGCTGGCTAAATGTCCATGAATGTTTCATGTGTTTCGACCTGTCCCCAAATGAATATACTTCGTTTAGAGTTTGTTTTGATATTTCCACATGATTGTGTCTGGTGTGGTTGGACAAAATCAACATGCGGATGCAAGTGCGTAACCGGTGTAGTCAGCATGTTCGTTCTTGTGATTCAATGCTGGAGGCTTCGCTGTTCAACAAAAAGGATGTATTTGTTTAAAAAAATAAACAACTTTGTTAAAACTTGAAGTCAGCAATGTGGGTTAATGGTTATTATGGGTCTTGTTAGGCCACATGCTTAGAGCCTGTGTTTGTATCTATTCATTCTGTATCTACAGTAGATCTATCTATTCATTCTGTATCTACAGTAGTTCTAACTATTCATTCTGTATCTACAGTAGTTCAATCTATTCATTCTGTATCTACAGTACAGTAGTTCAATCTATTAATTCTGTATCTACAGTAGTTCAATCTATTCATTCTGTATCTACAGTACAGTAGTTCAATCTATTAATTCTGTATCTACATTAGTTCAATCTATTCATTCTGTATCTACAGTACAGTAGTTCAATCTATTCATTCTGTATCTACAGTAGTTCTATCTATTCATTCTGTATCTACAGTACAGTAGTTCAATCTATTCATTCTGTATCTACAGTAGTTCTATCTATTCATTCTGTAACTACAGTAGTTCTATCTATTCATTCTGTATCTACAGTACAGTAGTTCAATCTATTCATTCTGTATCTACAGTAGTTCTATCTATTCATTCTGTATCTACAGTACAGTAGTTCTATCTATTCATTCTGTATCTACAGTACAGTAGTTCAATCTATTCATTCTGTATCTACAGTACAGTAGTTCTATCTATTCATTTTGTAACTACAGTAGTTCTATCTATTCATTCTGTATCTACAGTACAGTAGTTCAATCTATTCATTCTGTATCTACAGTACAGTAGTTCTATCTATTCATTCTGTAACTACAGTAGTTATATCTATTCATTCTGTAACTACAGTAGTTATATCTATTCATTCTGTATCTACAGTACAGTAGTTCTATCTATTCATTCTGTATCTACAGTACAGTAGTTCAATCTATTCATTCTGTATCTACAGTACAGTAGTTCTATCTATTCATTTTGTAACTACAGTAGTTCTATCTATTCATTTTGTATCTACAGTACAGTAGTTCTATCTATTCATTCTGTATCTACAGTACAGTAGTTCTATCTATTCATTCTGTATCTACAGTACAGTAGTTCTATCTATTCATTCTGTATCTACAGTACAGTAGTTCAATCTATTCATTCTGTATCTACAGTACAGTAGTTCTATCTATTCATTTTGTAACTACAGTAGTTCTATCTATTCATTTTGTATCTACAGTACAGTAGTTCTATCTATTCATTCTGTATCTACAGTACAGTAGTTCTATCTATTCATTCTGTAACTACAGTAGTTATATCTATTCATTCTGTAACTACAGTAGTTATATCTATTCATTCTGTATCTACAGTACAGTAGTTCTACCTATTCATTCTGTATCTACAGTGGTGAACAGGAATAACAGATGAACAGTAATAACAGATAAACATTAACAGGTGAACAGTAATAACAGATAAACATTAACAGGTGAACAGTAATAACAGATTAACATTAACAGATGAACAGTAATAACAGATTAACAGTAATAACAGATTAACATTAACAGATTAACAGTAATAACAGATGAACATTAACAGGTGAACAGTAATAACAGGTGAACAGTAATAACAGATTAACAGTAATAACAGATGAACAGTAATAACAGATAAACATTAACAGGTGAACAGTAATAACAGATAAACATTAACAGGTGAACAGTAATAACAGATTAACAGTAATAACAGATGAACAGTAATAACAGATTAACATTAACAGGTGAACAGTAATAACAGATTAACATTAACAGGTGAACATTAATAACAGATTAACAGTAATAACAGGTGAACAGTAATAACAGATTAACATTAACAGGTGAACAGTAATAACAGATTAACATTAACAGGTGAACAGTAATAACAGATTAACATTAACAGGTGAACAGTAATAACAGATTAACATTAACAGGTGAACAGTAATAACAGATTAACATTAACAGGTGAACATTAATAACAGATTAACATTAACAGGTGAACATTAATAACAGATTAACATTAACAGGTGAACATTAATAACAGATTAACAGTAATAACAGGTGAACAGTAATAACAGATTAACATTAACAGGTGAACAGTAATAACAGATTAACATTAACAGGTGAACAGTAATAACAGATTAACATTAACAGATTAACAGTAATAACAGATTAACATTAACAGATTAACAGTAATACCAGGTTAACATTAACAGGTGAACAGTTATAACAGTAACAGGTGAACAGTTATAACAGATTAACATTAACAGGTGAACAGTAATAACAGATTAACAGTAATAACAGATTAACATTAACAGATTAACAGTAATAACAGATTAACATTAACAGGTGAACAGTAATAACAGATTAACAGTAATAACAGATTAACATTAACAGATTAACAGTAATAACAGATGAACATTAACAGGTGAACAGTAATAACAGGTGAACAGTAATAACAGATTAACAGTAATAACAGATGAACAGTAATAACAGATTAACATTAACAGGTGAACAGTAATAACAGATAAACATTAACAGGTGAACAGTAATAACAGATTAACAGTAATAACAGATTAACATTAACAGGTGAACAGTAATAACAGATTAACATTAACAGGTGAACATTAATAACAGATTAACAGTAATAACAGATTAACATTAACAGGTGAACAGTAATAACAGATTAACATTAACAGGTGAACAGTAATAACAGATTAACATTAACAGGTGAACAGTAATAACAGATTAACATTAACAGGTGAACATTAATAACAGATTAACAGTAATAACAGATTAACATTAACAGGTGAACAGTAATAACAGATTAACATTAACAGGTGAACAGTAATAACAGATTAACATTAACAGGTGAACATTAATAACAGATTAACATTAACAGGTGAACAGTAATAACAGATTAACAGTAATAACAGGTGAACAGTAATAACAGATTAACAGTAATAACAGATGAACAGTAATAACAGATTAACATTAACAGGTGAACATTAATAACAGATTAACAGTAATAACAGGTGAACAGTAATAACAGATTAACAGTAATAACAGATGAACAGTAATAACAGATTAACATTAACAGGTGAACAGTAATAACAGATAAACATTAACAGGTGAACAGTAATAACAGGTGAACATTAACAGGTGAACAGTAATAACAGATTAACATTAACAGGTGAACAGTAATAACAGATTAACATTAACAGATTAACAGTAATAACAGATTAACATTAACAGATTAACAGTAATACCAGGTTAACATTAACAGGTGAACAGTTATAACAGTAACAGGTGAACAGTTATAACAGTAACAGGTGAACAGTATTAACAGATTAACATTAACAGATTAACAGTAATAACAGATTAACATTAACAGATTAACAGTAATACCAGGTTAACATTAACAGGTGAACAGTTATAACAGTAACAGGTGAACAGTTATAACAGTAACAGGTGAACAGTATTAACAGATTAACATTAACAGATTAACAGTAATAACAGATTAACATTAACAGATTAACAGTAATACCAGGTTAACATTAACAGGTGAACAGTTATAACAGTAACAGGTGAACAGTTATAACAGTAACAGGTGAACAGTAATAACAGGTGAACAGTATTAACAGGTGAACAGTAATAACAGATTAACATTAACAGATTAACAGTAATAACAGATTAACATTAACAGGTGAACAGTAATAACAGATTAACAGTAATAACAGATTAACATTAACAGGTGAACAGTAATAACAGATTAACATTAACAGGTGAACAGTAATAACAGATTAACATTAACAGATTAACAGTAATAACAGATTAACATTAACAGGTGAACAGTAATAACAGATTAACATTAACAGGTGAACAGTAATAACAGATTAACAGTAATAACAGATTAACATTAACAGGTGAACAGTAATAACAGATTAACATTAACAGATTAACAGTAATAACAGATTAACATTAACAGATTAACAGTAATAACAGATTAACATTAACAGGTGAACAGTAATAACAGATTAACATTAACAGGTGAACAGTAATAACAGATTAACATTAACAGGTGAACAGTAATAACAGATTAACATTAACAGATTAACAGTAATAACAGATTAACATTAACAGGTGAACAGTAATAACAGATTAACAGTAATAACAGATTAACATTAACAGGTGAACAGTAATAACAGATTAACAGTAACAGGTGAACAGTAATAACAGATTAACAGTAATAACAGATTAACATTAACAGATTAACAGTAATAACAGATTAACATTAACAGGTGAACAGTAATAACAGATTAACAGTAATAACAGATTAACATTAACAGGTGAACATTAATAACAGATGAACAGTAATAACAGATTAACATTAACAGGTGAACAGTAATAACAGATTAACATTAACAGGTGAACATTAATAACAGATGAACAGTAATAACAGGTGAACAGTAATAACAGATTAACAGTAATAACAGATTAACATTAACAGGTGAACAGTAATAACAGATGAACAGTAATAACAGATTAACATTAACAGGTGAACAGTAATAACAGATGAACAGGTGAACAGTAATAACAGATTAACATTAACAGGTGAACAGTAATAACAGATTAACAGTAATAACAGGTGAACAGTAATAACAGATTAACATTAACAGGTGAACAGTAATAACAGATGAACAGTAATAACAGATTAACATTAACAGGTGAACAGTAATAACAGATTAACATTAACAGGTGAACAGTAATAACAGATTAACAGTAATAACAGATTAACATTAACAGGTGAACAGTAACAGGTGAACAGTAATAACAGATTAACAGTAATAACAGATTAACATTAACAGGTGAACAGTAATAACAGATTAACATTAACAGGTGAACAGTAATAACAGATTAACAGTAATAACAGATTAACATTAACAGGTGAACAGTAATAACAGATTAACATTAATAACAGATTAACATTAACAGGTGAACAGTAATAACAGATGAACAGTAATAACAGGTGATCAAGCCTACCACTGTTGTGCCGTCTGCAAACTTGATGATTGAGTTGGAGGCGTGCGTGGCCACGCAGTCGTGGGTGAACAGGGAGTACAGGAGAGGGCTGAGAACGCATCCTTGTGGGGTACCCATCTTGTCCAGATGGGTTAGGGCAGTGTGATTGCGATTGCGTTGTCTGTGGACCTATTAGGGCGGTAAGCAAATTGGAGTGGGTCTAGGGTGTCAGGTAGGGTGGAGGTGATATGGTCCTTGACTAGTCTCTCAAAGCACTTCATGATGACGGAAGTGAGTGCTACGGGGCGATAGTCATTTAGTTCTGTTACCTTAGCTTTCTTGGAAACAGGAACAATGGTGGCCCTCTTGAAGCATGTGGGAACAGCAGACTGGGATAAGGATTGATTGAATATGTCCGTAAACATACCAGCCAGCTGGTCTGCGCATGCTCTGAGGACGCGGCTGGGGATGCCGTCTGGGCCTGCAGCCTTGCGAGGGTTAACACGCTTAAATGTTTTACTCACGTCGGCTGCAGTGAAGGAGAGCCCGCAGGTTTTGGTAGCGGGCCGTGTCAGTGGCACTGTATTGTCCTCAAAGCGAGCAAAAAAGTGATTTAGTCTGTCTGGGAGCAAGACATCCTCGTCCACGACGGGGCTGGTTTTCTTTTTGTAATCCGTGATTGACAGTAGACCCTGCCACATACCTCTTGTGTCTGAGCCATTGAATTGCGACTACTTTGTCTCTATACTGACGCTTAGCTTGTTTGATTGCCTTGCGGAGGGAATAGCTACACTGTTTGTATTCGGTCATGTTTCCGGTCACCTTGTCCTGGTTAAAAGCAGTTTCGGCGAATGCCGCCATCAATCCACGGTTTCTGGTTTGGGAATGTTTTAATAGTTGCTGTGGGTACAACATCGCCGATGCACTTGCTAATAAACGAATAAAATCGAATTCTTTGTGGATCTGTGTAATCTGAGGGTAATATGTGTCTCTAATATGGTCATACATTTGGCAGGAGGTTAGGAAGTGCAGCTCAGTCTCCACCTCATTTTGTGGGCAGTGTGCACATAGCCTGTTTTCTCTTGAGAGCCAGGTCTGCCTACGGCGGCCTTGTCAATAGCAAGGCTATGCTCACTGAGTCTGTACATAGTCAAAGCTTTCTTTAAGTTTGGGTCAGTCACAGTGGTCAGGTATTCTGCCTGTGTATACTCTCTGTTTAGGGCCAAATAATATTCTAGTTTGCTCTGTTTTTTTGTTAGTTCTTTCCAATGTGTCAAGTAATTATCTTTTTGTTTTCTTATGATTTGATTGGGTCTAACTGTGTTGCTGTCCTGTGGCTCTGTGGGGTCTGTTTGTGAACAGAGCCCTTTCGATCTCTCTACAGTTATATGACTTCATGACAGGTCATAAATACCTGGTAGAAACTGTCATGCAGTATTGAGAGAGTCTACCAGAACAACGACCTTTTGTTTAAAACTCCTAATCCCCAAAATGGAAGAACTAAACTATATTTCTACTTTTGAGAATATGGGAATGGTCTGTGGACACTTAAGGGACAGTTGTGAATGAGTGTGTTTCATTTGGTGATCTCATGATGGACAGGAAACACACACAACCGTATCTTTTAAAGTATACATTCCCCAGCTGTCAGGTTGACATCTAAATATTGTGAAACGTATGTGATCAAACATGAAACTATTTGTGAAAAGAAGTAATGTCCTTGCTCGCACACGCTTTTTCAGTTCTGCCCACAAATGTTGTATAAGATTGAGGTCAGGGCTTTGTGATGGCCACTCCAATATCTTGACTTTGATGTCCTTAAGACATTTTGGCACAACTTTGGAAGTATGCTTGGGGTCATTGTCCATTTGGAAGACCCATTTGCGACCAAGATTTAACTTCCTGACTGATGTCTTGAGATGTTGCTTCAATATATCCACATAATTTCCCTCATGTTGCCATCTATTTTGTGAAGTGCACCAGTCCCTCCTGCAGCAAAGCACCCCCACAATATGATGTTGCCATCCCCGTGCTTCACGGTTGGGATGGAGTTCTTCAGCTTGCAAGCCTCCCCCTTTTCCCTCCAAACATAACAATGGTCATTATGGCCAAACAGTTCCATTTTTGTTTCAACAGATCAGAGGACATTTCTCCAAAAAGTACGATCTTTGTCCCCATGTGCAGTTGCAAACTGTAGTCTGGCTGTTTTATGCCAGTTTTGGAGTAGTGGCTTCTTCCTTGTTGAGCGTCCTTTCAGGTTATGTCGATATAGGACTCGTTTTACTGTGGATATAGACACTTTTGTACCGGTTTCCTCCAGCATCTTCACAAGGTCCTTTGCTGTTGTTCTGGGATTGATTTGCACTTTTCGCACCAAAGTACATTAATCTCTAGGAGACAGAACGTGTCTCCTTCCTGAGCGGTATGACGGCTGCGTGGTCCCATGGTGTTTATACATTTAAGTCATTTAGCAGACGCTCTTATCCAGAGCGACTTACAAATTGCGTACTATTGTTTGTACAGATGAACATGGTACCTTCAGGTGTTTGGAAATTGCTCCCAAGGCTGAACCAGACTTGTGGAGGTCTAACATTTCTTTCTGAGGTTGTGGCTGATTTCTTTTGATTTTCCCATGATCTCAAGCAAAGACGCACTGAGTTTGAAGGTAGGCCTTGAAATACATCCACAGGTACACCTCCATTTGACTCAAATTATGTCAATTAGCCTATCAGAAGCTTGTAACGCCATGACATCATTTTCTGGAATTTTCCAAGCTGTTTAGGCACAGTCAACTTAGTGTATGTAAACTTCTGACCCACTGGAAATGAAACAGTGAATTCTAAGTGAAATAATCTGTCTGTAAACAATTGTTGGAAAAATGACTTGTGTCATGCACGAAGTAGATGTCCTAACCGACTTGCCAAAACTATAGTTTAATGTGGAGTGGTTGAAAAACGAGTTTTAATGACTCCAACATAAGTTTATGTAAACTCCCGACATCAACTGTACATTGCAATTATTCTCGAATGATGTGTGATCATGATGTGCAAAGGATTAGAATTTCAATGATTATAGTTATAGACTGTGTGTAGTGAATCCATTTCGTCTTTCCCGCTCTCTCAGTCCCCACCCTTTCCTTTGTCCACCAAGAAGTCATATCGGTTTAGCCCACTCTACTACTACTAGATTTTCCCTATCATTTTTAGTAACCAATATCTACTGTTCATTTGTGATGCATTTCTGTGATTATTTAGTAAGTAAATAAATAATTAAGCCTATTTGTATATTTGTATATTGCATAATGGAAACTAGGGTTTGTGCAGGTAACCAAGAATTTTACGAGAACTGATGAGGCAATTAATAATTCATGAATAAAAGACTAATTGATCAGATATTAAAATATCACTCCTCAGTAAAAGGCACAGGACAGCCCGCTTACAGTTTGCCAAAAGGCACCTAAAGGACTCTCAGACCATGAGAAACAAGATTCTCTGGTCTGATGAAACCAAGACTGAACTCTTTGGCCTGAATGCCAAGCATCACATCTGCGTTATGTCTGGAGGAAACCTGGCACCATCCCACGGTGATGCATGGTGGTGGCAACATCATTCTGTGGGGATGTTTTTCAGCGGCAGGGACTGGGAGACTAGTCAGGAACGAGGGAAAGATGAACAGAGCAAAGTACAGAGAGGTCCTTGATGAAAACCTGATTCAGAGCGCTCAGAACCTCAGACTGGGGTGAAGGTTCACTTTCCAACAGGACAACGACCCTAAGCACACAGCCAAGACAACGCAGGAGTGGCTTCGGGACAAGACTCTGGATGTCTTTGAGTGGCCCAGCTAGCGTCCGGACTTGAACACGATCGAACATCTCTGGAGACCTGAAAATAGCTGTGCAGCGACGCTCCCCATCCAACCTGACAGAGCTTGAGAGGATCTGCAGAGAAGAATGTGAGAAACTCCCCAGATACAGGTGTGCCAAGCTTGTAGTGTCATACCCAAGAAGACTCGAGGCTGTAATCGCTGCCAAAGGTGCTTCAACAAAGTACTGAGTAAAGGGTCTGAATACTTATGTAAATGTGATATTTCAGTTGATTTATTTCTAAAAACCTGTTTCTGCTTTGTCATTGTGGGGTATTGTGATGTCATTATGGGGTATTGTGATGTCATTATGGGGTATTGTGTGTAGATTGGTGAGGGAAAAAACTATTTCCCTCCCCTTGACCCCTCCCCCTCCTCCCCTGGCCCTCTCCCCCCACTCCCCATGCCCTCTCCCCCTCCTCCCCTGGCCCTCTCCCCCTCCTCCCCATGCCCTCTCCCCCTCCTCCCCTGGCCCTCTCCCCCTCCTCCCCATGCCCTCTCCCCCTCCTCCCCATGCCCTCTCCCCCTCCTCCCCTTGCCCTCTCCCCCTCCTCCCCATGCCCTCTCCTCCCCATGCCCTCTCCCCCTCCTCCCCTGGCGTTTATATAACATTGAGAGAGACAGGCTTACATTCAGTTAGTGACCTCAACTGTGTCATCCACAGTTAGTGTTCAATAAAACAAACCATCAAATCTCAGTATAAAACCCAACCACACAAAAAGTATAAAACACCTCAAATAAAAATCTGTATAAAGTCAAAAAATTCATAATAATTGGCACTTTAAATTCAAAACCGAAACTATTTTTGCTCCAATCAATAAGTCTGAAGTCCAAAACAAGTCAACATTAACCCTCCCATTCACCTTCAGGCATTTCAACACTGCCTCCTAGTGGTGAAACTATGGGCTGTGTCCCAAATATTCCCTACATAATATTCCCTACATAATGCATTACTATTTACCAGAGCTCAATGGGCCCTTGTCAAAAGTAGTGCACTATAATAGGGAATAGGGTGCCATTTGAGAAGCAGATGTCTGTGGTCATCAGGATAACAGCAGAACCTTCTGCAGTCCATATTGGGTTCTGATCATCAGGATAACAGCAGAACCTTCTACAGTCCATATTGGGTTCTGGTCATCAGGATAACAGCAGAACCTTCTACAGTCCATATTGGGTTCTGGTCATCAGGATAACAGCAGAACCTTCTGCAGTCCATATTGGGTTCTGATCATCAGGATAACAGCAGAACCTTCTGCAGTCCATATTGGGTTCTGGTCATCAGGATAACAGCAGAACCTTCTGCAGTCCATATTGGGTTCTGGTCTAAAGTAGTGCACTACAAAGGGAAAAGGGAGCCATTTGGGACACAGCCATAGCCTCTCATCATGAGAACTGCAGGACCTTCTGCAGCAGTAGGTTGTCTCCCAAATGGCACACTAGTCGTAAATAGCTCCCTATTCCCTATGTAGTGCACTCCTTTTAACCAGGGCCCATAGAGACACAGGCGTAGTGTCATCAGGAGAACATTAGGACCTTCTGCATAAGTCTCCGTCTGAGTGGTAGCTGCGTCCTCTTGTCCGGTTTACTATCAGCTATCATCCCTGCGCTCCTCTCAGCGGTCAGCCTAATGTCCGGCCGTCTTTCCCTGACCGTCTCCAGCCCTGCCTGGGTAACGTTACGGCAGAAGTCCACTGTGACCTGGTGGAGCCCGGCCCCGTGGAGCACCAGGGCCTGCAGGGTAAGATCTGTGATCCGGACACAGTTCTCCAGACGGAGGGAGCGGAGTCGACTGCAGCTCTGCAGAACACAGATCACTTCCTGGTCTGAGATATGCCCGCAGCCAGACAGGGTCAGGGACAGCAGGTTAGGACACCTGGAGAAAGGAAGGATCATGTATATTTAACATTTGAGTAATTTAGCAGGTGTTCATAAAGAGAGACTTACAGTTAGTGCATACATCTTCAGATAGCTAGGTGAGACAACCACATATCACAGTCATAGTTAGTGCATTCATCTTCAGATAGCTAGGTGAGACAACCACATATCACAGTCATAGTCAGTACATTCATCTTCAGATAGCTAGGTGGGACAACCACATATCACAGTCATAGTCAGTACATTCATCTTCAGATAGCTAGGTGAGACAACCACATATCACAGTCATAGTCAGTACATTCATCTTCAGATAGCTAGGTGGGACAACCACATATCACAGTCATAGTCAGTACATTCATCTTCAGATAGCTAGGTGAGACAACCACATATCACAGTCATAGTCAGTACATTCATCTCCAGATAGCTAGGTGAGACAACCACATATCACAGTCATAGTCAGTACATTCATCTACAGATAGCTAGGTGAGACAACCACATATCACAGTCATAGTCAGTACATTCATCTTCAGATAGCTAGGTGGGACAACCACATATCACAGTCATAGTCAGTACATTCATCTACAGATAGCTAGGTGAGACAACCACATATCACAGTCATAGTCAGTACATTCATCTACAGATAGCTAGGTGAGACAACCACATATCACAGTCATAGTCAGTACATTCATCTACAGATAGCTAGGTGGGACAACCACATATCACAGTCATAGTCAGTACATTCATCTTCAGATAGCTGGGTGAGACAACCACATATCACAGTCATAGTCAGTACATTCATCTCCAGATAGCTAGGTGGGACAACCACATATCACAGTCATAGTCAGTACATTCATCTTCAGATAGCTAGGTGAGACAACCACATATCACAGTCATAGTCAGTACATTCATCTCCAGATAGCTAGGTGGGACAACCACATATCACAGTCATAGTCAGTACATTCATCTTCAGATAGCTAGGTGAGACAACCACATATCACAGTCATAGTCAGTACATTCATCTTCAGATAGCTAGGTGAGACAACCACATATCACAGTCATAGTCAGTACATTCATCTTCAGATAGCTAGGTGAGACAACCACATATCACAGTCATAGTCAGTACATTCATCTCCAGATAGCTAGGTGAGACAACCACATATCACAGTCATAGTCAGTACATTCATCTTCAGATAGCTAGGTGGGACAACCACATATCACAGTCAGTACATTCATCTCCAGATAGCTGGGTGGGACAACCACATATCACAGTCATAGTCAGTACATTCATCTACAGATAGCTAGGTGAGACAACCACATATCACAGTCATAGTCAGTACATTCATCTACAGATAGCTGGGTGGGACAACCACATATCACAGTCATAGTCAGTACATTCATCTTCAGATAGCTAGGTGAGACAACCACATATCACAGTCATAGTCAGTACATTCATCTCCAGATAGCTAGGTGGGACAACCACATATCACAGTCAGTACATTCATCTCCAGATAGCTAGGTGGGACAACCACATATCACAGTCATAGTCAGTACATTCATCTTCAGATAGCTAGGTGGGACAACCACATATCACAGTCAGTACATTCATCTCCAGATAGCTAGGTGGGACAACCACATATCACAGTCATAGTCAGTACATTCATCTCCAGATAGCTAGGTGAGACAACCACATATCACAGTCATAGTCAGTACATTCATCTACAGATAGCTGGGTGGGACAACCACATATCACAGTCATAGTCAGTACATTCATCTTCAGATAGCTAGGTGAGACAACCATATATCACAGTCATAGTCAGTACATTCATCTCCAGATAGCTAGGTGGGACAACCACATATCACAGTCATAGTCAGTACATTCATCTACAGATAGCTGGGTGGGACAACCACATATCACAGTCATAGTCAGTACATTCATCTCCAGATAGCTAGGCGGGACAACCACATATCACAGTCATAGTCAGTACATTCATCTCCAGATAGCTAGGTGAGACAACCACATATCACAGTCATAGTCAGTACATTCATCTTCAGATAGCTAGGTGAGACAACCATATATCACAGTCATAGTCAGTACATTCATCTTCAGATAGCTAGGTGAGACAACCATATATCACAGTCATAGTCAGTACATTCATCTCCAGATAGCTAGGTGGGACAACCACATATCACAGTCATAGTCAGTACATTCATCTACAGATAGCTGGGTGGGACAACCACATATCACAGTCATAGTCAGTACATTCATCTACAGATAGCTGGGTGGGACAACCACATATCACAGTCATAGTCAGTACATTCATCTTCAGATAGCTAGGTGAGACAACCATATATCACAGTCATAGTCAGTACATTCATCTCCAGATAGCTAGGTGAGACAACCACATATCACAGTCATAGTCAGTACATTCATCTCCAGGTAGCTAGGTGGGACAACCACATATCACAGTCATAGTCAGTACATTCATCTCCAGGTAGCTAGGTGGGACAACCACATATCACAGTCATAGTCAGTACATTCATCTCCAGGTAGCTAGGTGGGACAACCACATATCACAGTCAGTACATTCATCTCCAGGTAGCTAGGTGAGACAACCACATATCACAGTCATAGTCAGTACATTCATCTCCAGGTAGCTAGGTGGGACAACCACATATCACAGTCAGTACATGTTCTCCTCAATTAAGAAGGTATCAGAAAAGTTAGTGCTAGAAGGAAAAGTGTGTGGTTATAAAGCATACATAACATTATCTACAGTAGCAGTCAAAGACCTGGAGGGAGGACAAGAGACCAGGTTAAAGCTGGTATTAAACTAACAAGACCTGGAGGGAGGGAGGACAAGAGACCAGGTTAAGGCTGGTACTAAACTAACAAGACCTGGAGGGAGGAAGGACAAGAGACCAGGTTAAGGCTGGTACTAAACTAACAAGACCTGGAGGGAGGAAGGACAAGAGACCAGGTTAAGGCTGGTACTAAACTAACAAGACCTGGAGGAAGGAAGGACAAGAGACCAGGTTAAGGCTGCTACTAAACTAACAAGACCTGGAGGAAGGAAGGACAAGAGACCAGGTTAAGGCTGCTACTAAACTAACAAGACCTGGAGGAAGGAAGGACAAGAGACCAGGTTAAGGCTGGTACTAAACTAACAAGACCTGGAGGAAGGACAAGAGACCAGGTTAAGGCTGCTACTAAACTAACAAGACCTGGAGGAAGGAAGGACAAGAGACCAGGTTAAGGCTGCTACTAAACTAACAAGACCTGGAGGAAGGAAGGACAAGAGACCAGGTTAAGGCTGGTACTAAACTAACAAGACCTGGAGGAAGGACAAGAGACCAGGTTAAGGCTGGTACTAAACTAACAAGACCTGGAGGGAGGAAGGACAAGAGACCAGGTTAAGGCTGCTACTAAACTAACAAGACCTGGAGGGAGGAAGGACAAGAGACCAGGTTAAGGCTGGTACTAAACTAACAAGACCTGGGGGAAGGAAGGACAAGAGACCAGGTTAAGGCTGGTACTAAACTAACAAGACCTGGAGGGAGGAAGGACAAGAGACCAGGTTAAGGCTGGTACTAAACTAACAAGACCTGGAGGGAGGAAGGACAAGAGACCAGGTTAAGGCTGGTATTAAACTAACAAGACCTGGAGGGAGGAAGGACAAGAGACCAGGTTAAGGCTGGTACTAAACTAACAAGACCTGGAGGAAGGACAAGAGACCAGGTTAAGGCTGGTACTAAACTAACAAGACCTGGAGGGAGGAAGGACAAGAGACCAGGTTAAGGCTGGTACTAAACTAACAAGACCTGGAGGAAGGAAGGACAAGAGACCAGGTTAAGGCTGGTACTAAACTAACAAGACCTGGAGGAAGGACAAGAGACCAGGTTAAGGCTGGTACTAAACTAACAAGACCTGGAGGAAGGAAGGACAAGAGACCAGGTTAAGGCTGGTACTAAACTAACAAGACCTGGAGGAAGGAAGGACAAGAGACCAGGTTAAGGCTGGTACTAAACTAACAAGACCTGGAGGGAGGACAAGAGACCAGGTTAAGGCTGCTACTAAACTAACAAGACCTGGAGGAAGGAAGGACAAGAGACCAGGTTAAGGCTGGTACTAAACTAACAAGACCTGGAGGAAGGAAGGACAAGAGACCAGGTTAAGGCTGCTACTAAACTAACAAGACCTGGAGGAAGGAAGGACAAGAGACCAGGTTAAGGCTGCTACTAAACTAACAAGACCTGGAGGGAGGAAGGACAAGAGACCAGGTTAAGGCTGGTACTAAACTAACAAGACCTGGGGGAAGGACAAGAGACCAGGTTAAGGCTGCTACTAAACTAACAAGACCTGGGGGAAGGACAAGAGACCAGGTTAAGGCTGGTACTAAACTAACAAGACCTGGAGGAAGGACTGTCTCTCCTGTATCTAGAAGATAAAATAAAGTGTCTCTCCTGTATCTAGAAGATAAAATAAAGCTGAGGAAATATCTATATTTTTTTGCACATATTTAAACCCTTATTTTTGCTGTCACAAAACTATTCCATACATTTGTCCGGGTCACCTTCAGCAGAGTCCCGTGGCACTTGGGGGGGTCGTTGAGGACCACGGAGAACACCATGGTGTTTGTGAGAGCCTCCCCATTCCACAGTGAGGTCATATCAGTTTGTAGCCCAAACGGTCTGGACGTTTCAGACAGAGGTTACAGCATTAGACTGCATCAGAGGAGTCCCGTTGGGGTTGTGGGGTCGTTGAGCAAAACAGCCTAACCGGTCGGACGCTACAGACGTTTTTTTGTGAAAAGACCTATTTATTTTCGGGATGTCTGAAGGTCTGACAAACAGCACTGTAGCGCGGAAGGCCTACGTTTTTTCTTCTTATGTAACTTAGATTGACACAAGGGTGTTGTCAATAGACTCTTAAGGCTGTTAAGCGATGGTCGGTCCTTGAAAAGCACTATATAAATACATTCTTATAATATTACACTGAACAACACATACACAGTGCCTTCGGAAAGTATTCAGACCGCCTTTTGACATTTTGTTACGTTACAGCCTTATTCTAAAAGGGATTAAATCAATGTTTTTCCTCATCAATCTACACACAACCCCCCATAATGACATCACAACCCCCCATAATGACATCACAACCCTCCATAATGACATCACAACCCCCCATTAATGACATCACAACCCCCCATAATGACATCACAACCCTTCATACTGACATCACAACCCCCCATAATGACATCACAACCCCCCATAATGACAAAGTGATTTTTTTCAAACAAAATGTACTGAAAATATGAAACAGAAATACCAAATTCACTATGACAGAGCTCCAGAGTTCCTCTGTGGAGATGGGAGAACCTTCCAGAAAGACAACCATCTCTGCAGCACTCCACCAACCAGGCCTTCATGGTAGTGGCCAGACGGAAGCTATTCCTCACTAAAAGGACACGACAGCCTGCTTGGAGTTTTCCAAAAAGGCACCTAAATATTCTCTGATCTAATGAAACCAAGATTGATCTCTTTGGCCTGAATGTCAAGTGTCACATTTGGAGGAAACCTGGCACCATCCCTATGGTGAAGCATGGTGGTGGCAGTATCATGCTGTGGGGATGTTTTTCAGCGGCAGGGACTGGGAGACTAGTCAGGATCAAAAGAAAGCTGAACGGAGCAAAGTACAGAGAGATCCTTGATGAAAACCTGCTCCAGAGCACTCAGGACCTCAGACTGGTGTGAAGGTTCACCTTCCAACAGGACAACGACCCTAAGCACACAGCCAAGACAACGCAGGAGTGGCTTCGGGAAAACTCTCTGAATGTCCTTGAGTGGCCCAGCCAGAGCCCGGATTTGAACCCAATCGAACATCTCTGGAGACCTGAAAATAGCTGTGCAGCGACGCTCCCCATCCAACCTGACAGAGCTTGAGAGGATCTGCAGAGAAGAATGGGAGAAACTCCCCAAATACAGGTGTGCCAAGCTGGTAGCGCCAAACCCAAGAAGACACGAGGCTGTAATCACTGCCAAAGGTGCTTCAACAGAGTACTGAGTAAATGGTCTGCATACAGTACTTATGTAAATGTGATATTTCAGTTGTTTTGTTAATACATTTGATAACATTTCTAAAGGCCTGTTTTTGATTTGTCTACGGTGGGCTGTTATTAAAGGGTGTTCTACAGTGGGCTGTTATTAAAGGGTGTTCTACAGTGGGCTGTTATTAAAGGGTGTTCTACGGTGGGCTGTTATTAAAGGGTGTTCTACGGTGGGCTGTTATTAAAGGGTGTTCTACGGTGGGCTGTTATTAAAGGGTGTTCTACAGTGGGCTGTTATTAAAGGGTGTTCTACGGTGGGCTGTTATTAAAGGGTGTTCTACAGTGGGCTGTTATTAAAGGGTGTTCTACGGTGGGCTGTTATTAAAGGGTGTTCTACGGTGGGCTGTTATTAAAGGGTGTTCTACGGTGGGCTGTTATTAAAGGGTGTTCTACAGTGGGCTGTTATTAAAGGGTGTTCTACAGTGGGCTGTTATTAAAGGGTGTTCTACGGTGGGCTGTTATTAAAGGGTGTTCTACGGTGGGCTGTTATTAAAGGGTGTTCTACAGTGGGCTGTTATTAAAGGGTGTTCTACGGTGGGCTGTTATTAAAGGGTGTTCTACGGTGGGCTGTTATTAAAGGGTGTTCTACGGTGGGCTGTTATTAAAGGGTGTTCTACGGTGGGCTGTTATTAAAGGGTGTTCTACGGTGGGCTGTTATTAAAGGGTGTTCTACGGTGGGCTGTTATTAAAGGGTGTTCTACAGTGGGCTGTTATTAAAGGGTGTTCTACGGTGGGCTGTTATTAAAGGGTGTTCTACAGTGGGCTGTTATTAAAGGGTGTTCTACAGTGGGCTGTTATTAAAGGGTGTTCTACGGTGGGCTGTTATTAAAGGGTGTTCTACAGTGGGCTGTTATTAAAGGGTGTTCTACAGTGGGCTGTTATTAAAGGGTGTTCTACAGTGGGCTGTTATTAAAGGGTGTTCTACAGTGGGCTGTTATTAAAGGGTGTTCTACAGTGGGCTGTTATTAAAGGGTGTTCTACGGTGGGCTGTTATTAAAGGGTGTTCTACAGTGGGCTGTTATTAAAGGGTGTTCTACGGTGGGCTGTTATTAAAGGGTGTTCTACAGTGGGCTGTTATTAAAGGGTGTTCTACAGTGGGCTGTTATTAAAGGGTGTTCTACGGTGGGCTGTTATTAAAGGGTGTTCTACGGTGGGCTGTTATTAAAGGGTGTTCTACGGTGGGCTGTTATTAAAGGGTGTTCTACGGTGGGCTGTTATTAAAGGGTGTTCTACAGTGGGCTGTTATTAAAGGGTGTTCTACGGTGGGCTGTTATTAAAGGGTGTTCTACGGTGGGCTGTTATTAAAGGGTGTTCTACAGTGGGCTGTTATTAAAGGGTGTTCTACAGTGGGCTGTTATTAAAGGGTGTTCTACAGTGGGCTGTTATTAAAGGGTGTTCTACGGTGGGCTGTTATTAAAGGGTGTTCTACAGTGGGCTGTTATTAAAGGGTGTTCTACGGTGGGCTGTTATTAAAGGGTGTTCTACGGTGGGCTGTTATTAAAGGGTGTTCTACGGTGGGCTGTTATTAAAGGGTGTTCTACAGTGGGCTGTTATTAAAGGGTGTTCTACAGTGGGCTGTTATTAAAGGGTGTTCTACAGTGGGCTGTTATTAAAGGGTGTTCTACAGTGGGCTGTTATTAAAGGGTGTTCTACAGTGGGCTGTTATTAAAGGGTGTTCTACAGTGGGCTGTTATTAAAGGGTGTTCTACGGTGGGCTGTTATTAAAGGGTGTTCTACGGTGGGACAACCACATATCATAGTCAGTACATTCATCTCCAGGTAGCTAGGTGGGACAACCACATATCACAGTCATAGTCAGTACATTCATCTCCAGGTAGCTAGGTGGGACAACCACATATCACAGTCATAGTCAGTACATTCATCTTCAGATAGCTAGGTGGGACAACCACATATCACAGTCAGTACATGTTCTCCTCAATTAAGAAGGTATCAGAAAAGTTAGTGCTAGAAGGAAAAGTGTGTGGTTATAAAGCATACATAACATTATCTACAGTAGCAGTCAAAGACCTGGAGGGAGGACAAGAGACCAGGTTAAGGCTGGTATTAAACTAACAAGACCTGGAGGGAGGGAGGACAAGAGACCAGGTTAAGGCTGGTATTAAACTAACAAGACCTGGAGGAAGGACAAGAGACCAGGTTAAGGCTGGTACTAAACTAACAAGACCTGGGGGGAGGAAGGACAAGAGACCAGGTTAAGGCTGGTACTAAACTAACAAGACCTGGAGGGAGGAAGGACAAGAGACCAGGTTAAGGCTGGTACTAAACTAACAAGACCTGGAGGGAGGAAGGACAAGAGACCAGGTTAAGGCTGCTACTAAACTAACAAGACCTGGAGGAAGGACAAGATACCAGGTTAAGGCTGCTACTAAACTAACAAGACCTGGAGGGAGGAAGGACAAGAGACCAGGTTAAGGCTGGTACTAAACTAACAAGACCTGGAGGAAGGAAGGACAAGAGACCAGGTTAAGGCTGGTATTAAACTAACAAGACCTGGAGGGAGGAAGGACAAGAGACCAGGTTAAGGCTGGTACTAAACTAACAAGACCTGGAGGAAGGACAAGAGACCAGGTTAAGGCTGCTACTAAACTAACAAGACCTGGAGGGAGGAAGGACAAGAGACCAGGTTAAGGCTGGTACTAAACTAACAAGACCTGGAGGAAGGAAGGACAAGAGACCAGGTTAAGGCTGGTATTAAACTAACAAGACCTGGAGGGAGGAAGGACAAGAGACCAGGTTAAGGCTGGTACTAAACTAACAAGACCTGGAGGAAGGACAAGAGACCAGGTTAAGGCTGCTACTAAACTAACAAGACCTGGAGGGAGGAAGGACAAGAGACCAGGTTAAGGCTGGTACTAAACTAACAAGACCTGGAGGGAGGAAGGACAAGAGACCAGGTTAAGGCTGGTACTAAACTAACAAGACCTGGAGGAAGGAAGGACAAGAGACCAGGTTAAGGCTGGTATTAAACTAACAAGACCTGGAGGGAGGAAGGACAAGAGACCAGGTTAAGGCTGGTACTAAACTAACAAGACCTGGAGGAAGGACAAGAGACCAGGTTAAGGCTGCTACTAAACTAACAAGACCTGGAGGGAGGAAGGACAAGAGACCAGGTTAAGGCTGGTACTAAACTAACAAGACCTGGAGGAAGGAAGGACAAGAGACCAGGTTAAGGCTGGTATTAAACTAACAAGACCTGGAGGGAGGAAGGACAAGAGACCAGGTTAAGGCTGGTACTAAACTAACAAGACCTGGAGGAAGGACAAGAGACCAGGTTAAGGCTGCTACTAAACTAACAAGACCTGGAGGGAGGAAGGACAAGAGACCAGGTTAAGGCTGCTACTAAACTAACAAGACCTGGGGGAAGGACAAGAGACCAGGTTAAGGCTGGTACTAAACTAACAAGACCTGGAGGAAGGACTGTCTCTCCTGTATCTAGAAGATAAAATAAAGTGTCTCTCCTGTATCTAGAAGATAAAATAAAGCTGAGGAAATATCTATATTTTTTTGCACATATTTAAACCCTTATTTTTGCTGTCACAAAACTACTCCATACATTTGTCCGGGTCACCTTCAGCAGAGTCCCGTGGCACTTGGGGGGGTCGTTGAGGACCACGGAGAACACCATGGTGTTTGTGAGAGCCTCCCCATTCCACAGTGATGTCATATCAGTTTGTAGCCCAAACGGTCTGGACGTTTCAGACAGAGGTTGCAGCATTAGACTGCATCAGAGGAGTCCCGTTGGGGTTGTGGGGTCGTAGAGCAAAACAGCCTAACCGGTCGGACGCTACAGACGGTTTTTTGTGAAAAGACCTATTTATTTTCGGGATGTCTGAAGGTCTGACAAACAGCACTGTAGCACGGAAGGCCTACATAGGCGGATGATTGAGATGGAGCCCATGCAAAAACAAAACGTTTTTTCTTCTTATGTAACTTAGATTGACACAAGGGTGTTGTCAATAGACTCTTAAGGCTGTTAAGCGATGGTCGGTCCTTGAAAAGCACTATATAAATACATTGTATTAATATTACACTGAACAACACATACACAGTTCCTTCGGAAAGTATTCAGACCGCCTTTTGACATTTTGTTACGTTACAGCCTTATTCTAAAAGGGCTTAAATCAATGTTTTTCCTCATCAATCTACACACAACCCCCATTAATGACATCACAACCCCCCATTAATGACATCACAACCCCCCATAATGACATCACAACCCCCCATACTGACATCACAACCCCCCATAATGACATCACAACCCCCCATAATGGCATCACAACCCCCCATAATGACATCACAACCCCCATAATGACAAAGTAAAAAAAAATTTAAACAAAATGTACTAAAAATATAAAACAGAAATACCAAATTCACTACGACAGAGCTCCAGAGTTCCTCTGTGGGGATGGGAGAGCCTTCCAGAAAGACAACCGTCTCTGCAGCACTCCACCAATCAGGCCTTTATGGTAGAGTGGCCAGACGGAAGCTATTCCTCACTAAAAGGACACGACAGCCTGCTTGGAGTTTGCCAAAAAGGCACCTATATATTCTTTGATCTAATGAAACCAAGATTGATCTCTTTGGCCTGAATGCCAAGTGTCACATTTGGAGGAAACCTGGCACCATCCCTATGGTGAAGCATGGTGGTGGCAGTATCATGCTGTGGGGATGTTTTTCAGCGGCAGGGACTGGGAGACTAGTCAGGATCAAAAGAAAGCTGAACGGAGCAAAGTACAGAGAGATCCTTGATGAAAACCTGCTCCAGAGCACTCAGACTGGTGTGAAGGTTCACCTTCCAACAGGACAACGACCCTATGCACACAGCCAAGACAACGCAGGAGTGGCTTCGGGAAAACTCTCTGAATGTCCTTGAGTAAAATGCTAACCTCCCTGTTATTGTAATGGTGAGAGGTTAGCATGTCTTGGTGTTATGATATAAAATGCTAACCTCCCTGTTATTGTAATGGTGAGAGGTTAGCATGTCTTGTTGGTATGATATAAAATGCTAACCTCCCCTGTTATTGTAATGGTGAGAGGTTAGCATGCCTTGTGGGTATGATATAAAATGCTAACCTCCCCTGTTATTGTTATGGTGAGAGGTTAGCATGTCTTGGTGTTATGATATAAAATGCTAACCTCCCCTGTTATTGTAATGGTGAGAGGTTAGCATGTCTTGGGGGTATGATATAAAATGCTAACCTCCCCTGTTATTGGTAATGGTGAGAGGTTAGCATGCCTTGTGGGTATGATATAAAATGCTAACCTCCCTGTTATTGTAATGGTGAGAGGTTAGCATGTCTTGGGGTTATGATATAAAATGCTAACCTCCCTGTTATTGTAATGGTGAGAGGTTAGCATGTCTTGGTGTTATGATATAAAATGCTAACCTCCCTGTTATTGTAATGGTGAGAGGTTAGCATGTCTTGTTGGTATGATATAAAATGCTAACCTCCCCTGTTATTGTAATGGTGAGATGTTAGCATGCCTTGTGGGTATGATATAAAATGCTAACCTCCCTTGTTATTGTAATGGTGAGAGGTTAGCATGTCTTGGGGGTATGATATAAAATGCTAACCTCCCCTGTTATTGGTAATGGTGAGAGGTTAGCATGCCTTGTGGGTATGATATAAAATGCTAACCTCCCCTGTTATTGGTAATGGTGAGAGGTTAGCATGCCTTGTGGGTATGATATAAAATGCTAACCTCCCCTGTTATTGGTAATGGTGAGAGGTTAGCATGCCTTGTGGGTATGATATAAAATGCTAACCTCCCTGTTCTTGTAATGGTGAGAGGTTAGCATGTCTTGGGGTTATGATATAAAATGCTAACCTCCCTGTTATTGTAATGGTGAGAGGTTAGCATGTCTTGGTGTTATGATATAAAATGCTAACCTCCCTGTTATTGTAATGGTGAGAGGTTAGCATGTCTTGTTGGTATGATATAAAATGCTAACCTCCCCTGTTATTGTAATGGTGAGAGGTTAGCATGCCTTGTGGGTATGATATAAAATGCTAACCTCCCCTGTTATTGTTATGGTGAGAGGTTAGCATGTCTTGGTGTTATGATATAAAATGCTAACCTCCCCTGTTATTGTAATGGTGAGAGGTTAGCATGTCTTGGGGGTATGATATAAAATGCTAACCTCCCCTGTTATTGGTAATGGTGAGAGGTTAGCATGCCTTGTGGGTATGATATAAAATGCTAACCTCCCTGTTATTGTAATGGTGAGAGGTTAGCATGTCTTGGGGTTATGATATAAAATGCTAACCTCCCTGTTATTGTAATGGTGAGAGGTTAGCATGTCTTGGTGTTATGATATAAAATGCTAACCTCCCTGTTATTGTAATGGTGAGAGGTTAGCATGTCTTGTTGGTATGATATAAAATGCTAACCTCCCCTGTTATTGTAATGGTGAGATGTTAGCATGCCTTGTGGGTATGATATAAAATGCTAACCTCCCTTGTTATTGTAATGGTGAGAGGTTAGCATGTCTTGGGGGTATGATATAAAATGCTAACCTCCCCTGTTATTGGTAATGGTGAGAGGTTAGCATGCCTTGTGGGTATGATATAAAATGCTAACCTCCCCTGTTATTGGTAATGGTGAGAGGTTAGCATGCCTTGTGGGTATGATATAAAATGCTAACCTCCCCTGTTATTGGTAATGGTGAGAGGTTAGCATGCCTTGTGGGTATGATATAAAATGCTAACCTCCCTGTTATTGTAATGGTGAGAGGTTAGCATGTCTTGGGGTTATGATATAAAATGCTAACCTCCCTGTTATTGTAATGGTGAGAGGTTAGCATGTCTTGGTGTTATGATATAAAATGCTAACCTCCCTGTTATTGTAATGGTGAGAGGTTAGCATGTCTTGTTGGTATGATATAAAATGCTAACCTCCCCTGTTATTGTAATGGTGAGATGTTAGCATGCCTTGTGGGTATGATATAAAATGCTAACCTCCCTTGTTATTGTAATGGTGAGAGGTTAGCATGTCTTGGGGGTATGATATAAAATGCTAACCTCCCCTGTTATTGGTAATGGTGAGAGGTTAGCATGCCTTGTGGGTATGATATAAAATGCTAACCTCCCCTGTTATTGGTAATGGTGAGAGGTTAGCATGCCTTGTGGGTATGATATAAAATGCTAACCTCCCCTGTTATTGGTAATGGTGAGAGGTTAGCATGTCTTGGGGTTATGATATAAAATGCTAACCTCCCTGTTATTGTAATGGTGAGAGGTTAGCATGTCTTGAGGGTATGATATAAAATGCTAATCTCCCTGTTATTGTAATGGTGAGAGGTTAGCATGTCTTGAGGGTATGATATAAAATGCTAACCTCCCCTGTTATTGTAATGGTGAGAGGTTAGCATGTCTTAGGGGTTAGAATATTTGTGAGTCTAACTTTCTCACGCATCATTATTGACGATTCATTCAGGATTATCCGTAACCACGGTAGCTTCCACATGAATGTATTATTGTGCTATTCTAACATTATATTCTAACATTATATTCTGTGTACAAAAAGTGCTGTAGTTTCTAAACAGTTCACCCAATATGGATGAAAATGCCCTGAAATGAAAGCTAACAGTCTGCACTTCAACCCCATATTCATTGTGTCTTTTAAAAATCCAAAGTGATGGAGTACAGAGCCCAAACAAATTGTCACTGTCCCAATACTTCTGGAGATCACTGTGTTTTTTTCTGTTATATTGTGTTTTTATCAGACGTTCTTCTCTAGGGGGTTGAAAAGGATTTATCTTACAGGCAACACTCCCCTCGGTCATCTCACAGCTGTGACCTCAACAACCTTCAGGACAGAAAAACATTACCACTTAAGACAATGAGCCCTGTAGAGACCAGACAGATACTCAGTAACTGTAGCAAGACCAGCTCACCTGGGATGTCAGGAGGCTAGACAGCAGCTGTTGCTCCTCCAACATACCGACAACCTGTTCCTGCTAGTCTAGTCAGGAGACAGTGTCCTGAGGGGAGCCCCTGTGTTTCTCTCAGAGAGTGTGTGTGAGAGAAACAGACAGTAATTGATGGCAGCAGCAGTAGGATGTACATAATGTTTCTGCCACCGTCTCTTATGACCGAAAAGAGCTTCTGGATATCAGGACAACGATGACTCACCTCGTGCTGGACGAAGATTTTTTCTTTAACGAGTCGGACGCGAAGGATTTCCTCCAGACACCCGACAAGGCCCAAATCCCATCATTCACATGAAGAAGAGACGGAGATATCAGGGACGTAGGTCGGGGGTGCCTTGTAAGGATCCGACGACAAGTGGGTAATCTGCCTCTGCCGTCAGTCCTATTAGCCAACGTACAATCATTGGATAACAAAATGGACGAGCTATGATCACAAATATCCTAGCAACGGGACAATAAAAACTGTAATATCTTATGTTTCACCAAGTTGTGGCTGAACGACAACATGGATAACATACAGCTGGCTGGGTTTTCGGTCCATCGGCAAGATGGAACAGCTGCCTCCGGTAAGACAAGGGGTGGTGGTCTGTGTATATTTGTAAACAGCTGGTGCACGAAATCCAATACTAACGAAGTAATACGTATGGCCCAGTACATCACTGGGGCCAAGCTTCCTGCCATCCAGGACCTCTATACCAGGCGGTGTCAGAGGAAGGCCCTACAAATTGTCAAAAAGACTCCAGCCACCCTAGTCATTGACTGTTCTCTCTGCTACCGCACGGCAAGCGGTACCAGAGCACCAAGTCTAGGTCCAAAAGGCTTCTTAACAGCTTCTACCCCCAAGCCACAAGACTCATGAACAGCTAATGGCTAACTGGACTATTTGCATCGGAAATGGACAGCTCATGGTGCTGAAAGTCAGCAAATTCCATAATTTAAACCGTTTTCATTTTAATTCGACTTTACTATCAACAAGAGGGCTCTCTATAGTCAAGAGGAAGAAAATTCTAACTTTCTTCAAAAAGGTTCCAATTGCAAATTTTACAAGATACATTTATCTGCAACAGAGCTAAACTGAAGAGAGACTCTGGGGGTTTAATGTTCTTCTTTTAGTTCAAACAGAAGAGGCACTGCCCCAGTCCTATCTGACCACGCCCCAGTCCTATCTGACCACGCCCCAGTCCTATCTGACCACGCCCCAGTCCTATCTGACCACGCCCCAGTCCTATCTGACCACGCCCCAGTCCTATCTGACCACGCCCCAGTCCTATCTGACCACGCCCCAGTCCTATCTGACCACGCCCCAGTCCTATCTGACCACGCCCCAGTCCTATCTGACCACGCCCCAGTCCTATCTGACCACGCCCCAGTCATATCTGACCTTGATATCTGACATAGCTGTCATCAAGGCAAAGGGTGGCTATTTGAAGAATCTCAAATATAAAACATATTTTGATTTCTTTAACACGTTTTTAGTACCTACATGATTCCATGTGTTATTTCATAGTTTTAATGTCTTCACTATTATTCTACAATGTAGAATTTTTTTTATAAAAACCCTTGAATGAGTAGGTGTTCTAAAACGTTTTACTGGTAGTGTATAAGTCAATTTGTCCTACTTTTGGGGACTACGTACCAAAAGTGCTGTAATTTCGAAACAATTGGGAATCGCCTGCTCGTCTTTCTGCAACTTGCCTGCCAATGCATGCATTGTCCCAACCAAGCACCCAAGCTAACGGGCTAAAGTTGGCTAGCTTGCTGGCTAGCTACTTCCAGACACAAATGAGAGAACAGCTAACTCTGACCATTTTACCGGCCATAGCAGAGCTGGTTACATGTTATCTAGAGTGTTGGTGACTAACTATTACAGTTTTTACTCGCCGTAGCAGAGCTGGTTAGGCTGTTTACATGTTATATTCCTAGCACGCAGTGATTACATCAAGCTTGTGACTCTAGAAACTTATTGGATGCATTTGCTGTTTGTTTTGGTTGTGTTTCAGATTATTTTGTGCCCAACAAAAATTAACACTAAATAATGTAGTGTGTCATTTTGGAGTCACTTACTGTAAAAAATAACACAATAATGTGGATGCTACCATGGTTACGGAAGGTCCTGAATGAATTGGGAATAATGATGAGTGAGAAAGTTAGAGGCATAAATATCAGATCCTGAGCGCTCTAGAGCAGGTTTTCGTCAAAGATCTCTGTACTTTGCTCCGTTGATCTTTCGCTCGATCCTGACTAGTCTCCCAGTCCCGTCCGCTGAAAAACATGCCCACAGCATGATGCTGCCACCACCAGGCTTTACCGTACGGATGGTGCCAGGTTTCCTCCAGACGTGACGGTTGGAATTCAGACCAGAGAATCTTGTTTCTCATCGTCTGAGAGTCTTTAGGAGCTCTATGGACAATTCCTTCCACCTTATGGCTTGGTTTTTGCTCTGACATGCACTGTCAACTGTGGGACCTTATATAGACAGGTGTGTGCATTTCCAAATCATGTCCAATCAATTGAATTTACAACAGTTGGACTCCAATCAAGTTGTAGAAACATCTCAAGGATGATCAATGGAAACAGGATGTGTCTGAGCTCAATTTCGAGTCTCATAGCAAAGGGTCTGAATACAGTATGTTTTTTTTATTTTTAATAAATTCATAAACATTTCTAAAAATCTGTTTTAGCTTTGTCATTATGAGGTATTGTGATGTCATTATGGGGTATTGTGATGTCATTATGGGGTATTGTGATGTCATTATGGGGTATTGTGATGTCATTATGGGGTATTGTGATGTCATTATGGGGTATTGTGATGTCATTATGAGGTATTGTGATGTCATTATGGGGTATTGTGATGTCATTATGAGGTATTGTGATGTCATTATGGGGTATTGTGATGTCATTATGAGGTATTGTGAGTAGATTGATGAGGATCTTTATTTAATCCATTTTAGAATAAGGCTGTTACGTAACAAAAAGTGGAAAAAGTCAAGGGGTCTGAATACTTTCCGAATGCACTGGATGTAAACAGAAACACAGGTTAACATATACAGACAGAAATACAGGTTAACATATACAGACAGAAACACAGGTTAACATATACAGACAGAAACACAGGTTAACATATACAGACAGAAACACAGGTTAACATATACAAACAGAAACACAGGTTAACATATACAAACAGAAACACAGGTTAACATATTCAGACAGAAACACAGGTTAACATATACAGACAGAAACACAGGTAAACAGAAACACAGGTTAACATATACAAACAGAAACACAGGTTAACATATACAGACAGAAACACAGGTAAACAGAAACACAGGTTAACATATTCAGACAGAAACACAGGTTAACATATACAGACAGAAACACAGGTTAACATATACAGACAGAAACACAGGTAAACAGAAACACAGGTTAACATATACAGACAGAAACACAGGTAAACAGAAACACAGGTTAACATATACAAAGAGAAACACAGGTTAACATATACAAACAGAAACACAGGTTAACATATTCAGACAGAAACACAGGTTAACATATACAGACAGAAACACAGGTTAACATATACAAAGAGAAACACAGGTTAACATATACAGACAGAAACACAGGTTAACAGAAACAGACAGAAACACAGGTTAACATATACAGACAGAAACACAGGTTAACATATTCAGACAGAAACACAGGTTAACATATACAGACAGAAACACAGGTTAACATATACAAAGAGAAACACAGGTTAACATATACAGACAGAAACACAGGTTAACAGAAACAGACAGAAACACAGGTTAACATATACAGACAGAAACACAGGTTAACATATACAGACAGAAACACAGGTTAACATATACAGACAGAAACACAGGTTAACATATACAAACAGAAACACAGGTTAACATATACAAACAGAAACACAGGTTAACATATACAAACAGAAACACAGGTTAACATATACAGACAGAAACACAGGTTAACATATACAGACAGAAACACAGGTTAACATATACAAACAGAAACACAGGTTAACATATACAGACAGAAACACAGGTTAACATATACAGACAGAAACACAGGTTAACATATACAGACAGAAACACAGGTAAACAGAAACACAGGTTAACATATACAAACAGAAACACAGGTTAACATATACAGACAGAAACACAGGTTAACATATACAGACAGAAACACAGGTTAACATATACAAACAGAAACACAGGTTAACATATACAGACAGAAACACAGGTTAACATATACAGACAGAAACACAGGTTAACATATACAAACAGAAACACAGGTAAACAGAAACACAGGTTAACATATACAGACAGAAACACAGGTTAACATATACAGACAGAAACACAGGTTAACATATACAGACAGAAACACAGGTAAACAGAAACACAGGTTAACATATACAGACAGAAACACAGGTTAACATATACAGACAGAAACACAGGTAAACAGAAACACAGGTTAACATATACAGACAGAAACACAGGTAAACAGAAACACAGGTTAACATATACAAACAGAAACACAGGTTAACATATACAGACAGAAACACAGGTTAACATATACAGACAGAAACACAGGTTAACATATACAAACAGAAACACAGGTTAACATATACAGACAGAAACACAGGTTAACATATACAAACAGAAACACAGGTTAACATATACAAACAGAAACACAGGTTAACATATACAGACAGAAACACAGGTTAACATATACAGACAGAAACACAGGTTAACATATACAAACAGAAACACAGGTTAACATATACAGACAGAAACACAGGTTAACATATACAGACAGAAACACAGGTTAACATATACAGACAGAAACACAGGTAAACAGAAACACAGGTTAACATATACAGACAGAAACACAGGTTAACATATACAGACAGAAATACAGGTTAACATATACAAGCAGACATATTTACTTACATGGTACAGACACGTTCTAGGAAGCTGCTGACCAGACTCTCATGTTTGCTACAGAGATCCTTCTGGAACTGATTCTTCATCCAGTCCTCTATGTTACAGACCTTGACCCTGGTGCTGTGCCAGGTGACCGCCAGATAGCGCAGCGACGGTCCTAACACGTAGTTCTCTCTCCTCAGCTCAGAGGGGGAGCGGAACAAGAGCAGTGACCACAGCCTGGGGTCCAGGTAGACCTCTCTGAGGCGATGGCAGGTCAGGGAGAAAGACCTACAACTGTCTTTATCCAGGTAGGAGAGGAGGTGGAGGAGACACTCCTGGTTCAACTGGGTGATGGTGAGGTCCGTAGTGGGCTGGATGAGCTTGGTGGTGCTGGCGTCCATGGTTGAAGGCTGCATGGTGAGGAGACGCCGGCAGACAGACACAGAAAGACTGGCTGACCAGGTGCCGATGGACAGACACAGAAAGACTGGCTGACCAGGCTCCGATGGACAGACAGAAAGACTGGCTGACCAGGCTCTGATGGACAGACACAGAAAGACTGGCTGACCAGGCTCCGATGGACAGACAGAAAGACTGGCTGACCAGGCTCTGATGGACAGACACAGAAAGACTGGCTGACCAGGCTCTGATGGACAGACAGAAAGACTGGCTGACCAGGCTCCGATGGACAGACACAGAAAGACTGGCTGACCAGGCTCCGATGGACAGAGAGAGGAAAAAGAGAGGCCTCGTCTGATCCTCGAGTCTCCAAAGCTTACCACTGACCAGCTGTCACCAGGCTACTATGAGGCAGCAGCAAATCGACTGTATTGTCCTGCCTGGATATATGATGCCTTCTCAGCACAGGCTGAGAGCTTGGAGCAGGGTGGGGGGCTGGAGGGTAACACAGTTGCTGCTGGTCATATAAGGCTGTGGAATGGAGGTTCATTTGGGAGGTGGAGGACAACTGTTTGGTGGAGCTGTCAGAGATAGAAGTGTGTGAGCTAAGACACACACTCCCTCTGTCAGACACAGACACACACTCCCTCTGTCAGACACAGACACACGGGCATAGACCCACACGAACCCCTCTCTCCCATCTGTCAACCTGTTGCCTCCGCAGGTTCTGGCTCTCTGGACAGGGACAGATGTTTACACTAGTGTAGAGGCCCAGAATCTCAAATACATACATCAGCCTGAACATACACCTCAAATAGAAACATACTGTTCACTGGACGTGCTACCTTGTCCCGGACCTGCTGTTTTCAACTCTCTCTCTCTACCGCACCTGCTGTCTCTAACTCTGAATGATCGGCTATGAAAAGCCAACTGACATTTACTCCTGAGGTGCTGACTTGCTGCACCCTCTACAACTACTGTGATTATTATTATTTGACCATGCTGGTCATTTATGAACATTTGAACATCTTGGCCATGTTCTGTTATAATCTCCACCCAGCCAGAAGAGGACTGGGCACCCCTCATAGCCTGGTTCCTCTCTAGGTTTCTTCCTAGGTTTTGGCCTTTCTAGGGAGTTTTTCCTAGCCACCGTGCTTCTACACCTGCATTGCTTGCTGTTTGGGGTTTTAGGCTGGGTTTCTGTACAGCACTTTTAGATATCAGCTGATGTAAGAAGGGCTTCATAAATACATTTTATTTATTGGTTGAAACATACATCAGCCTGAACAGATACACTACTGGTCAAAAGTTTGTACACACCTACTCATTCAAGGGTTTTTCTTTATTTTTTACTATTTTCTACATTCCTCATCAATAAATATTTCCTAACGAATTCAGAATTTAATAATTTAATTTAATATAGCCTACTTATTCCTCAACCGGATCAAGGACATGATGGTAATTATTTTAATTGTCTAAGGAATCTATCTGGGGCTTACACTCTCGAAAATCGCGTCTGCCGCTTGTAAAAACATCCTTACCCTAAACCTTAAACTATAACCCTTAACCATTTAGATTGAGGTAAGGACATCCCAAGGATCCAGAATAGCACTGCGAAAGCCTATGGGACTACTCTAGCCGACAGAAAGCCATGGACAACTCTTACTGGTTGTCTGTTTAGGCTACTGGGAACACAGTCTGTGATTGGCTAACAACATTTAGCTCTGTATAGGGGGAGACGAGATAACATACCACGAGGTGTTGAGGGGAAAGACAGATTACCTACAGATTGGACAGTCTTTTCTAGGCCTTTAGAGATTAACAGGAAATACACAAGCCAGAGACTACACTATATGTGGCTACACCGGACTGTCGACCTGCACGGGGAAAACGCTACAATTCCAACGTTTTAGTAATATAAATATCAACTATTCACCTTATGACTTTCATTAACACGCAGACGTTGGTACGGCGTTGGTACTGTATGACACGGTAGTTACAGTGAGGCGTCATGTAGACGTTGGTACGGCGTTGGTACTGTATGACACGGTAGTTACAGTGAGGCGTCATGTAGACGTCAGTACGGCGTTGGTACTGTATGACACGGTAGTTACAGTGAGGCGTCATGTAGACGTTGGTACGGCGTTGGTACTGTATGACACGGTAGTTACAGTGAGGCGTCATGTAGACGTTGGTACGGCGTTGGTACTGTATGACACGGTAGTTACAGTGAGGCGTCATGTAGACGTCAGTACGGCGTTGGTACTGTATGACACGGTAGTTACAGTGAGGCGTCATGTAGACGTCAGTACGGCGTTGGTACTGTATGACACGGTAGTTACAGTGAGGCGTCATGTAGACGTTAGTACGGCGTTGGTACTGTATGACACGGTAGTTACAGTGAGGCGTCATGTAGACGTCAGTACGGCGTTGGTACTGTATGACACGGTAGTTACAGTGAGGCGTCATGTAGACGTTAGTACGGCGTTGGTACTGTATGACACGGTAGTTACAGTGAGGCGTCATGTAGACGTTAGTACTGCGTTGGTACTGTATGACACGGTAGTTACAGTGAGACGTCATGTAGACGTTAGTACTGCGTTGGTACTGTATGACACGGTAGTTACAGTGAGGCGTCATGTAGACGTTAGTACGGCGTTGGTACTGTATGACACGGTAGTTACAGTGAGGCGTCATGTAGACGTTAGTACTGCGTTGGTACTGTATGACACGGTAGTTACAGTGAGGCGTCATGTAGACGTCAGTACGGCGTTGGTACTGTATGACACGGTAGTTACAGTGAGGCGTCATGTAGACGTTAGTACTGCGTTGGTACTGTATGACACGGTAGTTACAGTGAGGCGTCATGTAGACGTTAGTACGGCGTTGGTACTGTATGACACGGTAGTTACAGTGAGGCGTCATGTAGACGTTAGTACTGCGTTGGTACTGTATGACACGGTAGTTACAGTGAGGCGTCATGTAGACGTCAGTACGGCGTTGGTACTGTATGACACGGTAGTTACAGTGAGGCGTCATGTAGACGTTAGTACTGCGTTGGTACTGTATGACACGGTAGTTACAGTGAGGCGTCATGTAGACGTTAGTACGGCGTTGGTACTGTATGACACGGTAGTTACAGTGAGGCGTCATGTAGACGTTGGTACGGCGTTGGTACTGTATGACACGGTAGTTACAGTGAGGCGTCATGTAGACGTTAGTACTGCGTTGGTACTGTATGACACGGTAGTTACAGTGAGGCGTCATGTAGACGTTAGTACTGCGTTGGTACTGTATGACACGGTAGTTACAGTGAGGCGTCATGTAGACGTTGGTACGGCGTTGGTACTGTATGACACGGTAGTTACAGTGAGGCGTCATGTAGACGTTAGTACGGCGTTGGTACTGTATGACACGGTAGTTACAGTGAGGCGTCATGTAGACGTTAGTAAGGCGTTGGTACTGTATGACACGGTAGTTACAGTGAGGCGTCATGTAGACGTTAGTACTGCGTTGGTACTGTATGAAACGGTAGTTACAGTGAGGCGTCATGTAGACGTCAGTACGGCGTTGGTACTGTATGACACGGTAGTTACAGTGAGGCGTCATGTAGACGTTAGTACGGCGTTGGTACTGTATGACACGGTAGTTACAGTGAGGCGTCATGTAGACGTTGGTACGGCGTTGGTACTGTATGACACGGTAGTTACAGTGAGGCGTCATGTAGACGTCAGTACGGCGTTGGTACTGTATGACACGGTAGTTACAGTGAGGCGTCATGTAGACGTTGGTACGGCGTTGGTACTGTATGACACGGTAGTTACAGTGAGGCGTCATGTAGACGTTAGTACGGCGTTGGTACTGTATGACACGGTAGTTACAGTGAGGCGTCATGTAGACGTTGGTACGGCGTTGGTACTGTATGACACGGTAGTTACAGTGAGGCGTCATGTAGACGTTAGTACGGCGTTGGTACTGTATGACACGGTAGTTACAGTGAGGCGTCATGTAGACGTTGGTACGGCGTTGGTACTGTATGACACGGTAGTTACAGTGAGGCGTCATGTAGACGTTAGTACGGCGTTGGTACTGTATGACACGGTAGTTACAGTGAGGCGTCATGTAGACGTTAGTACGGCGTTGGTACTGTATGACACGGTAGTTACAGTGAGGCGTCATGTAGACGTTAGTACTGCGTTGGTACTGTATGACACGGTAGTTACAGTGAGGCGTCATGTAGACGTTAGTACGGCGTTGGTACTGTATGACACGGTAGTTACAGTGAGGCGTCATGTAGACGTTAGTACGGCGTTGGTACTGTATGACACGGTAGTTACAGTGAGGCGTCATGTAGACGTTAGTACTGCGTTGGTACTGTATGACACGGTAGTTACAGTGAGGCGTCATGTAGACGTTAGTACGGCGTTGGTACTGTATGACACGGTAGTTACAGTGAGGCGTCATGTAGACGTTAGTACGGCGTTGGTACTGTATGACACGGTAGTTACAGTGAGGCGTCATGTAGACGTTGGTACGGCGTTGGTACTGTATGACACGGTAGTTACAGTGAGGCGTCATGTAGACGTTAGTACGGCGTTGGTACTGTATGACACGGTAGTTACAGTGAGGCGTCATGTAGACGTTAGTACGGCGTTGGTACTGTATGACACGGTAGTTACAGTGAGGCGTCATGTAGACGTTAGTACGGCGTTGGTACTGTATGACACGGTAGTTACAGTGAGGCGTCATGTAGACGTTAGTACGGCGTTGGTACTGTATGACACGGTAGTTACAGTGAGGCGTCATGTAGACGTTAGTACTGCGTTGGTACTGTATGACACGGTAGTTACAGTGAGGCGTCATGTAGACGTTAGTACGGCGTTGGTACTGTATGACACGGTAGTTACAGTGAGGCGTCATGTAGACGTTGGTACGGCGTTGGTACTGTATGACACGGTAGTTACAGTGAGGCGTCATGTAGACGTTAGTACTGCGTTGGTACTGTATGACACGGTAGTTACAGTGAGACGTCATGTAGACGTTAGTACTGCGTTGGTACTGTATGACACGGTAGTTACAGTGAGGCGTCATGTAGACGTCAGTACGGCGTCGGTACTGTATGACACGGTAGTTACAGTGAGGCGTCATGTAGACGTTAGTACTGCGTTGGTACTGTATGACACGGTAGTTACAGTGAGGCGTCATGTAGACGTCAGTACGGCGTTGGTACTGTATGACACGGTAGTTACAGTGAGGCGTCATGTAGACGTTAGTAAGGCGTTGGTACTGTATGACACGGTAGTTACAGTGAGGCGTCATGTAGACGTTGGTACGGCGTTGGTACTGTATGACACGGTAGTTACAGTGAGGCGTCATGTAGACGTTAGTAAGGCGTTGGTACTGTATGACACGGTAGTTACAGTGAGGCGTCATGTAGACGTTGGTACGGCGTTGGTACTGTATGACACGGTAGTTACAGTGAGGCGTCATGTAGACGTTAGTACGGCGTTGGTACTGTATGACACGGTAGTTACAGTGAGGCGTCATGTAGACGTTAGTACTGCGTTGGTACTGTATGACACGGTAGTTACAGTGAGGCGTCATGTAGACGTTAGTACTGCGTTGGTACTGTATGACACGGTAGTTACAGTGAGGCGTCATGTAGACGTCAGTACGGCGTTGGTACTGTATGACACGGTAGTTACAGTGAGGCGTCATGTAGACGTTAGTACGGCGTTGGTACTGTATGACACGGTAGTTACAGTGAGGCGTCATGTAGACGTTAGTAAGGCGTTGGTACTGTATGACACGGTAGTTACAGTGAGGCGTCATGTAGACGTTGGTACGGCGTTGGTACTGTATGACACGGTAGTTACAGTGAGGCGTCATGTAGACGTTAGTACGGCGTTGGTACTGTATGACACGGTAGTTACAGTGAGGCGTCATGTAGACGTTGGTACGGCGTTGGTACTGTATGACACGGTAGTTACAGTGAGGCGTCATGTAGACGTTAGTACTGCGTTGGTACTGTATGACACGGTAGTTACAGTGAGGCGTCATGTAGACGTTAGTAAGGCGTTGGTACTGTATGACACGGTAGTTACAGTGAGGCGTCATGTAGACGTTAGTACGGCGTTGGTACTGTATGACACGGTAGTTACAGTGAGGCGTCATGTAGACGTTAGTAAGGCGTTGGTACTGTATGACACGGTAGTTACAGTGAGGCGTCATGTAGACGTTAGTAAGGCGTTGGTACTGTATGACACGGTAGTTACAGTGAGGCGTCATGTAGACGTTAGTACGGCGTTGGTACTGTATGACACGGTAGTTACAGTGAGGCGTCATGTAGACGTTCGTACGGTGGGGACAGCAGACTGGCATAGGAAGAGATTGAATGTGTCCCTAAAAACTCCAGCCAGCTGGTCTGCTCTGAGGACGCGGCTATGGATGTCGTCTGGTCTGGCAGCCTTATGAAGGTCAACACGTTTAAATGTCTTACTCGCGTCGGCCACAGAGAACGAGAACCCACAGTCCTTGGGAACGGGCCGCGTCGGAGTCACTGTTATCCTCAAAGAAGGCGAAGGTGTTTAGCTCGTCCGGAAGCAAGACGTCGGTGTCCGCGACGTGGTTGGTTTCCGTGATTGACTGTAGACCCTGCCACATACCTCTCGTGTCTGAGCCGTTGAATTGCGACTCTACTTTGTCTCTATACTGACGCTAAGCTTGTTTGATTTCCTTGCGGAGGGAATAACTACACTGTTTGTATTCGGCCATTTCCCCAGTCACCTTGCCATGATTAAATGCGGTGGTTCACACTTTCAGTTTTGCCACACTTCCTGCAGGCTCATCCTGACATCACCCTCCAGCATGACAAGGCCACCAGCCATACTGCTCGTTCTGTGCGTGATGTCCTGCAAGACAGGAATGTCAGTGTTCTGCCATGGCCAGCGAAGAGCTCAGATCTCAATCCCATTGAGCACGTCTGGGACCTGTTGGATCGGAGAGTGAGGACTAGGGCCATTCCCTCCAGAAATGTCTGGAAACTTGCAGGTGCCTTGGTGGAAGAGTGGGGTAACATCTCACAGCAAGAACTGGCAACTCTGGTGCAGTCCAAGAGGAGGAGAAGCACTGCAGTACTTAATGCAGCTGGTGGCCACACCAGATACTGACTGTTACTTTTGATTTTGACCCCCCCTTTGTTCAGGGACACCTCATTCCATTTCTGTTAGTCACATGTCTGTGGAACTTGTTCAGTTTATGTCTCAGTTGTTGAATATTGTTATGTTCATACAAGTATTTACACATGTTCAGTTTGCTGAAAATAAACACTGTTGACAGTGAGAGGACGTTTCTTTTGTTGCTCAGTTTACATTGTATGTGTTGATAGAACTTCAGTAGCATTTCCTGAGGGGCTAAAACAGAAACAGACCGATTCCATCGTGTTTAATATGAGGAAGGATAGTGGTTTAATAGGTTAATATAGATCTAAAACATGTTCTGACTCCTCTTCAAGGAGGTGATGATACGACCTATATATATATATATATTCCAACGTTTGGTAAAAACAGAAACAGATTCCATTGATCTGCATGGTTTATTTTCATACAGATGACATCATCTCTTCATCCTATTCAATAAAACGTATTTTCCTAAGTGGCAGACAACAGACTGAGGAAAAAGGTTGCAGCAGGAAAAATCAAGAGAACATATTAGAGAACGTTGATACAAAATCTCTGGTTCTGATCAAGAGGGTACACTCAGTCACTATATATATATATATATCATTTAAAAATCAAGACATCAGTCAAGTTCTAATGCCTAAAACATCACATTTAGTTGACAATATAAAACTACCAACTGGCTTAGACAGAGAAGACCACCCCTGGTGTCCCCCATCAGGACAGATCACCTCCATGGAGGAATGTTTTGTGAAGATAAACAAGGGTTGTGTCTCAGATGACACATTATTCCCTACACAGGGCACTACCCCCGACCAGGGCGCTACCCCCGACCAGGGCGCTACCCCCGCCCAGGGCGCTACCCCCGACCAGGGCGCTACCCCCGCCCAGGGCGCTACCCCCGCCCAGGGCGCTACCCCCGCCCAGGGCGCTACCCCCGCCCAGGGCGCTACCCCCCGCCCAGGGCGCTACCCCCCGACCAGGGCGCTACCCCCGACCAGGGCGCTACCCCCGACCAGGGCACTACCCCCGACCAGGGCGCTACCCCCGACCAGGGCGCTACCCCCGACCAGGGCGCTACCCCCGACCAGGGCACTACATAGAGAATAGGTTGCCATTTGAGACCCATTTTTCCCCCTCTTTCATACAGAACTCAAATATCAAGCAGCAATTTGGTTTTACAGAAATTCTGATGAAATCAATGTCTGACACAAAGACGGGCCCGCAATTCAGGCTGAGAGGAAAAGGTCTTGTCCTGGTGAAGATGAGGTCAGGGGTCAGGAACAGTCTGTAGTCAGTCTGGGGTCAGGAACAGTCTGGGGTCAGTCTGGGGTCAGGAACAGTCTGGGGTCAGTCTGGGGTCAGGAACAGTCTGGGGTCAGTCTGGGGTCAGGAACAGTCTGTAGTCAGTCTGGGGTCAGGAACAGTCTGTAGTCAGTCTGGGGTCAGGAACAGTCTGGGGTCAGTCTGGGGTCAGGAACAGTCTGTAGTCAGTCTGGGGTCAGGAACAGTCTGTAGTCAGTCTGGGGTCAGGAACAGTCTGTAGTCAGTCTGGGGTCAGGAACAGTCTGTAGTCAGTCTGGGGTCAGGAACAGTCTGTAGTCAGTCTGGGGTCAGGAACAGTCTGTAGTCAGTCTGGGGTCAGGAACAGTCTGGGGTCAGGAACAGTCTGAAGTCAGTCTGGGGTCAGGAACAGTCTGAAGTCAGGTTAAAGCCTGTGGTCAGTCTCAGGTGTAGTTTTGTCAGGTCTCTCTGTGTAGAAAAGAATGTAAGCCTTGGCTTTAACCACCGTCTCCTCCTCCGTCAGAGTCACCGTGCTGTCGTTGAAGTGGTACCAGCGACCCTCCCGTTTGCCGTACGCCGTGTAATGTCCCGATCCAACCCTGCCAACACAATTAAAACAGACTTTAAAAGACACAAAATGGAAGGAAACGGGGTCAGACCTACTAGTAATGGGGCGGTTAATAAAGTTACATATCAAGATATTTTTTTACGATATATAGTATCGACAATATCGCAATATTATTTTGCCGCTAGTTGGCTGTACCTGCACCAAAACGGCAGTATTTTTCCTTTGTTCTCCATCTTTTTAAATTAGGGAGCAAATGTGTTTATAGCACTTCAATGACTGATCAAAACTCATGTTTTCATTTGCTCTCTCTGTTTGGAACATCGAATCACAGTAAAATCACTCTATCGAATCACAATACGTCTCGGCATCTTAGTGTCACCCTACGCAGTACCTGGACTGATGAGCGGATGCTCATTTTCTGTTCTCAAAACGTTTTGCCCCAATGAACATGCCCCTGCCGTTATGCAATGATCAGCTCGTTAACCCGGTCACTTTAACTGGGACACGTTCAGTTGGCTCATCAGGCAGGAACAACGCCAACTGGGGGAACTACGGAGTGGTGTACTCGAAAACACATCTTGCAACATTGGCTGTGTTTATACACACGCAGGACAAATTATGATCATTTCCCCCCTAATTTGTCTTTTGACCAATCAGATAAGAGCTGAAAAAGATCTGATGTGATTGGTCAAAATACCAATTAGTGGGAAAAAAAATTCAGAATGATGCTGCCTGTGTAAACAGCCATTGGTACCCGGTTGAGAGATCATCAGTACTCACCCTGACCCATGATGCACCACCACAGCTACCAGGTCATACAGCCACCGGTCAGGCAACGCCTCCTCCGGCTGCTCAAACACAACAAAACAGAACATTTCTTCAGACAGTCACCTGAAGCCTTTGATATTAGGATTTTTGAGGCTCATTTCACAGGCAAATTAAATCACATCCAATGGAGATCCCCCCCCCCCCCCCCGGAGATGCCAAGGGTTTGGAGACCCCCCCCCCCATCATGTCCAGTCCTCAGAGATGGTACGTAGGGTCAGGTCTCACCTCTAGTAAGAGGGAACAACTCTACATAGGGTCAGGGGTTTGGGGTTTAAGGCTTCATTTACAACCCTGCGTGCCACTGCTGGCTTGCGTCCGCAGAAGAGAGAAAACAGACAAGCCCGTCTCTGTGCTGCTTAAAGAACTGATTTGACCATGGAAAGATGACTCTCCCGAACACGACGGTGTACCGTAATACCCCCCAATGTCCAGGTCTAGCTTAATAAACCCCCCCCCCCCGAGGTTAAAGGGTTAGAGGTCACCTGTAGTAAATACCCCCTCATGTCCAGGTCTAGCTTAGTATTCCCCCCCCCCCCCCCCTGAGGTTAAAGGGTTAGAGGTCACCTGTAGTAAATACCCCTCATGTCCAGGTCTAGCTTAGTATCCCCCCCTGAGGTTAAAGGGTTAGAGGTCACCTGTAGTAAATACCCCCTCATGTCCAGGTCTAGCTTAGTATCCCCCCCCCCCTGAGTTTAAAGGGTTAGAGGTCACCTGTAGTAAATACCCCCTCATGTCCAGGTCTAGCTTAGTATCCCCCCCTGAGGTTAAAGGGTTAGAGGTCACCTGTAGTAAATACCCCCTCATGTCCAGGTCTAGCTTAGTATCCCCCCCTGAGGTTAAAGGGTTAGAGGTCACCTGTAGTAAATACCCCCTCATGTCCAGGTCTAGCTTAGTATCCCCCCCCCCCCCCTGAGGTTAAAGGGTTAGAGGTCACCTGTAGTAAATACCCCCTCATGTCCAGGTCTAGCTTAGTATCCCCCCCCCCCCCCCCTGAGGTTAAAGGGTTAGAGGTCACCTGTAGTGAATACCCCTCATGTCCAGGTCTAGCTTAGTATCCCCCCCTGAGGTTAAAGGGCTTTAGAGGTCACCTGTAGTAAATACCCCCTCATGTCCAGGTCTAGCTTAGTATCCCCCCCCCCCCCCCTGAGGTTAAAGGGTTAGAGGTCACCTGTAGTAAATACCCCTCATGTCCAGGTCTAGCTTAGTATCCCCCCCTGAGGTTAAAGGGTTAGAGGTCACCTGTAGTAAATACCCCCTCATGTCCAGGCCTCGTAGAGGGAACTCGACATAGGTGGTAACTTTGTTCCTCAGGTAGGAGGTCCAGTGGAACCTCTTCAGGTGCAGACACAACACCTTGGGCAGCTTCTGGACCCAGAACTTCTTGGTGGATTTCTGTCTCTTCTTGCACCTATGGCACATATAGAGCTCTGCCTGGTCCAGTTCCTCCAGGTCAGTGAAGCTACACAGGCAGTCTGAAGAAGAGCAGAGAGATGTAGTGGATTACACTAAACCAGAAAGGATTCAAACCTGACATGTCTTGAGTCAATAAGTATTCAAACTCTTTGTTATGACAAGCCATAAGTTTAGGGGTAAAACATGTGCTTTAACAAGTCACATAATAAGTTGCTTGGACTCACTCTGTGGGCAATAATAGAGTTTAACATGATTTATGAATGACTACCTCATCTCTGTACCCCACACACACAGCTAATGGTAAGGTCCCTTAGTCGAGCAGTGAATGTCAAAGACAGATTGAACGACAAAAGGCACCTATTGGTAGATAGGTAAAAAAAATATCCCTTTGAAAATATCTCCCCGGAGAGGAAGGAAACAGCTCAGGGATTTCACCATGAGGCCAGTGGTGACTTTAAAACAGTTACAGAGTTTAATGGCTGTGGTAGGAGGAAACTGAGGATGGATCAACAACATTGTAGTGACTCCACAATACTAACCTAAATGACAGAGTGAAAAGAAGGAAGCCAGTACAGAATAAAAATATTACAAAACATGCCTCCTGTTTGCACTAAAGTAAAACTGCAAAACTGCGGCAAAGATATTAACTTTATGTCCTGAATACAAAGTGTTGTGTTTTGGGGCAAATCCAACCACATCACCGAGTACCACTTCATATTTTCAAGCATGGTGGTGGCTGCATCATGTTATGGGTATGCTTGTCATCATTAAGGACTATGGAGTTTTTTAGGATAAAAATAAAACAATACAGCTATAAGCACAGGCAAAATCCTAGAGTAAAACCTTGTTCAGTCTGCTTTCCACCAGACACTGGGAGATGAATTCACCTTTCAGCAGGACAATAACCTAAAACACAAGGCCAAATATACACTGGAGTTCCTTACCAAGAAAACACTGAATGTTCCAGAGTGACCTAGTTGCAGTTATGACTTAAAATCAGTGCTTGAATTCTTTAAAGAATAATGTGCAAATATTTTACAAAAGCTCTTAGAGACTTGCCCAGAAAGACTGAGGGATATGAATACATCCTGGAGGAAATGTAGCCGTTACATAACAGCACCATACTAGGAGCTATATGTGGTGAATAATATACATACAGTTGAAGTCAGAAGTTTACATACACTTCGGTTGGAGTCATTAAAACTCGTTTTTCAACCACTCCACGCATTTCTTGTTAACAAACTATAGTTTTGGCAAGTCAGTTAGGACATCTACTTTGTGCATGACACAAGTTATTTTTCCAACAATTGTTTACAGACAGATTCTTTTCACTGTATCACAATTCCAGTGGGTCAGATGTTTAGATACACTAAGTTGACTGTGCCTTTAAACAGCTTGGAAAATTCCAGAAAAAGATGTCATAGCTTTAGAAGCTTCTGATAGGCTAATTGACATAATCGGAGTCAATTGGAGGTGTACCTGTGGATTTATTTCAAGGCCTACCTTCAAACTCAGTGCCTCTTTGCTTGACATCATGGGACAATCAAAAGAAATCAGCCAAGACCTAAAAAAAATTTGTAGACCTCCATAAGTCTGGTTCATCCTTGGGAGCATTTTCCAAACGCCTGAAGGTACCACGTTCATCTGTACAAACAATAGTACGCAAGTATTAACACCATGGGACCATGCAGCCGTCATACCGCTCGGGAAGGAGACGCGTTCTGTCTCCTAGAGATGAACGTACTTTGGTGCCAAAAGTGCGAATCCATCCCAGAACAACAGCAAAGGACCTTGTGAAGATGCTGGAGGAAACCGGTAAAAAAGTGTCTATATCCACAGTAAAACGAGTCCTATATCGACATAACCTGAAAGGCCGCTCAGCAAGGAAGAAGCCACTGCTCCAAAACGACCATAAAAAAACCTAGACTACAGTTTGCAACTGCACATGGGGACAAAGGTCGTACTTTTGAGGAATGTCCTCTGGTCTGATGAAACAAAAATAGAACTGTTTGGCCATAATGACCATCGTTATGTTTGGAGGAAAAAGGGGGAAGCTTGCAAGCTGAAGAACACCATCCCAACCGTGAAGCACGGGGGTTGCAGCGTCATGTTGTGGGGGTGCTTTGCTGCAGGAGGGACTGGTGCACTTCACAAAATAGATGGCATCATGAGGGAAAATGATGTGGATACATTGAAGCAACATCTCAAGATATCAGTCAGGAAGTTAAAGCTTGGTAGCAAATGGGTCTTCCAAATGGACAATGACCACAAGCATACTTCCAAAGTTGTGGCAAAATGGCTTAAGGACATCAAAGTCAAGGTATTGGAGTGGCCATTACAAAGCCCTGACCTCAATCCTATAGAACATTTGTGGGCAGAACTGCAAAAGCGTGTGCGAGCAAGGAGGCCTACAAACCTGACTCAGTTACACCAGCTGTCAGGAGGAATGGGCCAAAATTCACCCAACTTATTGTGGGAAGCTGGTGGAAGGCTACCCGAAACGTTTGACCCAAGTTAAACAATTTAAAGGCAATGCTACCAAATACTAATTGAGTGTATGTAAACTTCTGACCCACTGGGAATGTGATGAAAGAAACAAAAGCTGAAATAAATCATTCTCTCTACTATTATTCTGACATTTCACATTCTTAAAATAAAGTAGTGATCCTAACTGACCTAAAACAGGGAATTCTTACTGGAATTAAATGTCAGGAATTGTGACACTGAGTTTATATATATGTAAATATATATCTCTCTATCTCTCTGTCTGGTTTAGTTCCTCCAAGTCTGAAGCTACATATATAGGCAGTCTGATGACTGACAGAGAACACGCATTATGACCTAAGAGACAGAACACGCATTATGACAGAGACCACACATTATGACAGAGAACACGCATTATGACAGAGACCACACATTATGACAGAGAACACGCATTATGACAGAGAACACGCATTATGACAGAGAACACGCATTATGACAGAGAACACGCATTATGACCTAAGAGACAGAACACGCATTATGACAGAGACCACACATTATGACAGAGAACACGCATTATGACAGAGACCACACATTATGACAGAGACCACGCATTATGACAGAGAACACACATTATGACAGAGACCACACATTATGACAGAGACCACGCATTATGACAGAGACCACGCATTATGACAGAGACCACGCATTATGACAGAGAACACGCATTATGACAGAGAACACACATTATGACAGAGAACACGCATTATGACAGAGACCACGCATTATGACAGAGACCACGCATTATGACAGAGAACACACATTATGACAGAGAACACGCATTATGACAGAGAACACACATTATGACAGAGAACACGCATTATGACAGAGAACACACATTATGACAGAGAACACGCATTATGACAGAGAACACGCATTATGACAGAGAACACGCATTATGACAGAGAACACGCATTATGACAAAGAACACGCATTATGACAGAGAACACGCATTATGACAGAGAACACGCATTATGACAGAGAACACACATTATGACAGAGAACACGCATTATGACAGAGAACACGCATTATGACAGAGAACACGCATTATGACAGAGAACACGCATTATGACAGAGAACACGCATTATGACAGAGAACACGCATTATGACAGAGAACACGCATTATGACAGAGAACACGCATTATGACAGAGAACACGCATTATGACAGAGAACACACATTATGACAGAAAACACACATTATGACAGAGAACACACATTATGACAGAGAACACACATTATGACAGAGAATAATAGCATATTAAACTTCACCTATACATTTGTTACGTCCACCACTGTTCAATAGAACATTACTCATCTTGTATGGGTAGTACATAAAGAGAGTGATACGCCCAGTCTACTCCTCAGTAATATGGGTAGTACATAAAGAGAGTGATACGCCCAGTCTACTCCTCAGTAATATGGGTAGTACATAAAGAGAGTGATACGCCCAGTCTACTCCGCAGTAATATGGCTAGTACATAAAGAGAGTGATACGCCCAGTCTACTCCTCAGTAATATGGCTAGTACATAAAGAGAGTGATACGCCCAGTCTACTCCTCAGTAATATGGGTAGTACATAAAGAGAGTGATACGCCCAGTCTACTCCTCAGTAATATGGGTAGTACATAAAGAGAGTGATACGCCCAGTCTACTCCTCAGTAATATGGGTAGTACATAAAGAGAGTGATACGCCCAGTCTACTCCTCAGTAATATGGGCAGTACATAAAGAGAGTGATACGCCCAGTCTACTCCTCAGTAATATGGCTAGTACATAAAGAGAGTGATACGCCCAGTCTACTCCTCAGTAATATGGGTAGTACATAAAGAGAGTGATACGCCCAGTCTACTCCTCAGTAATATGGGTAGTACATAAAGAGAGTGATACGCCCAGTCTACTCCTCAGTAATATGGCTAGTACATAAAGAGAGTGATACGCCCAGTCTACTCCTCAGTAATATGGCTAGTACATAAAGAGAGTGATACGCCCAGTCTACTCCGCAGTAATATGGCTAGTACATAAAGAGTACATAGTACATAAAGAGAGTGATACGCCCAGTCTACTCCTCAGTAATATGGCTAGTACATAAAGAGTACATAGTACATAGAGAGTGATACGCCCAGTCTACTCCTCAGTAATATGGGTAGTACATAAAGAGAGTGATACGCCCAGTCTACTCCACAGTAATATGGGTAGTACATAAAGAGAGTGATACGCCCAGTCTACTCCTCAGTAATATGGCTAGTACATAAAGAGAGTGATACGCCCAGTCTACTCCTCAGTAATATGGGTAGTACATAAAGAGTACATAGTACATAAAGAGAGTGATACGCCCAGTCTACTCCTCAGTAATATGGCTAGTACATAAAGAGTACATAGAGTGATACGCCCAGTCTACTCCTCAGTAATATGGGTAGTACATAAAGAGAGTGATACGCCCAGTCTACTCCGCAGTAATATGGGTAGTACATAAAGAGAGTGATACGCCCAGTCTACTCCTCAGTAATATGGGTAGTACATAAAGAGAGTGATACGCCCAGTCTACTCCTCAGTAATATGGCTAGTACATAAAGAGTACATAGTACATAAAGAGAGTGATACGCCCAGTCTACTCCTCAGTAATATGGGCAGTACATAAAGAGAGTGATACGCCCAGTCTACTCCGCAGTAATATGGGTAGTACATAAAGAGAGTGATACGCCCAGTCTACTCCTCAGTAATATGGGTAGTACATAAAGAGAGTGATACGCCCAGTCTACTCCTCAGTAATATGGCTAGTACATAAAGAGTACATAGTACATAAAGAGAGTGATACGCCCAGTCTACTCCGCAGTAATATGGCTAGTACATAAAGAGAGTGATACGCCCAGTCTACTCCTCAGTAATATGGGTAGTACATAAAGAGAGTGATACGCCCAGTCTACTCCTCAGTAATATGGGTAGTACATAAAGAGAGTGATACGCCCAGTCTACTCCTCAGTAATATGGGTAGTACATAAAGAGAGTGATACGCCCAGTCTACTCCTCAGTAATATGGCTAGTACATAAAGAGAGTGATACGCCCAGTCTACTCCTCAGTAATATGGGTAGTACATAAAGAGAGTGATACGCCCAGTCTACTCCTCAGTAATATGGCTAGTACATAAAGAGAGTGATACGCCCAGTCTACTCCTCAGTAATATGGCTAGTACATAAAGAGTACATAGTACATAAAGAGTGATACGCCCAGTCTACTCCTCAGTAATATGGGTAGTACATAAAGAGAGTGATACGCCCAGTCTACTCCTCAGTAATATGGGTAGTACATAAAGAGAGTGATACGCCCAGTCTACTCCTCAGTAATATGGGTAGTACATAAAGAGAGTGATATGCCCAGTCTACTCCTCAGTAATATGGCTAGTACATAAAGAGAGTGATACGCCCAGTCTACTCCGCAGTAATATGGGTAGTACATAAAGAGAGTGATACGCCCAGTCTACTCCTCAGTAATATGGGCAGTACATAAAGAGAGTGATACGCCCAGTCTACTCCTCAGTAATATGGGTAGTACATAAAGAGAGTGATACGCCCAGTCTACTCCTCAGTAATATGGGTAGTACATAAAGAGAGTGATACGCCCAGTCTACTCCTCAGTAATATGGCTAGTACATAAAGAGAGTGATACGCCCAGTCTACTCCTCAGTAATATGGCTAGTACATAAAGAGAGTGATACGCCCAGTCTACTCCTCAGTAATATGGGTAGTACATAAAGAGAGTGATACGCCCAGTCTACTCCTCAGTAATATGGCTAGTACATAAAGAGAGTGATACGCCCAGTCTACTCCTCAGTAATATGGCTAGTACATAAAGAGAGTGATACGCCCAGTCTACTCCTCAGTAATATGGCTAGTACATAAAGAGTACATAGTACATAAAGAGAGTGATACGCCCAGTCTACTCCTCAGTAATATGGGCAGTACATAAAGAGAGTGATACGCCCAGTCTACTCCTCAGTAATATGGCTAGTACATAAAGAGTACATAGTACATAAAGAGAGTGATACGCCCAGTCTACTCCTCAGTAATATGGGCAGTACATAAAGAGAGTGATACGCCCAGTCTACCCCTCAGTAATATGGCTAGTACATAAAGAGTACATAGTACATAAAGAGAGTGATACGCCCAGTCTACTCCTCAGTAATATGGGCAGTACATAAAGAGAGTGATACGCCCAGTCTACTCCTCAGTAATATGGCTAGTACATAAAGAGAGTGATACGCCCAGTCTACTCCGCAGTAATATGGGTAGTACATAAAGAGAGTGATACGCCCAGTCTACTCCTCAGTAATATGGCTAGTACATAAAGAGTACATAGTACATAAAGAGAGTGATACGCCCAGTCTACTCCTCAGTAATATGGCTAGTACATAAAGAGAGTGATCCGCCCAGTCTACTCCTCAGTAATATGCGTAGTACATAAAGAGAGTGATACGCCCAGTCTACTCCTCAGTAATATGGCTAGTACATAAAGAGTACATAGTACATAAAGAGAGTGATACGCCCAGTCTACTCCTCAGTAATATGGGCAGTGCATAAAGAGTACATAGTACATAAAGAGAGTGATACGCCCAGTCTACTCCGCAGTAATATGGCTAGTACATAAAGAGTACATAGTACATAAAGAGAGTGATACGCCCAGTCTACTCCGCAGTAATATGGGTAGTACATAAAGAGAGTGATACGCCCAGTCTACTCCGCAGTAATATGGGTAGTACATAAAGAGTACATAAAGAGAGTGATACGCCCAGTCTACTCCGCAGTAATATGGCTAGTACATAAAGAGAGTGATACGCCCAGTCTACTCCGCAGTAATATGGGTAGTACATAAAGAGTACATAAAGAGAGTGATACGCCCAGTCTACTCCTCAGTAATATGGGTAGTACATAAAGAGAGTGATACGCCCAGTCTACTCCTCAGTAATATGGCTAGTACATAAAGAGAGTGATACGCCCAGTCTACTCCTCAGTAATATGGGTAGTACATAAAGAGAGTGATACGCCCAGTCTACTCCTCAGTAATATGGGTAGTACATAAAGAGAGTGATACGCCCAGTCTACTCCTCAGTAATATGGGTAGTACATAAAGAGAGTGACACGCCCAGTCTACTCCTCAGTAATATGGGTAGTACATAAAGAGAGTGATACGCCCAGTCTACTCCTCAGTAATATGGATAGTACATAAAGAGAGTGATACGCCCAGTCTACTCCTCAGTAATATGGGTAGTACATAAAGAGAGTGATACGCCCAGTCTACTCCTCAGTAATATGGCTAGTACATAAAGAGTACATAGTACATAAAGAGAGTGATACGCCCAGTCTACTCCTCAGTAATATGGCTAGTACATAAAGAGAGTGATACGCCCAGTCTACTCCTCAGTAATATGGGTAGTACATAAAGAGAGTGATATGCCCAGTCTACTCCGCAGTAATATGGGTAGTACATAAAGAGAGTGATACGCCCAGTCTACTCCTCATTAATATGGCTAGTACATAAAGAGAGTGATACGCCCAGTCTACTCCTCAGTAATATGGCTAGTACATAAAGAGAGTGATACGCCCAGTCTACTCCTCAGTAATATGGCTAGTACATAAAGAGAGTGATACGCCCAGTCTACTCCTCAGTAATATGGGTAGTACATAAAGAGAGTGATATGCCCAGTCTACTCCTCAGTAATATGGGTAGTACATAAAGAGAGTGATATGCCCAGTCTACTCCTCAGTAATATGGGTAGTACATAAAGAGTACATAGTACATAAAGAGAGTGATACGCCCAGTCTACTCCTCAATAATATGGCTAGTACATAAAGAGAGTGATACGCCCAGTCTACTCCTCAGTAATATGG